>NC_138576.1:115435070-115764042 GCF_964289735.1 Phaethon aethereus
CTACTTTGCTCTGGTGAGACCCCCCCTGGAGTCCTGTGTCCAGCTCTGGAGCCCTCAGCACAGGAAAGACATGGACCTGTTGGAGCAGGTCCGGAGGAGGGCCACAGAAATGCTCAGAGGGATGGAACACCTCTCCTATGAGGACAAGCTGAGAGAGTTGAGGTTGTTCAGCCTGGAGAAGAGAAGGCTCCAGGGAGACCTTATTGCAGCCTTCTAGTACCTAAAGGGGGCTTATAAGAAAGATGGGGACAAACGTTTTAGCAGAGCCTGTTGCGATAGGAAAGTGGTAATGGTTTAAAAATAAAAGAGGACAGATTTAGACTAGATCTAAGGAAGAAATTTTTGGCAATGACGGTGGTGAAACACTGGCACAGGTTGCCCAGAGAGGTGGTAGAAGCCCCATCCCTGGAAACATTCCAGGTCAGGTTGGATGGGGCTCTGAGCAACCTGATCTTGTTGAAGATGTCCCTGCTTATTGCAGGGGCATTGGGACTAGATGGCCTTTAAAGGTCCCTTCCAATCCAAACTATTCGATGATTCTATGTGTTGAGATTCCAGGAATGGAAGAAAAGTATTTGAGGACAGCAGTCACGGAGTAGGGCAACGAACCATGCCAGATTGTTGACTACACAATAATTTGTCTATCTGTCCAAATGAGAAAAACAGCACCTGAATCACACCGCAAGAGTCTAGCCAATTAGAAATTTTTTTTTTCCACCAGTTACTGACAAGAAGCAAATGCTTTTTTAAATTACTAATAGACCCAAAGTGGGTTGGAAAGGGGGCAGAAGTTAAAAGGAGAACAGTGAGAGAGGATGATACAGCGGAAGTGCAAGGTTTTTCTGTGAGAGCCTTGAAGGATTTGATTCTGCCATCAAGGATGCTCAGCACGTTGCTGAGTGTGTTGCCACATTGATTGTCATACCACAGCTCATTGAGGGATGGGAGCTGCATAAGTGTAAGAGCAGATCAGGGCTTGGTTCTTGTAAGGGTTTTTTGTCATAACATATCTGCTTTGGCACTTCTTTCTGGGAGAAAACTCTAAAAATAGCCCCTTTTTGCAAACATTAGTAAAGAGGGGACCTTTGTGCAGGAGAGCTGTTATCTCTCGGAAACTGAGGGCTGCTGCTTGTTCTCCATGTGTCAGGGCAAGGCAAGTGGATTCCCAACTGGGGCATCTCAGTATAATGACTTCTGGGAGACAGAACAACCCTGGCGTTGTGAGTTGTTGCCTTTCTGGCCTCTCCCACGTCTCCCTGGCACTGCTTGTGTTATTGCAAAGTGCCTGCCTAGGGTTTTTTCAGGACTGGGTATTTAGTTTATTAGAAATGCAGAAAAATACAACTCACCCCATTGTAGTGATTCTCTCCATGCAATACTTGCAGGAGTCCATGGACACATGCAGGGAACAGCTTTTATGGATCCTGCTTCTCAGTGTGTTTCTGCCAGAGTTTCGTTTTTCAAGAGAGCTGGGCTCTTGATAACCAGAAAGATTGCTGTTTTCCTGCAGAAAACTTTGCTGCAGAGAAAGTTTCTGGAAGACACCAGGTATTTTGACTGACAGCTATTTGGTTTTGGTTTGAAGAGTTGACCCAGCCAGGCTTCAGGGGTTGCTGCTCTGTTACCAGTCATCCCCTTCAGAATGGGTCTATCCAGCTCACCAATGTCTCTGACAAGGTGCGTGGAAGGAGGCACCTTCTTCCCTTCCCAGGCTTGGGGACTCTGAAGAACCTGGGAGATCTAGCAGAGAAGCAGGAGACATCCTAAGCAGGGGTCCTGCACATTGCTGCAACAATGTGGCTGAGTTTAACTTTTTTTTTTTTTTACTAGCAGTGTTTCTCAGGTCCTGATGTAATGTTATTCAGACTGTGAAAATCATAATTGTCTGGAGGGAAAAACATTTATGAAACAGCTCTCATTAACATATGCAGCCCCACTTTGCTCCAGCAATTACCAGGCATGAAAGCAGAAGGCTGCACATTCTGTCAAAGCTTTAAACTTCTCTTTTCGGTGCCCATCACTGAAACCAAATGATTCCCTATTTAGGTATCTCTGGAACGCTTATAAATATCTTATGAGTTCTTTACGCCACAACTAATGGACAGACAACTTGTCAAATGTGGCGGCAGTGAAATATTACATGAGTTGCTAGCTGAAACACCCTCCTGTAAGAGTTCATGTGTAAATGCAGTGCCATCTTTTATCCAGAAACATAATTTGTCATATTACACTGCTGCTAGTTTTCTTCCTAACCCCTAGATGGATGACTTATTTAGAAAAACCCAAGTTATTGATGGCAGCAAATTGAATTATTCATATGTGTCGCATAAAAGGATACATCTGAGCTCTCTCTTAAAGCCCTTTTTCTTTTTCCCAGCAATGTCTGAAACAGTCTCTGAAAATGAAATAAATAGAATGTTCTGGGGAGTGAAAGAAGAAAGTGTAGTGCTTTCAAGCTAAACCTTCTTTTTTTTCCCCTACAAAGTGCTGGATGCTACTGTGAAATATCCCTTTGACACGAGCATGAAAGTGTAGAGACAGAAGGTGGATCCTGAGCACTGTCCTGTTCCATCTAACCCCTCTTCTCAACATTCACAACCACCTCCTGGCCGTGTCTCTTCTGCAATGTGAAGAGAAGGCCCTGGAGGGGATTTATGCACGTCGAGCCCCATGACATGCATGCTTTCTCTCAATGTGGACAACTTGCACAGGCTTGGATGGTCCTGCATTTTGCTGAGAAGAGCTGAACTGCTGTGTCCTGAGCCTCCCCTGGGAGTAGGTATGCAGACATCCCATGGGGAGCTGAGCATGGTGGGGTTCCCCTTCCAAAGATCTGTGCAGCATGGACGAAGAGGCAGTCTGGTGCAGACATGGGAGGCTGTAGCGTGGATGACATCCAAGGCAGGTCTTGGATGCTTTAGGTACTTGCTTTTATGGTTGTTTTCCTTCAGGGTCTTGCATCTTGTTTTCACTAATGAATTCAATGGTCATCACAGCCCTCTTGTGAGGGGGGAAAACAGTATTTTCTCCATTCTGCACCTGAGGAACTGAAGAAAACGGTGCAATAAGTGTCTTGCTCAAGCTCACCTAAGGATGCGTTGCAGATCTGGGAATGTCATTTTGGTTTCTTTTGTCCTGTGGCCCATGCTCAGAAGAACACAGGGACATGGGATAAGTTCACAGGGAAAGATGGAGGCATTTGGGCTCTTGTTTCTGGAAACACTTAGACCCATCCAAGTTTGTGGATTGTGTTAATTTCTTTTGGGTACTCAGGTGGCAGGCCAGTGGAGAAGAACTCTGGAAGGACTGCACAAAACTGGCTTGCAGGATGGTGGCAGACGTGTTTCAATGTAAATAAATGGAAACTAGTATATTGATGGAAAAATAATCTAATCCATGTGAACTCAATGAGCTTGTAACTGTGAGCGACAACTCAGGAAAGAGACCGTTGAGGAATCATTGTCTGTGCTGTGAAGCCCCACAGAACAGTGTGTAAGGCAACCCAATAAGTCAAGAAAATGTTGGATATCTTGAACGGTTTTGGGAACAAGATGGAGCACTGGCAGCATTTTGCTGCTGTATTGAAGCTTGGTGCAACCCACTTTCTGAAATGGGGTGGGCGATTGTGCTCCCCACTTCTTAAGGACATAGTGGGGATAGAAAAGGGCAAAGAAAATGATCAAGAGAAAGTAGCAGCCTCCTTACAAAGAGTGGTGAAAAAGATTGGGACTTCCCATTTTGTAGAGAAGGCGGCTGAGGGGTAGTGTCTCAGCCAGTTGCAGAAGATCATGAAGGTAATGGACAAGGGGAATGCAGACCCACTGTTTGCCAGACCTGCAATATTAGAAACAGGGGACACTTGAGGGAGCTAGTAAGAGGTTGGATTAACACAGGTAGCAGAAAATTGTTCTTCACACACGGAGTAGTGAACACTTGGTGACTTGCTGCCACAAGAGGTTATGGCAGATCAGCAAGTTCAAAAGGGATTAGACAGATTCATGGATAAAGAATCCAGAAACATATATTAAAAGGAATTGGCAAAGTTTTTCTTTCTATTATCTCTTACTCAACAGTTGTGTGTACTGGGGAACACAAAGGATGGACTGCAAAGTGTCCAGGTTTATGTCATGCCCTGCTGCTGCTATTAAAGGCAGAGCATGGGGCTCAGTGGGACCACTGGTCTGACCCCATAGGACATGCTTTATGTCCCTGGATTCCTTCACAGGCATATTATTAACAGGTTACAAGAGTGATTACACTTCATTTGCATTTGATTTATTTTTCTCCCTTAAAGGAGAAGCCACTGGAATCTGGAGATACTGAGCCCTGCCGAGGGATATTAACCTTTATTAGCTAGCCCTAGGTGAAGGGACGTGGCTGGGAAGTCACCTTCAGCAGTCTCCAAGTGACTTTCTATGAATCTTGTTAATAGCAGCCAGGGCCCAAAGTGATTCCATTTCTCATCATCACTTCCCTGAGTTGTCATACTGACACTACACAGTGAGGTCCCTGTGCTCCAGCCTGTATGTGGCATGAGCTCTGCATCACCTGTCATTTGCAGAAGGTGGGGATGGGGCACAGTTCTTTGAGGACTGGACCACAGAGGAAGCTGTGTCAGCTCTGAAGGTGGGGGCAATCATGAAGGGTCACCCCTGTAGCCTGAGCTGTGTACTGCTACTCTTCCTGCTGAATTGACTCAGTGAAGAGGGGTATGTTCCTCATCTTCCTCAATGGGCAGTGTTGAGACCATGTGCTCAGCAGGGACCACCTGCTCTTCTCTTCCTGGCAGGAATGTCTGTGTATGCAGAATGTGGAGGTCTTCCTCTCCCTGAGTGATGCCCCGTGCCACAAAGAATAACATTGATGAAGTGCATTGCATTCACTGCAATTTCACCCTTCTCAACAGCTGACAGCGTAAGCTACTGAGAGCCACTGCTCTGCAGTGGTTGCCAGCCCACCTGCAAAGGCATGAGCATGCCACGATACATGTGTGCCTTCCCCATGAATTCAAAGGGTTGTTGGGAGCCCCTGTCACTCACACAGAGATTAGGGATATTTACTTTATGGCTGTGATTACTGCTCTCCCAGAGAAGGAGTGTGATTTAGGAGACTGTGGCAGCTGGCCTGTTTTAGTATGGATCTGTTTATTGCTGTCTGCAGTAATCCCCTTCCAGTGGCAATGTGTTGAATGCAAGTTACTGATGATCTATAGGCAGACTGGCTGTGGGTGTCTAGAAAACATCACAAACTAGTTGATCAAAATCCAGGGAGACAGGACGAAGAATGGGCTTGGACAGCTGCATCCAGGTTTTTTTTTGCCCCTGGTATGTTTTGGTTTTGCAGGTTTATACATGAAAAGCTTTCCAAGCAAACAGAGACCTCTGTGAGCCCATTCTACAAGGCTGTCTGATCGACTGACAAGGCAATTTAGACTGGGAGTTGGGGAAACAAGAAGAGCTTGAACCAGATCAGGATTAGTGGACTATGGATTTACAAACCTTTAAAATTGAATGTGAGCAATTGCAAAACCCAAAATGGTAAAAAGAAATAAATACACAAACAAATAAATAAATAATATATCACCAGGACAAAGAGTCCATGACGGCAACAGGTTTTAGAAACATCACCTCTCAAATAAGCATCAGCCAGATGCTGCTCCGTGACGAGTGTGTTGAGGCAGAGCAATGATAAACTACAGCCCTTGGTGGGAGAGCTACTATCCAGCATGCTGCCTTTGCCATCTGCTGCATTTAGGTAAACTCAGACTGCTTGCAGAAGAGCAAAGGGATGCAGATTGCTGGTCAGAATAGGGCATCATGTTTAACTGCATTACTGAAACAGGCATTGTGCAGAGGGAAACAGAGCACATATTATCTTATAGTTGCATCATGTGTTGGTCTTTGTCAAAAACAGACCACTGGACCATCTGGATTTGAAGCACATCCCACAGGGCCATACCAGAAGTTAGTTTTGTATGCAGTGTGTTCTGTCGCTGAATTGGTTGCTTTGCAGGAAAAAAAGAGTAATACCAGAAGGGCTGTTTCCTGAATATCCATCAAAGGTTGCTGGCAGCTGTGGTTCACAGCACACATTGTTGTTTGACTTCTCCAGTGTGCCTAACGTTTTAATACTGGAAGGGACTATGTGACCATAAAGTCCAGCCTCCAGTATGTCACAGGCAGCCCACAGCAGGCTGTCTGCAGAGCTTCTGTTCACACATAATGTCTTGGTTGCGCTAAAGCACATAGCTTTTAGGGATAGCTAGCCTCAATTTAAAAAAGGGGTTTGTGTAATAGAAAATCCATTACAACTGCAGAAAAGTGTTCATCACCATCTCCCTTAAAAAATCCACACCTTGTGTCTGCTCTTCATCTGTTCTGCTTTCAGTTGCTGGGGTTTCTTCTGCTTTTCTGCAGAATGAAAGAGCAAATGAAGGAGCTGTCTCTGATCAGAAATTATCTACTCATGCAGGCACTTACAGACTGATGAAATAGCATCTTAAATTATCTTACAAGTGAAGTTGGCTTCTCTAGTTGCTTCCTGTGTGGATGATTTTCTGTGGCATGATGCATGTACCTGCCTTCTGATTCCTGATTTTTCCAACATACTTGGGAAATGGTGATACCAGAGCCAGACCCAGTATGTACATGTCTGTAGTACTGTACCTTTTCTTCCCTCTCTGAGGATTATGTTCATTCCTTCTGTGGTGCATCACAGAGGTTTGTTTTCAGCTTGCTCTTGACCAAACACTCTGGTCTAATGGTTTTCTCAGTGTTGCTGCCTTGTGAAACATAGTCCAAAGAGTCCCCACATTCAGCTCTGTGTACAGACAGCTTGGCTCTGTGCCGTGTGAGTCCTGCTGATAAGCCATGATCCTTTCAGGAATGAGTTGTCTATGTGATTCAGTATCCCTTCTTAAACATCCTTGTCTCTCTCCCCTCCTTTCTGCACTCATTTTCTGAGGAAGCATTACTATCAACTGAAGCAGCTAGCTGAATTTCATGGACTAAAACTCATTGATGTTTCAGCTTCACCCTCCAGGTGGTGTGCTGGTTTTGGCTGGGATAGAGTTAATTTTCTTCATAGAAGCTAGCATGAGGCTATGTTTTGGATTTGTGCTGAAAACAGTGTGGATAATACAGGGATGTTTTCGTTATTGCTGAGCAATGCTTACACAGAGTCAAGGCCTTTTCTGCTCCTCACACTGTCCCACCAGCAAGTGGGCTGGGGGTGCACAAAAAGGGAGGAGACACAGCTGGGACAGCTGACCCCAACTGACCAAAGGGATATTCCATACCATACAACGTCATGTTCAGCATATAAAGTTGGGGGAAGAAGAAGAAAGTGGGCGACATTTGGAGTTACGGCATTTGTCTTCCCAAGTAACCATGACGTGTGATGGAGCCCTGCTTTCCTGGATATGGCTGAACACCTGCCTGCCCATGGGAAGTGGTGAATGAATTCCTTGTTTTGCTTTGCTTTAGCTATTAAGCTGTCTTTATCTCAACCCATGAATTTTCTCACTTTTACCCTTCTGATTCTCTCCCCATACTGCCATGGGGAGTGCCTAGTGCATTTTAGGGCTGCAGAGATGTGCACTGCATAAGCAAGACAGAGTCAAAGAGCTTGTGTGGGGGCATGCCAGGTGGTTCACCCAGTGAAAGTCTTCGCTCTGATGGTGTCACCCAGTCCTCTGGGGAAACAGGCCATTGTCTTCAGGTCCTTTTCCCATATTACCAGGGGAAAGTAGAAGGGGAAAGGGAAGGGGAAGGGGAAAGTGAAGGGGAAGGGGAAAGGGAAGGGAAAGGGGAAGGGAAAGGAGAAGGGGAAGGGAAGGGCTGCTTGCTTTCTTTGTCTTTCACTGTAATGAACATTCATCTGGGCAGGGCACTGCTTTCTGCAGGAATTCATGCTCTGGGGAGATGTCTTTTGGGGCCTGATCTCCTGGTAACTCCGGTCTTGCCCGCACTCCTGCAGTGACCTCTTCATCGTAACAGCCACAAAAAGGCTGTGGATACACTGGGACAGAGATTGCTTTATCCTGTGCTGTCTTCTCAGCTGAACTCCAAGTGTGCTGGCGAGAGGCAAACAGCAGTAGTCAGTGAAGTTGAGGAGGGTTGTTGTCATTGTAATATTGCAACAAAGTATCCATTGGAAGCAGGAAATCCCCACTGTGTGCTCAGCTTCAGACATGTGTCACTTCTGCTACAGGGCCCTTTGCACAGGTATCTGTTCTCACAGCAGCACCTTGCATGGGCTGCGGAGAGCGCAGCTCACTCGGCAAGGGGAAGGACTGTGGTGAGATTACACGGTGAGATTAATCTCACCAAGGTGGTGAGATTACATCTTTCACGTTAAAGCACAAAGATGTGTCTCCAAGACAGAGCCTGCCTTGCAGTGGAAAGGTGCTGCCTTCTGCAAATGTTCTCTGTGCGTTGTGGTTAGAAGTGGTTGTGCAATTGCAGTGGAAACCGCTGGAACCAGATGTCATGTCTGAAAAGGAGTGAATCCCTCAACGTCCTGAAGAGACTGTCAGCTGCTGCTGTTCCCTGGTGCCCCACGATCCTCCTTTCTCTTGTCACTTCGGTGGTTGCAGCTGCATCAGGATGTATCTTGCCTTGTTTCATCCTAAGATTTTTCTAGCATCATGAACACAGCGATGTCGTGTGACTGACAGAAGAGCTCTTTTCGAAGAGGATAACTCAATTGTGTCTTTACCACCTCAGCAAAAAGCCTAGAGTAACTGGGAGTTGTTAGGAGAGTAATGATCAGGCGTCTTTGCTCTGCTGATGAACAGAATATCACAACCATGAAAGGGATGCTCTTTGCCAGGTATTTTTTTTACTGGTTGCACAAGTTCTCTTTTGATTGCTTATTATTTGGTTGGAGGATGCACTGGTGGTACACCTGTAGAAAGAAAAACCTGGTAGTTTGATATTTCAAATTGCTTGAACTCATCTAGCTTAACATTAAATAAAGAAAAGTTTGTTTGTGCAGTCTTGGTTAGCATCCAAACCATGAAAATTAATTAGTCATGCTATTCCCTAATTTCTGCAAGAGTTAAAAGCTTTCAGTCAGATTAGTGAAATTATGATGTAATTGTGAAATGTTCCATGTAAATTTATAAAGAGACTGTTATACATGAAAGGAGCAGTGCTGTGGACAAGAATATTAGTGATTATGCAGGATTAATCTGCTAACCCAAAGTGGCTGTAATTGGTGAAAGTAGTTCTGACTTTTCAGCACCCCTAACATCCAGCTCCTACAGGGTGTCAGGGTGCAGCTTTTGCAGAACCAGGAACAAGTGAAGACAGCCAGCTAGATTGCCAAATTGTCAAAAACTTCCCAATGTCAGATAGGTTTCTGGATAGGAAAGATCTCTCAGTAGCTCAAGATTGTGTATCGTGTTGTAAGAGAAAATGTTAGGGAGGAAAGTTTGCTTGCAGGAACGAGTGTTTAGCTGGATAGGATAAGAGGTACCTTTTGCTGTTGGATTTCTTTCTGTGGTTTATGACTTTTTTTTCTTTTTTCTCGCTTCTGGTTCATAGCTGGACTACATGGTCAGGGCTTTCTGATCAGAATTATACTGTCATTCTAGGTGATTGACAGTCACGTCATCTGATCCAGTGTGTACTATGGGGACTTCGCCCATGACAATGGCATTCACAGTGTAACTACTATTTAATTAGTATGAGCCTTTAGTGACTTAATCCTCCCCAGCAAGGATTTTTATGTTAGCATAACTAAGAAAACTTCCGCAATTATCCTCTTGCAATCTAACAGCCACCTCTCCAGTCAGCATGGAAGCTCTCTGAGGTGTCGTGACGCCACCACCCTGAGAATGGTTAGTCCCTTTGGCAAGCAGCATAACTGATAATTCTCTGGTTCAGCACTTG
Source organism: Phaethon aethereus (assembly GCF_964289735.1). Taxonomy (NCBI): domain Eukaryota; kingdom Metazoa; phylum Chordata; class Aves; order Phaethontiformes; family Phaethontidae; genus Phaethon; species Phaethon aethereus. Next base: position 115,444,967 of record NC_138576.1, read on the forward strand.
ACTGAAGCTATCTAAAGAATCTTTGCCCCATTTAATCTTCGTATGCAAGAAAAGGCAATTTGAAATATCAGACAGGTAGTTTCCACAGATACAATGCCAGCACGCTACTCAGCCAAGAACTGGGAAATCAAAAGCATTTCTGTTTTTGTATCTGACCTGTCATGAAGTTCAGGGAAGGGCACTGTTTCACCGTTTCGAGAGACCGTTTCAGCAACGTTGTGGATTTCCTCCCTCCACTTCTCTTACTCTTAAAAAGAAAGATGATTGGTATTAAGAATTACTTACATGGCCTGTTCTGAAAATTAAAGCAGAAAGGGAAGTCACCAAGCTCCAACATTGTACACCAGCATCAGCAGGTGTCCCTTCAGAACTGGGATTTTATTGAGTTTGTGCTGAATGGAGCTTTGTCACTTCTGCTGAGGCATCAAGACTTCTGACACAGGCTAGGGTGCTCTATGTGCTGGTGTTCACGTGCACCACACAATCTCAGTGCATGGGACCTGTCTGGTCCCCCCACCTGTCCATCACGAGCCCCTCTGGTCTATGTCAGGTGCTTGGCAGCAACATCTGTCAAAGAAGACTCTCCATGTTAGCAAGCAATGGGTCATGTCACCTGATGGGTTCCTTAAATGGGTCAGCTTAGGAGGCAATCCCTTTGCCCAGTGCCAAGTCTTTCAAATACCATGAGGCTGCCAGCATTTCCCAGGTTCTTCTCAGTTATGGCTCACTAGTGGCATGTTTAGAGGATATCATGCAGGACAGTGTCAAATGCTTTGCACGTTTGTCACCTTGTCCCCGATGGGTAACGTCTGGCTGACATTCTCTGGCTACCTAAACAGTGACCTTCCAGAAGACTGGCATTTGGGCTGGGAGATGCCGAGCAGGCAATGCTTACAGCTCCTTCCGCATTAGCTATCACAGAATCACAGAATCATTAAGGCAGGAAAAGACCTTTAAGATCATCAGGTCCAACCGTCAACCCAACACCACCACGCCCACTAAACCATGTCCCAAAGTGCAACATTTATACGTGTTTTGAACACTTCCAGTAATGGTGACTCCACCACTTCCCTGGGCAGCCTTTTCCAATATTTGACCACTCTCTCAGTAAAGACATTTTTCCTAATATCCAGTCTAAACCTCCCCTGGTGCAACTTGAAGCCATTTCCTCTCCTTCTATCACTACTTACTTGGGAGAAGAGACCAATACCCACCTCACCAAAACCCCCTTTCAGGTAATTGTAGAGAGCGATAAGGTCTCCCCTCAGCCTCTTCTTCTCCAGACTAAACAACCCCAGTTCCCTCAGCCACTCCTAATAAGATTTGTGCCCTAGACCCCTCACCAGCTTTGTTGCCTTTCTTTGGACACGCTCCAGCAACTCAATGTCCTTGTTGTAGTGAGGGGCCCGAAACTGAACACAGGATTCGAGGTGCGGCCTCACCAGTGCCGAGTACAGGGGCACGATCACTTCCCTATTCCTGCTGGCCACACTATTGCTGATACAGGCCAGGACGCTGTTGGCCTTCTTGGCCACCTGGGTACGCTGCTGGCCCATGTTCAGCTGGCTGTTGACCAACACCCCCACGTCCTTTTCCACCAGGCAGCTTTCCAGCCACTCTTCCCCAAGCCTGTAGCATTGCATGGGGTTGTTGTGGCCAAAGTGCAGGACGCGGCATTTGGCCTTGATGACTCTCATACAATTGACCTTGACCCATCAATCCAGCCTGTCCAGATCCCTCTGCAGAGCCTTCCTAACCTCGAGCAGATCAACACTCCCACCCAACTTGGTGTCGTCTGCAAACTTACTGAGGGAGCACTTGATCCCCTCATCCAGATCATCGATAAAGATATTAAAGAAGACCGGCCCCAAAAGTGAGCCTTGGGGAACACCACTTGTGACTGGCTCCCAACTGGATTTAACTCCGTTCACCACAACTCTCTGGGCTTGGCCTTTCAGCCAGTTTTTCACCCAGCGAAGAGTACACCTGCCTAAGCCATGAGCCGCCAGTTTCTCCAGGAGAATGCTGTGGGAGATGGTGTCAAAGGCTTTACTAAAGTCTAGGTAGACAACATCCACAGCCTTTCCCTCATCCACTAGGCAGGTCACCTGGTCATAGAAGGAGATCCTGTTGGTCAAGCAGGATCTGCCTTTCAGGAACCTGTGCTGGCTGTGCCTGATCCATGGTTGTCCTGCACATGCCCTGTGAGTGCCCTCAAGATGAGCTGCTCCATAATCTTACCCAGTACCGAGGTCAGGCTGACAGGCCTGTAGTTGCTGGGATCCTCCTTCCAGCCCTTCTTGTAGATGGGCATCACATTGGCAAGCCTCCAGTCACCTGGGACCTCCCCTGTTAACCAGGACTGCTGATAAATGATGGAGAGAGTCTTGGCAAGCTCCTCCGCCAGCTCCCTCAGTACTCTTGAGTGGATCCCATCTGACCCCATAGACTTGTGATTGTCCCGGTGGCATAGCAAGTCATTAACTGCTTCCTCCTGCATTATGGGGGGTTTTTCTTCTCTCCGTCCCTGTCTTCCAGCTCAGGGGGCTGAATACCCTGAGGATAACTGCTCTGGCTCTTAAAGACTGAGGCAAAGAAGGCATTAAGTACCTCAGCCTTTTCCTCCTCTTTGGTGACAATGTTCCCCCCCACATCCAATAAGGAAAGGAGATTCTCCTTGCCTCTCTTTTTGTTGTTAATATATTTGTGAAAACATTTCTTGTTTTCCCTTATGATTGCGGCCAGATTGAGTTCTAGCTGGGATTTTGCCTTTCTAATTTTCTCTCTGCATGACCCAACGAGATCCTTGTACTCTTCTTGAGTAGCCTGCCCCTTCTTCCACAGGTGGTAAACTCTCCTTTTTTTCGTGAGTCTCAGCAAAAGCTCCCCGTTCAGCCAGGCCGGTCGTCTTCCCCGCCAGCTCATCTTATTGCACATAGGGACTGCCTGCTCTTCCGCCTTTAAGGCTTCCTTCTTGAAGGAAGAAGCCTTCCTGGACCCCTTTGCCCTTCAGGACTGTCTCCCAAGGGACTCTCTCAACCAGTGTCCTGAACAGGCCGAAGTCTGCCCTCCAGAAGTCCGTGGTAGTGGTTCTGCTTACTTCACCAAGAATAGAGAACTCTATCATTCCATGGTTGATAAGTCCAAGACGGCCTCCGACCACCACATCTCCCACCGGTCCTTCTCTGTTCATAAACAGCAGGTTAAGTGGGGCACTTCCCCTGGTGGGCTCACTCACCAACTGTGTCAGGAAGTTATCTTCCACACAGTCCAGGAACCTCCTAGACTGTTTCCTCCCTGCTGTGTTGTATTTCCAGCAGACATCTGGTAAGATGATGCCCACAAGAACAAAGGCTAGAGATTGTGAGACTTCTGCCAGATGCTTGTAGAATGCTTTGTCTGCCTCTTCATCCTGGTTGGGTGGTCTATAACAGACTGCCTTGTTGGCCTTCCCCCTCATCCTTACCCATAAGCACTCAACCTTCTCATCACAATTGTTGAGCTCTATACAGTCAAAACACTCCCTAACATACAGAGTGAACCCACCACCTCTCCTTCCTTTCCTATATCTTCTGAAGAGCTTATAGCCATCCATTGCAGCACTCCAGTCATGGGAGCCATCCCATCATGTTTCTGTGATGGCGACTAAGTCATAGTTGTCCCGCTGCACAATGGCTTCCAGCTCCGTTTACTGCCCATGCTGTGTGCATTGGTGTAGATGCACTTGAGCTGGGCTATCGATTTCGCCCCCAACACTGGCATGCCGCCCCATGGCTCATCTCTAGTGAGCCTGGTTTTATCCCCTTCCCGTTTCAAGCCTAGTTTAAAGCCCTCTCGATGAGCCCTGCCAACTCAGAAGCGAAAATCCTTTTTCCCCAGTGAGACAGCTGAACTCTGTCTGCTGCCAGAAGTGCTGGTGCCCTGTAAACCTCTCCATGGTCAAAAACCCCAAAATTCCACCGATGGCACCAGCCTTTGAGCCACGTGTTAACCAGGTGTGTTTTCTTGTTCCTTTCAGCGTTCCTCCCTGCCACTGAAGGGATTGAGGAAAACATTACCTGTGCTCCTAATTCTTCAACCAGTTGCCCCAGCACTCTGAAGTTTCTTTTAATCACTTTTAGACTTTGTGCAACCTCGTTGCTACCAACCTGCATAACCAACAGTGGGTAGTAATCAGTGGGCCAAACCAGACCAGGGTGTTTCCTGGTGACATCTCTCACCTGGGCCCCAGGGAGGCAGGAGACTTCCCCGTGGGTTGGGTCTGGGTGGCATATTGGGCCCTCTGTTCCACTCAGAAGGGAGTTGCCTACGACAATTACCCTCCTCTTTTTCTTAAGGGAGACAGTCGTAATGTGTGGGGCTGGCTGACTCACCCTGGGCAACGCCCTGGATGGACTTTCATCTATATCCTCTTGTTCCTGGCCCTCAAGTCCCAGAACCCCATATCTGTTGTGTAAGGGCAGCCGGGACGGTGAGGGCGGCCGGGACAGTGAGGGCTCCCCCCCGGAGCAGGGACCTGTTTCCATTCCCCCTCGTCTCTTAGGCCCCCTCCTCCTGCCCAACAGCAAGAGGACAGGGGATCCCCCGCTGCTCGTGGAGCCTCCACCGGCTGCCCCTGCCCCAGGGACGGCCGGGTGCGGCTCCACTGATCCATCTCCCTCTCGCACTCCCTGATGCTCCTCAGCCCCTCCACGGCCTCTCTCAAGTCTGCCCCAGGCTGAGCAGTCGCTCCTCCGGCCGCACCGCACGCAGGTGGTGTCTCCGCTGCCCTCCCGCACGCGTGACGGCCTCAGGCCCTCCCTGCAGCCGGACACCTGGACAGCCACGTGCCTGAGTGGCAGCTCCGTCTGGGTCGCCACATTCCTTATGGCAATGGCTTTCGGCCGAGTGGAGACCATGGCTGGGGCCTCTTCTAGGAGGGCGATGACCACTCGTTGAGAGAGCCTCTAGTCCCTCTTAGTGTGCCCTGCCCGCACACCTTCCTTCACCAACCGCCGCACCACGCCCTGTTTGCCCGCCCTGGTCGCCGCGCTCCGGGCCGCTCGCGCTCGTGGGGGCTGCTCTGGTACATGAGGGGCTTTGGCCACGCCGCTCTTGTCCCCACCCGTGCTGAGCCAGAGCGGCCGCTCGCCAGGAGCTCACTCTGCCGGCCTGGGGGGCTGGGGCACCCTCTCTCCCTGAGCTTTCGCCTTCGCGGTTTTGCTGTGGTTTTACCACTTTAGGAAGGGTGCCCCAGCGTGATCCTCCGCCCTGGAGCCCTTTGCCTCAGTGGCTTTGCCGAAATGCCGGGCACACTGGGTTTTAAACTCAGATATGTGACATTATGTTTCAGAAGTGCCAGCCCACCCAGGCTCACCCTGGTTCGTCCGACTAGACAGTCACTTTCATTCGTTCATGAAGGATGAACGCGTAAACTGGGCCCTTTTCAGCTCCCTGCCATGATTTCCAAAGTCTCTTGTCGTTTCTCATTTCTTGCTTTCAAGTTCATGCGGTAGTGATGGAGGCTGTGACATACAGCTGGTGAACGGAGATGCCCCTGCTGTTCGCAAGGAGGACACCTGCCAGCCAGTGCTGGGCATGCAGCGGGAGAGGAAAAGAGTGCTGACTTGGTGATGCTGGCTGGGGTGGCTTCCCCAAGCGTTGATGGTGACACGTTGATGCTGACAGGGCATCTGCAATCCCAGCCTGCAGCTTGCAGAGATAACCTGGCCTCTGAACTGTGCTCCCACTCCTCTCCTGTTTGATTTTGGTGCAGACATAAGGGTTTGGGTCTCTAAGCCTCCCCTTGGGCTGGTGCTAAAGCAGGGGGTTACTGAGCCTTTCAGCAGGCCAGGGATGGAGATGTCCCACGGCCACGGTCCCAATCCTGCAGTCCTTCTGAAGGATGTCACCAGCTGGTGTGGACACTGCAGGAAGGCAGGCTAATTCCTGTGGTCCTGTTGCTGTGGGGCCACAGCAGAGCAGAACACGTGCAACAGGCCCTGATGAATAGGGTACAAGTGCCCCCAGGGCTGGCCCTGTCTAGAGACCCCTGCATAGTAGAGAACTTCAGTCACCAGAAGCCTTCTCCCATGAGTGCTGGAGGCCTGTCTTGATGTTGAGGAATTGCCCTGGTGTGACTGGAGAGAGTTTTGTGGGTGGATGATCACAGCCTTAGCCCATGGCAGAGGAGAAATAATGATATCATTAACCAGCACCTCTACATTTCTCTCTCCCTTGCTATTCCAGAGTGATTACTCAAGTGACACTGAAAGTGAAGACAATTTCCTGATGATGCCACCAAGAGATCATCTCGGCCTCACTGTGTTCTCCATGCTCTGCTGCTTCTGGCCATTGGGAATTGCTGCCTTTTACCTGTCTCATGAGGTATGTTAAAACGTCTCCTGGTAATTCAGAGTTTTGCATCCACGGAGTAGCCATCACCTCACACCAGCAAGGAAAGTTCACCAAAATCCAAATGTGGGCAAGACATTCTCCAAGGTAGTGGGAGGTGGTTAAAACGGTAGTGTGCTCCCCACCTTGATATGTCTCTGTAATAGTGGTGGTTGTCTGGTGAGATACTTTGCTGAGGAATGAGTCTACAAAATACTTTAGGTTTTAGTTGATAATGATCGGGTTCCATGTCAGGTTATACAATGTCCAGCTAGGGATTTTCTGTGGATGTTACTTTTGAGTGGAAAACACCCTTGCTATCTCAAACACAGATTTCCAATTGGGAAAACTGACCTATTGTTTCCCAAGCTGATCATCTGGAAAAGCAAACCAGGTAATATACTTTCAGGAGCAGAAAAATTATTTCTATTCTGCAGAAGCAAATTTGCTTTCCAGGAACCATTTCCTTTCCCCCTGAAAAATTGCTCTTGTCCAATTTTAATATTGAAATTTTTTTTACCAGAGAAGTGACAGTGTTTTGGTTTGCTTCCTTCATGAGTCGGACTTGCTGGTTTGCAGCCTGTGCCTAACAATCACCTCATGCCCCATCATTTGTTTTGACAAGTATATCTTCACCAAGTGCCTGCAGAGTAATTATTGAGTTTCCCAGCGTGGCAGATAATGTAATGTGACAGCAAAGGAGTCACACTGGAAGTCTCATCAGTGACTGCAATATTTCTATCTACTGGTGGTAGCAATGCCTATTGCAAACTACAGTCTGTAATCCACAGCACCAAAATCATTCACCCTCTCGCCTGTCTTTCTAATCTGCCTGCTCTAAACATCTACCAGCACTCAGTATGTGTCAAGACAGAGCAAGTACTTCAGATCTGAAGAATCCTATTCTTCAATATCAAAGAAAGAGATACAGCACTACTATTTTTTGCTTTAAATAAAGTGTCTGTCATTGAACTTGGAAGCTTCTGGGTCAATTAAAATTTGTCCAGTGGAAAATGCCAAGTTTCCTTCTTTGAGTGCTATTGATTTCTCAAGTTTGGGTCAAAGGATTTGCCTGATGACGATGACAGCAAAAAGTAAAGTATTGGGTGGGATCTGCATGTGCTTTATTATCCTGCTGTTTGGTCCTTCAGGCAGAGCTATTCGACAGCAATTTCAATGGCCACATCTCTTCACACACACAGACTAGGCAATGCTGCAGCCAAGGAAGGGTTGAGAGTTTGTCACCATTAGCAGTGTGTTTGCTCTGTGCTGGGGAAAATAGTGCGTTCATTAATTTCCTGCGGTAGCATTCCTTCAGGAGGCCTGGGGATTGCTAGCTAGTTTTATCTAAGCAATGAAAGCACAGCACAGTCCAATAAATGCAAAATAAACAGCATAATTAAGTACTAAAAAGCAGTAAGTCTGAGAAGCTAAATGTGCTGGGAGACAGTGTATGAAGGACAGGGCATCCACATAGCTGTGAACTGATTCCAGGGGCCAGCATGAATTTATAAGACCCTGCTACCTCGATATGAGTATAAAGGAAGGCAGCAAAAGTTGATCATATTGTGCTGAAGGATTTAGGCCCTGGAAAATGGAAACTTGGGTGTTGGTTTAGATTAGCATAATGGTGGGGAACTGCTGAATGTGACTGCCTAAAACTAGGAGGTGTCCACAAGAAAGATCAGGCAGGTGCCTTGCTTCTATTAGGTTGAGAGGCAGTAAGTTATTCTTTGTTAACTGACCCCTTGAATTCACCAAGACAAGTTGTGGCTAAATCTAGCCAGGAGGAAGGAGTGTGTTTCTGAGGACATTTGACTTCTGCTTTTTGCTTTTGCATCTGAGGTAGAAATTTTTTTCTTCTCTCCCCACTAAAAAATGGTAATAACGCCACCCCTGCATGCTCCTTTCCTCCCATCTTTCCTTTTCACTCTCTCCAACAGCTAAATCAGCTGAGAAATCCTTTCCGAAATGTCTCGCAGAAAGATGGTCAAGTCCCTGCTTGTCCCAGTCCAGCACAGTCACGTCAGTCTGTCTGCTCCCCAAGTTCCCAGGCAGGTACTTTCACTGCCTGCCTTCCCCTCCAGCACGTCCATCATGGCCCTGGGAAACCACCAGCCTTCACTGAAACTGACACTTCTGCAAAACCCCACATCCAACAAATTGGCATTTTCCAGTGGAAAAATTAAGCTCAAATTAAGGCCAAAACCTCCTATGGCTGAGAACTGGCTAAAATAGCTGTTATAAACCACTGAAATCCTGCACCTAGCTAAGCTAATAGTGACAGTGGTGTCGACTCATGCTTTGGAGCGTAAACCATTCAGAATGATTTTTTATATGTGAGGTAGTAAAACATTACGTCCTATTAGCTTGTGATTTCTATTTCTATAGGTCTTTTAACATGAACTCTTGAATAACGTTTGAGATCTCTTGTTAATAGAAAAGGGTAGTCTAACATTCCCCATCCTTTATCAGAAGTCTGAACTATAACTAAAGATCATAACTTGGCACTTGCATTCAAACCTTTTTTTGAAGTTGCTTGAGCTCTTGAAAATTTCATGCTTTCAAAAGTCTCCTGGATAGTTCTACTTAAAAAGGCCCAGTCTGGGAAAAAATTGTAACATGTTGGAACTTCAAAGGTGGTGGATGGATTCTTTGTATCACAATTTAGCACTTTTGATGAGCTGCTTTAAAAACCTGGTCTCCTCTGGGTGTGCAATGCATTTACAGATGAAGGCCTGATTTGCAGAAGATATATTTGCAGTGCAGCTCAGTCCAAAGGGACAGGTGCTTTCAGTTTAATCCTGCAGTATCTGGCAGTACATTTACACTGCATATGTCTATGTCATGGTGCAAATGAATTATACAAGGATGGATGTTGTAAGGTTTCAGAGGTGCTCGTTGCATATAGAAAGATTAATTTTCCCTGTGCTCCATAAAAGCAGTGTGCTTCCTGCAGGGGCTATTTCTGCTCTGTGTGGGACTTGATGTTTCCACCAAGGCTCTTGCGAATGTGCTGCTGACTTAGGGCTTCTTGGAGGCCGTCTGTATCGAACTATGCAACTGTACAGGGTGTACCTGCTTGGTGGAAATGAAGATGTGCATCAGGTTTAGCTGAGCCAGCAGGGAGGAGCAGTGGATTCAGAAGTGTACTCTGTGAAAGCAAAAGCAGTTCCTTTTCTTTGGCATATCCAGTTTTCACAAGTAGGGCATCACCTGGTGATCTTCCTATCCCAAGCGAAGCTGAGTCTCGCTGCTTTTCATCTTCCCTCAGTAAAACAGAAAGCCTGAGGCCATCACTGTGTTGTATACTTGCTTGTTTACTTGCTTCTGTTTTGATCTGTGTTTTCCTTCCCTCAAACGACTCACTTACACCCACTGCTTGTGGCTGCTCAGTCCTGCTCGCTCTGTCAGCTACCAGAAAAGCAATGTGAGGACTGTGCCATTTTCTTCCCCCATCTATCCAATCTTCTATGGTGCTTGCTTCTTTGGACCATGAGATCAAGACATGACTCCCATTGCCTCACAGGCACAATGTGTCCTCCTCGTTATGCTGGCGTCACGCTAAAAGTGGTGTCCAGATCCCCGTCTCGCCTGAGCTGTCACAGCTAAAATACAGGGGCTTTGCACACATGAGCCATTCAGGTGACCTGCCCAGAGGCCACTGCTCTAGGGTAACCTCTCAGGAGGTATAATGTCTCTGAGTACTCTGATTTTTAATAGCAGACAATGTTTATTGGTTAGTTTTCCACTTCTCTACAAACGGGCCATGTGAGTTTTTATGCTTGCAATTTTTGGATTAGCTGCTTTCCTAACAGCTTATAGGGCTAAAGGGCCCAGCCAGAGGGGTTTTTTTGTGCTTTTGCAGAGGAAAATGTAAATGTTGTATGCCTTTCACCGTAAAACTCTTCTCCACAAGCAGTGTTTGATCAAAAAAACCTCATTATGTTTATTTTTTCGTAAATCTCTACCCTCTGGAGTCATGCAGGTACCTCGGTTTTCATTTTTTACAGGAGTTTTTAGCTTTGTAGACTGTAAACAAGCCTGAAGCTTCATAAGTCAGAGAAAGAAGTTAAAAAAAAAATCTTTTTGTCTTGCAAGTTTACCATTAAACTTACCAGACAAGTTATCAGGGCCTGTCAGAATTTCTGCTTGGTGGGGGTTGATAATCGTGCAAGGTCTTTTTAGTCTGAATCCTCTTTTTCTCCCTGCTTTTATTTTTAGGAAAGATAGCAATACCTTGGCACACATTTTTTCCCCTCCTGTAAAAAGAAACTCATTATCAGAGACCTAAGTCTGTGCTGGTATGAATGAGCTTCACTTTGTACCTGCTTTCTTGTGGGATGTGGTGGTTATGTGGAGCCTTTCACTCCCAGTAAGTCCCCACCAAGCATCCGAGAGATGCCAGCCAGGCCAGAGGAGAAACAAGAGTATGTACAACACTTCTATCCATCTTCCACGTAACCTCGATGGAGCTGTGTCAGGCTGGCATAGACATACACCTGAAAAATCCCACTGGACACGTCTCGGCACACTTAGGTGCTCAAATATCCTCCAAACCCACTTTCCTCCCTGGCAGCGCATGAGAGCTGCCAGGCAGCAGACTGTAACCCAAGCGCACGAAAGCAATCGCTTCCTGTCTGCTGCACTTACTCCTGCCGTAATTACCTCCCTCACACAGTGATCGAGGGATGCATGGCTCTGTAATTTTTCCCCCAGCCCATGGATTGCTTGTGTGGGCACAGCTCCAAATTGCATCACTCGGATTGTCTTTAAAGAAAAGTAGGGACTGCGCACTGGGTAAAAGGATTTTCTCCACTTTTCATACAGACGTGAGGCATACATGATCAGGCAAATGAGTAGCTTGTCTTTCTTCACCGCAACTTCTGAACCATTTTGTTACTTTCTATCCAGTTTTCAGAGGTAGAGGTTTTGAAAAAAATGTATTTTGACATGTTTCAGTGGTCACCAGGGAGAAGAGAGAGATAATGTTCATGTCATCCCACTGGGAGGGAGAAGACAGTATGAACTTAATCTTTATCAGACACCAGAGATTAGGTGCTTGGCACACATGAATATTTCAGTTTCTTTGCTTTTCTCCATCAGATTTTGACATCTAGCCACTGCTGAAAAGGACAGGGAAATAACAGTCAGGTGTTATCTGTTGTTTATTCATTAGAAATGTGGCTCATAGTCCCCATCTCAACTGGGAAAACCATGAGATGGGACAGCAGTGTGATGTGCCACACTCCACCAAACTGGCTGGTGATGCTGGTAAAACCTTTCCATGCTCTACCATCCCACCCTGTTTTTCCCTCTCTGCCCCACTTTTCTCCATCAGAAAACAGAATATAATAGACTATAAATAAGTTGACATCCACAGCCATGAGCATATATGTTTGTACTGGTGATGCTGCATTGCCTTGTAGCCAAGATGAAAAGACACAGGCAAAACCTAAAACTTGGAGTGTTTTTCTTTTCTTGTTATATGTGCAGTAACAGGCCAAGCTGTATACTCCCAGGATGTGCTGGTCAGCATTGCTAAAGCAATGCTAGCAGAGGAGACAGCAGGCTTTTGCATTTTCAAGAGAGCTTTTTGATTTTTCAGCACTGCATTGTTTCTTGGACGAAGTAGTGCTCGTACAAAAGACCTGACTGTTAAAAGAAGATGAACTTTAACCTCCTTAAATATAGTAAGAAAAAGTCCCTTTTTTGGTGTCTTGGACCAGGATACCAAATCACACAATTGCTGAGTTGAAGTTGAGCTGTTGCATTGGGTCACACAGCTTGGATGTAGGGTATTGGGTGTGTTCTGCGGCTACTCATCCATGTCTCTGCTGTCAGTCATGCAAAGATTTGAGCTGTCAGTGCTGATCACTCAAAAAGCAGATCTGTGTGTTATTCATCTGGCTGTATATGCATGCAAGTGCAGGTGCATGCAGGCACCCTTCTGATGAAGTTTTGTAGTCTTTGGGCTGTAAAAGGTTATGAATAAAACCTTTGGACAACTAAACTCTCTTGTGTCAGGAATGAGTCCAGATTAGTTCCTCCTCACATGGAGCTGCTAAGGACTTTTGGGTCAGAAATCTTCCCAGCAGAGCTCTGTGCCAGTGTCTTGCTGAGGTGGCCAAAGGCCAACAGTACGGCTGTTGTCCTTATGTGAGAGCCCTGGCCCTGAGAGGTCCACTGCTCACTGGGCTGTGTCCCATTTGCAAGGTAGATGGCAGATACCATGACTTATGGATTCCTCCAAGCCTGTTTCAGTCTTAATAGCTGACGAATATAGATTCTGTTTAGTTAATATTTACTATTTCTTGACATGCCAGCTCTTCAGCTGGTGGAAATCACCCCCTTCACTTCTGTGTGGAAGATCTGGTTTGCCTACTCTGGCAAGGGACTAGCAAGCCAGGGACTCACAGAGGTGCAGGTCTCTCAACTGATGCTGGGGCAGTCTGTGCTTACATGACTTCACCCCTAGGTGCCTATGGCTCTCAGACCCTTGTGTCACAGGGCTTAGCTTCCTGCTGGGACAAGCTGTATGCTCTGGGGCTTTTCCTCAGTGATCAGCCTAAGAAAGAGCTGAGTTCTTCCAGCCACATTCATAACACAGAAATAGCTGTGGAGGACTGGCGTGTTAGATTTCTGAAGTTTGACAGAGTTTGAAACAATCGAAAATGAGGTTTTATATGAGGAAATGTGAGGTCAGCAATTGCTTGCAAACTGCTCATATATCTCTGCTTGCAAACTGTCTCTTAGTATGAGTACATATGCATGCACTCCTGTTAAAACACAGCACTTGCAAGGATAAGCACTTCAAGATCATTAAATGACACCATAATTTTACCTACCATAAGACAGCTGTCTTGTAATTGCATATGGTTCTTCAGACATGCATAGCTTGTGCTTTGACTTGCATCTCTGCTCAAGCCTAGGTCTGAGGAGCATCGCCTATGCTGATCACTTTTAGCTGATGGCTTTCACCCTTCGTCTACCTTGTCTACTCAGGGGTTTGGGGCAGGGTCTGCCTGTGTGTGACCCAGGCACCCTGCCCTTGTCAGGTCTGTAGACAGAACCGATACTAACTTGGAGGTGGGTCTGCCCCTGAGGGAGGGAGCAGTGCTGTGCACGCTGGTGTCCCTGGTTGGGCAGCAGGAGTTGGTCTGTGATCAGCAGACACAAGCCCAGTAAACTGCTGACCATGCATGTTCATAAGACACAGAGGTAGAGTCTGTGAAAGGAAAATATGTCATGCCAGATACAACATCCCAAGAGGGGTGAAGCTGTTGCCACCCATCCCCAAAGGTCCAGCCAGCAGCAAGGTTGAAGATGCATTCCCAGCAGGCACACACACAGAGCACACATATACGTACACCATGTATTTACATATATACACGGCTGGCCACACAGATCACAGACACTCAGAGCACTCAACAAATGCAGACAGCACCATCAGCCTCATCCTGCTCCTCTCCCTGTGCAGGATGGAGGTCCACTAGTGAGAATATACATATATACATATATACACACACACACATCTGTGCAATGTGGATCCATCCAGTTCCTGGGCTCAGGCGCTGAATCTGCCCAGTGGTGGAGAGTGAGGAGCCTCAGCCTTTCTGAGGAGGAATAAAGGGCATCAAGGAGAGGGAAATACGCTGTGTTGGATGGGGAAACTGAGAGTGGGAGAGAGGCTATGATGAGCAGAGTTAATTTAGGAGCATGGCATGGGATGTGATAGCTTAGGTAAGGCCAGATTACTCCTCCAGATAGGTCGTGCTTGAAGAAAGGCAGAGATTTCTCCTCTTAAGAAGGATTAAATATAAGATTATATGAATACTGCAACGGGTGTTCTCTGTCACTGTGGCTCACTCGTGGGCATATTCATGAGGCAAGTGGTTGCAGCACTAAATAGGTTGGTATGATAATCTCTGTCCTAACTAGGACAGGTTTGTGTGGGGCTGGAGCCCTCCCTTGACACCGAGTGTCTCTGTGCAGGCTCAGCGTGAAAGGCAAATGCTCAGAGGATAATGCCCCAGGCCGGCAGTCCATTGGGGCATGCAGAGCATGTGCATGGCCAGGGCATGGACAAGGCTGTATTCATAAGGGCTGGTCTGCAGAAGGTTGCTGCTGGCTGCCTGTCCACACTCCTCCCCTTGCTCCCATCAGGCAGGTGGTAGATTTGCCAGGCAGAGGATGGCAATGAATACTGAACAGCACAGCCTGTGCCAGCATAAAATAACATGGCTGCTGTTGGCAAGCGTGATACAGAGAGAAACTACCTGCTGAGATAGCCAGGAACATATGTCGCTGTGTGAGAGTGCTGGGTCTATTGTTCTTGGAAGAGCAGCTCTGAAATGGATGTCCCTGGCCCCCGATTAGAGACATTTGGGTGACATGCCCTGGCCTTGCAAAAAGCTCGTCACATGGTTCAGTACGTTCAAGGTTTGCAACTTCTGCTCCCTTCAGAGGAGTGGGAGTCTATGGGGCCTGATGGGATCCACCCGAGCGTACTGAGAGCTGGCGGAGGAGCTTGCCAAGCCACTCTCCATCATTTATCAGCAGTCCTGGTTAACAGGGGAGGTCCCAGAAGACTGGAGGCTTGCCAATGTGACGCCCATCTACAAGAAAGGCCGGAAGGAGGATCCTGGGAACTACAGGCCTGTCAGCCTGACCTCTGTACCGGGGAAGATTATGGAACGGTTTGTCTTGAGAGTGCTCACAGGGCACCTGCAGGACAACCAAGGGATCAGGCCCAGCCAGCATGGGTTCATGAAAGGCAGGTCCTGCTTGACCAACCTGATCTCCTTCTATGACCAGGTGACCCGCCTAGTGGATGAGGGAAAGACTGTGGACGTTGTCTACCTGGACTTTAGTAAAGCCTTTGACACCATCTCCCACAGCATTCTCCTGGAGAAACTGGCGGCTCGTGGCTTAGACAGGTTTACTCTTCGCTGGGTGAGGAACTGGCTGGATGGCCAAGCCCAGAGAGTTGTGGTGAACAGCGTTAAATCCGGCTGGCAGCCGGTCATGAGTGGTGTTCCCCAGGGCTCGGTTCTGGGGCCGGTCTTCTTTAATATCTTTATTGATGATCTGGATGAGGGAATCGAGTGCTCCCTCAGTAAGTTTGCAGATGACACCAAGTTGGGTGGGAGTGTTGATCTGCTGGAGGGTAGGAGGGCTCTGCAGAGGGATCTGGACAGGCTGGATCGATGGGCAGAGGCCAACTGTATGAGGTTTAATAAGGCCAAGTGCAGGGTCCTGCACTTTGGCCACAACAACCCCATGCAACGCTACAGGCTTGGGGAGGAGTGGCTAGAGAGCAGCCCGGCGGAAAGGGACCTGGGGGTGCTGGTTGACAGCCGGCTGAACATGAGCCGGCAGTGTGCTCAGGTGGCCAAGAAGGCCAACAGCGTCCTGGCCTGTATCAGGAATAGTGTGGCCAGCAGGAGCAGGGAAGTGATTGTGCCCCTGTACTCAGCACTAGTGAAACCGCACCTTGAATACTGTGTTCAGTTTTGGGACCCTCACTACAAGAAGGATGTTGAGGTGCTGGAGCGTGTCCAGAGAAGGACAACGAAGCTGGTGAGGGGTCTGGAGCACAAGTCTTATGAGGAGCGGCTGAGGGAACTGGGGTTGTTTAGTCTGGAGAAGAGGAGGCTGAGGGGAGACCTTATTGCTCTCTACAACTACCTGAAAGGGGGTTGTGGCGACAAGGGTGTTGGTCTCTTCTCCCAAGTAACTAGTGATAGGACAAGAGGAAATGGCCTCAAGTTGCACCAGGGGAGGTTTAGACTGGATATTAGGAAAAATGTCTTTACTGAGAGAGTGGTCAATTATTGGAAAAGGCTGCCCAGGGAGGTGGTGGAGTCGCCATCTCTGGAAGTATTCAAAAAATGTGTGGATGTGGCGCTTCAGGACATGGTTTAGGGGACATGGTGGTGCTGGATTAATGGTTGGACTTGATGATCTTGAAGGTCCTTTCCAACCTAGTGATTCTGTGATTCTGTGAAAGCCTAGTCCTGGCTTTCCAGGAGTGGCAGAGGATGTCTCATGGCCCTTGGATTTCCCAAGGTCTGCCTCAGACCATGATAGCTGCTCTGAAGTAGGGTTTATTAACTACCAGCACCTCTAATTCTCTGCTTTCCAGGCAGGAGCTGGCTCCCAGCCAGCGATTTGAGTGTGGGTAGACTTTGCTCATGCTGACTTTTGCCTTCAGAGTAGATGTCTCCTGAGAAGAGAGGTGTTTGTGCACACAAGAAAATGGCCATTTAGAGTGCATCGTGTTTCAGCAGCTGCTGCTTTCAGTGCGCTGTGGGTGAGGTCTTGGGCCAAGGAACTTTATAAGTGTCTTGTATAATTACATTCTTCTTCATTCCTCTTTGTCCTTTTGATCTTGTGGTCACATTTCCAAGTCATGAACTACAGCTACAAAAAGGGATTAGATTAATGAATGGCATGATTGCTTTAGGCCTTAAGCTAATTTTAAATAATTGGAAAGGTAGCTTGCAAATAACATTCCCTGGAGAGTTTAATTCATTATGTAGGTGTTTAATTGCAAGGAAGTTTTGGGACAGAAGAGTGGCCAACTCAAAATGTTTGAGGAGATGAGAGGTCTCTTGTATTAGCAAGAACATCCTGCACAATGGCAAACTTTGTACCTGAATTGTTCTGTGCCAGACATTTCTGCCTCGCACATTATGCTGAGCCAGCCAGAGCCCAGAGGTGTATCAATATAGTCATGCTCCATGGGTATAAAACATTATTCCGTCCTGGCATCCTCTTTTTGTCCTGCTGTTACTTTTTGTTGCTCATCTATTGGCTCATTATTTTACAGGCTTACGAGACAGCAAGGATTGTTTCAGTGTAGGATAACGCACCTTCAACAGGTTGCTTGCACGCCTGCCACTGAGCTTGGTGTGTCTGTAGTATTCACAAAATCTTTCAAAAGCCTGTCTGGTGTAGGCATGTGAAGAGTAAAGTAATAAATCTTACACAGCAATTGATCAGGGAGTTCAGGCCCCCTGACATTTAGGCAATTCTCACTAAGTTTAAACAACTTTTTAGTCTTAGGCAGCGGGGTTTTGGTGGTTTTTAGCTTAGACAGCAAGGATGCGTTTTGTTAGCAGGGACATGGAGTTAGAATTGTTAGCAGGCACATGAAGGGGCTTTTCTTAGTAATCCTCACATGTCCCAGCTAAATACTTGATTTTTCACAGCTGCAAAGGTAGAGTGTCCAGGACGGATTATATTTCAGGAGAGGACACAGAAGGAGCTCGCTACCAGTTGAAGGACAAAAACAGGGCACGTGATTTTGCACCTCCCTAGTAGGTCTCCTTGCTGACAGACGCATGAGAAAAGAGACCCACTGCAGATCTGTGAATGGAACATACCCCTCTCCTTCCCCCCACCTCGTTCTGGCCATCCTGATGTCTGCTTCAGTTGTCAGAAAAGCCAAAAAGCTTTGGATGCTGCTTCAGTGGCTGCTTCAGAAGCCTGGTGATGTGATGAAGCTCCTCACATCCAAGGTGGTAAATGATCTCCCTTGAATTCTCCTGCGGCAAGGAGAACAGAGTGTGTGTCTAGAGTAGTTCCTTGGGTGCTGTTTGTATAAGAGACCTTTCTTTCATCTCGCACTGTGACAGCACCCTTTTTCAAAACAAAAACAAATGAAAGGAGGCACACACATTTGAAGTTTAATGTATGCAGCAGTAAATGAATGGATGTTTTCAACAGCAAAGACTTAAGGTTAACCTTTTATTGATCTGCAGAATACTCAGGTATTTTTTTTCTTCTCCTCAGAGAAGAAAAAATGGTAAGAAGATGGTACCATCATGTACCAGAGACCCAGGGCTATATTCTAATCTTGAATATACAGCTTGCTGTCTCTCAGCAGCTGTTCTGGTGAGGGCTACTGGATTAGTACTTTCTTTGGATGCACAGCAAAGTGAATTGATCACTTCTGATTACAATCTGCGCATGTCTTTCAAATGGTCTGCAGAAAAACACTTTGAAGTGAAGACTTGAGTATAGTGATCGAGGCACCCAAAGATGCCTTCCAGTCAATTGTAACTCCTCATTGAATTGACTGACTTCCCATCAGCAGAAAAGAAATAAAGTTTTTTTATATTTATTTTGGGATGAACTAGAAGAACCAGCTGAAAATGAAGGGACTAGGACCTACCTGCAGCTGTGCAGTTTGTATCTAAAACTGGGCACTCCATTTTCACAAGTAATGACTGTGCTCTTCAGCCTACAATAAATAATGGATTATCTGTTGTATCAAAATAGGTGAGTCTCAGGAGCCACTGCAAGGCAGAACTTGAGAACGGAACGCAGCTGCTGTATAAACTGATACAATATCTGAGATGGGAAGGGAGAAGACTCTCTGTTTTCAGCTGTTGTGCTGGAGCAGCGTGGCTGGGCAATGAGGTTTTCCGACCAGGGCAAATGTTTGCTATGGCTGTCCCAGCAGTGAGCCTACAGACTTTCCCACTGAGTGCAAGGATTTCTTCAAGTGAAAACTAAAACAGATAAAGAAGTCATATTATGGGACCCTGGAAGGCAGCATAATAAGAGACAGACAGATTTCTGTTGCTAGTGGCAGTGTCCAGAGGGACCTCTGTAAAGTTAAGCTCTGTGCCAGCCAAAAAGCTTGAGAGCCAACAAGACCAACAAAAAATAAACCTGTCCCATTAAAGTAGGTGGAGAGATTGCACTTTGTTCCCATGACTCTGGACAAAATATTGAGCCCAGCAGGATCAGCTTTCCTGAGGCAGCCACTAGAAATTCAGGCTGCCAGGGGCATACGGATATACAGGTATTCTCCTCCTTCAATAGCTCTGGCGTCTATCTGTAACAGTCTTCACCCTACCTCTTACCAGTCTCTGTGGTACCCTTTTTCCAGCCCTTGTTTCATTTATGCCTAAAATGGTTGAAATCTTTCTCTAAGAAGTTAAAGATTAGTTGATTATCTAATATTATTGCATTATTCCCAAACACTGTTTCCTAATCTAAACAACAGCATTTGCTGTATGCTTTGCCTCCAGCTGTATCCACAGAGGTAGGCAGGACATTAAAATGCACCTATCAAGACACATGATCTTAATGTACTGTTGGTAATGAAACTAATGTAGTATTTTATGTGCTTGGGGGGAAAAACATTGACTTTTTCATATTGTGAAAATCTTTCTTCTCCCTTCCCCCGTGCCAGTTTAGTATTAAAATACACTCATTATGGGGCACGGTGAGCAATGAGTTATGAATGACATTTCCACATCTTGGCATTTCTTTTATTATTTCCAAGAAGTTTTAAAGACTCATGGTTGCTTGGGTGAATGCAAGTCATGCATGTTCACAAAGGGACTCAGCTTCCACGAAGAGGGTGAGGGAGGCCAGGGATAAAAGAAGAGAGGTCACAGCACTGAGCAGGAGAGATGGAATTGGCAATGCCTGCTCCACCACATCCCTCATCTGCCTTCCTTGTAGTGAGTACTTCTCCATCATGAAGTCCAGGAGAAAGGATGCAATTCAAACCAGCTGTTACCCAGAATTCCCAGGCCCAAAGATTGCCAATGGATGTTAGTGTCCAACCCAGCATCATGAGGTGTATCACCATGAGGGATCTGTCCTTACAGCTACTGTCTCTAGCAAGAAATGTAGAAATGTGATGGTGGGAGCAGGAAAGACCAAAACTTTTCTTCCCAGGTCTGTTCAGGGAGCCACCTCTGGCTGGGATTGGGACTTTTGTTGCTCAGTCACTTGATGGGGGACCTCTGGAAGGAATCATGTCCTCTCTTCACAATGGGGACCAAAAATCTGTCCTTCGCTATGGCAAGGACATGCTACAAAAGCTGAAGGTGGTCCTTGGGCTGATAATGGCAGACAGAGTAACTTCCAAATCCTCCCAGGTGTGATAACCCAGCAAATGGGATTTGGCGTCCAGAGACTTGTGGAACTTTGAACTAATTTAAATAGTAATCGTCCCAGACTGGGGTTTCTGGGTTTCATTCAAGGCACCACACTCAGTAATTGTGCCGAATGTGTCCTCATTCTGTGACCTTGTCACACAGATGGTGGTGTTCAAAGCAGGTTTCTACAGACTACAACTAATTAAGCAATTAATTAGCAGCTTGCACTTTTACACAGAAGCTACTGTAAAGCAGTAACTTCAGTGACCTTATGAGACCTTGCACAGCATTGGTCCAAAGACTGTCCAGATTGTCTTTGCTAAAGTTTCAGTGCATGCACCTAGTCTCAGTTTGAACCACAGCTGAGGCAGGTTGGCTCAGCTTAAGCTGGACTCACGCTGAGCATCATCTGGGCCTTTCCTGATGTGTCTTCAGGATGTCTCACTTACTCGTATTTAAAAGTTTTCCTTCCTTCCCGGTGAAGACCACCTTGTCCTATGACATTCAGTGGCTATTCCTAAATTGTGGTGAACACAAATTTCCTGTTTCCCAGGGCTTTCAATGTTCCCACAATGATAATGAACATTTAAATCACATGGGCATTGGCTCTTATTCTTTGGTATTTCACTTTGTTCTGTCAACACTTTAGCATTTTTCCCTGTCAACCTTGTTTCAAGCCTTCAGATATTCTGATTCCAATTGTGTCATAGAAGTGATGCCTTATGACTCCCTCCCTCATTTCTAATAGCTTTTGTGTTGTATAATAACAACAAAACCATAATAAACACCTTATATATCTGCTGATTGGAAAACAGATCACCATAGTGGCTTCCAGCGCATGTATGCACTCTGGCTGGGAAAGGAATGAGCAGCATTAGTTCCCCTTCATTTCTTTATTAACAACAAGGAATCTCAAAGTATTTCAGGGGGTTGCATTCAGCCTGGTGAATTGGTAACATTATTTGCCTGTTTTTTGCTCATGAATTGCAAGTGGAGGTTTATGTTCTCTGTACATTTCTTAAAGTTACTTAGCAGAAATGTTGAAAACAGAGAAGAATGAAGTGGCATTTAAGCAAAATTCAAGGTAAGCTCAAGGAGAAATTTTCATTGTGGCATGGGATGAGTGTCTCAGTTCAGGGTCCCTGTACTCCTCTGCGAACATGAGACCCAACTCAGCCCTTGCTCCATAAACACTATGTCTAAATGGGGCTTAACAGTGACTCCCCTTCATTGAGGGAACCGGGGTCTCAGGAGCAGAAAGGCTTCATCTTGGAAAGGTTGTAAGATCATTCCTGTATCTCTTGATGATGCAGCTTTCCGTGGATGATGCCTTTCTCTAGGATCCCTTGCATCCATAACTACTGGGTACCCAGGCCACCCCATGCTTGGGCATATGACCACTTCCAGCATTCAAGAAAATGGAGATGAGTAAAACCAGTGAATTTCTGCAATGTTCATTATTACTGGAGGTTCCTTACCTCATCAAGCAGTTTTGCCAATATGCTGATGGGGTACGCTGCTCCTCCTGGTAACAGGAACAAGCTGTGGTAGAAATACTGCAATAACAGTACTCGCTTGCTCTTGAAAGTACCTATACGCTCCTGAATTTATATGGTGATTCGACCGCTAATGCATTTATTAATGGCAGAGGTTTCAGTAGCATTTCTTTTATCTGTCAGTACATAAAGCAGCAGTAAATACATTTGAAGGCTGCCTGTGCCTCTGCTAGATTTGTCTTGGAGGTGGCTTGCGGTACAGCTTTGCCTCAAAAAGCAAAGGCCAAGCGTGAGTCTTGCTTCCTCTTCATTTGCAGAGGACAGAAGGAGGGGCATCTACAGGATGAAAGGGGACCATGACTAAGACACCCTGAGCATGGTACAGCCTTGCTTTCCCTGTGTTGCTGTCCTTGCAGTCAGGCTCTAAACGGTCTGGTGTTGCACTCTGTGTGCCTTGGGTCCAGGACTCCTTGGATTGGAAATTTCACATTTACTGTGGCCCAGGATAAATGAACGATCCAATCTTCAAAACCCAATAGGGATTAATTACAAGCAGAAGTTATACTGTTTTAATTAAAGCAGCATACTTCAGGCACCCCATCCCTGTGATGCAGGCATAGTATCAATGTTCTTTATACCAGAAAAGATCTTCCCAGATGTAAGACAATGTGTAGAAGGGAATAATCTGTCCTGCAGGAAGCACAAATATACTGGCACGTTGTGCTACAATTAGCATGAAAGAGAAAACAGTGTCCTGCTGGGTGCAGTTATACCTCTGCCAATCTGTAGGTTCAACTTACTTTCCTCTTGTGCTGTCCTGAATGCTGCTGGCGTGATGGGTGAGAACCATATAAACGACAGTGCTGGAAGAGCTGGAATGGGGACACCAGAGTGCGGCTGTGTCAGAGGGGAAGTAAATCTGCCTTTCATGCTGCGTTGCACACAGGAAGATGCTTTTCTCAGGGGAAATGAGCAGGTCAGCCCCACGGAGCTGAGGAGCAGGCGTGGCAGGGTATGTTGGTGGAAGTGTGCTGCTTGCAGTGTTGAGACTAGCACATGTCATTTGGTGCCGGGGACCTTCATGCTTACCTTTAAACCACAGAGAAGCAGAGGAAAATGGATCACATTGAAAGCCAGTGGGATTCAAGCTGCTGAGTTATTCATCAGCATTGAAAAAGCAACCTTTGTATTAGCCACTTCATAGGCAAAAAGTGTCAGAAACAGACCCCTGAAGATGAGAGATTTTTGTTTTCTCTGGTCACCTGGCACATCAGAGAGGTCCCCCCAGAAAACAGGGATGAGTCAGTCAGTGGTGTGGTGTTTAGTAGGGATTCAGGAAGGTTTCCACACAGCAAAGACAATGAAGGCATTTGAATAGATCCTTCATGGGAGTGCAACAACCAAAAGTCCAAGCTAGTTCTTAAAAAAGCCAAGGTGATGACCAGTTGGAAGGAAGAGAAACAGTCATCTCCTCTGTACAGGTCAGGCTTGCTGATACAGGCATCAGAGTCATATCTGAGGTTTCTAGCTTTAGATGTTAAGGATGCCACAGTTTGGCATCAAGCCTATAAATTCAAGATGTCTTTAGTAAAAAAAGGGTCAAGCAGTGGGAATCTGAACTTCTCTCAGCATTGCAGATCAGACTTGCATCTCCAGTTGGAGCTGGGAGGGTTCTGTTTTGCTTTTGAAATAGGATATGTGTGAAGATTATGTTGACTTGCTGTCACATTGCCATAATGTGATTTGGGGGAAATAGCTGCTTCCGCTCATTTTGGGAAGTTAACCAGACCTGGACAATCTCACAGTGAGGAATGTCACCGTGAAACCTGGAGCAGAGATTCCTGTTTCCCTGCATTTACTGTTTTGTTACAGAGCCCTGCTATTATCACAAAAACTTTTTTCCCCCCCTCTGTAACAGCTCCCTTGCGGATTTGAGGCTGTAATGTTTTTATGACCACAAAGGAAACAACAAGTTCAAAAATTTTTTTGATAAGGCCAAAATAATTTACCTCTTACCAAGTGTGACATATTTCAGCACTTGCTAATTAAGCTGAGAGATTTCTGTCATAGCTCTGTGCAAAGAAAAACCACAACCTCTGTGAAATCTTTTTGGCAGAATGTGCATCATCTGCTATCTCCAGTATGAGTACAGGGTGGTGACAGTATTGTCAGCATTAAATCACCCTTCCACTATGTTCAGCTTCTCTTTTAATCTACCAGCCGATACCTCACCAACCTGGCGTCTTCACCATATGTGCTTGCATCTGTTAGCAAAGTAAGTAAGATCATTCTTCCTAGCAATTGCTATGTTGAGGATCAAGGGTAAAATGTAGAAATGCCACCATTTGTAAACCCTGGCAAATATGTGAGCTGCTTATCCTGTTAGGTGTCCAGTCTGGGGACATTTGTTGTAACAGTCAGGAGGATGTGTGCTTTCCCTGCTCCTGCAGGGACATGGCTCTGTACCACTGAATGGGTTGCTGGGAACAACCGCTTTTGCACTGTGTGACTGCATGATTAATCAGGAGATAATTGGGAGATTGAAGGCAGTGGTGCTACTACAAGTGGTGATGACTAGATACCCTGCCTGGTTTTTCCTTTGCTGAAGAGAGATGGAAATGTTGTCTAGTTCAGGTCTTTCCTGGACGTCCAGGTTAGGGATCTAAGAGCTTCCATTTTAGGGTGACCAGATGGAGCAGAGGATTACACTAACCTCAATACTGAGAATAACCTCAAATTGATGCCACAAGCATAGGTAAATATAAGGGTAAAACTTTGGTAGACTGTATAATACCTTTTTTCCACACAAATTTCCATTCATCCCATGAAAATAGTTTCTCCGTGATCTCCCTTGCTCAGAGGCATCAGGGAGCAGCGAGATCAGGGCCACCCCACAAGGGAAGGGGAACAGGGAGCCAGGGGTGACAGTAAAGCAGGGCAGTGTCCTCATCATCACAGGGAGCAGTCCCACAGCGCCTGACTGTAGAGCCCATTGCTGCAACTGACAGCAGGTACATACCCTTCTACCTTTGCAGAGACTGGAGAAATTATATTAGTTGGAGCATGAGGTCTCCTGGAGACGTAGATCACTGATTTTGGAAGGCATTCCTGTGTGTAGGGGATACAGATAAGATGAGTTGTAATGTCTGGACTTTTACAAGATGACACATATCATAAGACCTGAAACCTACTTGGCCATGAATAGCTCAGAAGAGTTATTCAGCAGCAGGAGCAAACGGCCATCTACTCCTTTAAACAGGATACCTGCTTGCTATATTGCCATTTTGGCATACTTGGTCATGGAGGCAGATTAAGACGATGCCTTGCAGAGTCTGGTGTCTGCTTTTTACCTTCAGTCTGTGCTTCTGAACACCTGAAACCACATTGCCTTTCTAGCTTGAGTGGGAGAGTTTGTGGTAGAAAACCTGGAGGAGATGCAGTCAGGCTGTGCAACAACTAATAGACAAAGGGACACTGCTGGAAGGGTGTGAAGGGCATTGGTGTGAGTGGTGCAAAGCAGCAAGGACAAAGGGAGACTTCTCTAAGGAGAAAAAGGAAAATCTGGTCATGTGTGGGGAAAGGATTTATGTCCATTTTGATTAGGAAGCTCTGGCAATGTAGGGAAGGCAAGAAGCCCAGGTAATATGTAATGTTTAGGTGTGACACCTTGGGGTTGCTTCTACAGCCCTGCAGCTACAGAAGCAAATACCGTGTTGTGTATAGTAACTATTTTTATTTATTCTCTGCACCATGTGCATAGCAGAGCCATGGAGTCTGTTTTGGGAGACAAGCAGAGAAGAAAAATCAAAGCAGCAACCTTGACACCTTGACACGAGCTGGGAATTTCTTTCCTCATTGCCAGCATTTTAATCACTATAAAAGGGGCAAGTCAGCTAACACAACCTGTGCTTGCATTGGGAGGCTCAATCTCCTCTCTCCTCACGTAAAGTCTCAAGGGTCACTGGGCTGTCAGAAGTGAAGGGGTAGTCTATCAAGAGGAGGTGAATTATACTCCAGTATCCCTGTACTGTCACAGCAAGCATTTACAGATGAAACTGCAGCTCATCGCTGGTTGCTGCTGTCGGCTGCTGAGTCTCAAAGCCCTTCTTGTAACCAGGCAGTGCTTCAACCAGCATCAGAGCATGGGAGAAGCAGAAGATGGGCAATGCTCCTCCTTCCGTCACTCTTGGCAGGTTGTGATCCTCCTTTTCTGCAGTAAAGAGGTGGAGCAGGGCTGGGGTTAGAAGGTGTCTGGAGGGAGGAGGCTGCGCTGGGAGGAGGGGCTCCTGTGTTCCAAGCCAGTGAAGGAAGGAGAGACACATGCTGGAAGGGGGTGAGCCCCTGTCTCTGTAATGCTCGTGAATGATACGGAGTTCTTTAACCAGCTCAGGCCTCTTTGTGGGTGAACACCACTTCATGTGAAATTATGTGTTTCTGAGAGTTTCACTGTGCCTTATGGCACAGTCTCTCACAGTCCTCTCAGAAAAATCCTGACTTCTCATCTTAAAATGAAATAAGCTAGAGAGAGCAGTACTCTGAAAGGCATAAACAGCCATGCCAAGAGGATCTCATCAGGGCATTTTAGCCAGCCCAGTAGGAAAGGATGTTCAGCTAAGCAGCCAGAACAAAAAGTGCTGCTAAAGACTGCAGTTAAGTATTTCAGTTGCTGTTTCGGTGTACGTATGGCCGAGACATTGCTGATTTTTTTGTGATGCCTGAAATTCTATTACTTGCTCAAAGACCAAATTGTTCTGCTTTGCGTATACAAGAGAAAGCCTCTTGCTTTTCTCTGGTGAATTGATTTAGGAGAAAGGGGAAACATATTTTGGAGAAAGCAAGTTAAAGATTTTTTGTTAATGATAAGTGGCTGAGCATAATTCAGTTTATTACTAATTCCAAAGAAAGGAAACAGAACCATGATGTCATGTCTTATAAACTCCATTCAAACGTTTCATCATCTCTTTTTCTGACTGAAATGACTCATAAAATCATAGACATTAGGCATGGCAAAGACCTTTAAGTTCATCTTGCCCATCTGTCTGCCATCACCGGGTCGTTATTTAGAATGGCAAACAAAAAAGTTAGAAAAAGACATAATGTTCTCTTAAAGAATGGGAGTACTAAGATATTCTTCAGTCATATGTGTATATCACTCTGGGTCTGAGACCAGGGACCATGAAGTCAATGTGAATGAAGTCAATGCCACCAGGCGTCAAATGAGGCTGAAACATATCTTGCCTTTATGGGCTGAAAGAGTCTTTCCACAGGGAAAGAGCTTGTTTCTACCCCCACCCATTACTCCTCCCGTGTCTTCTTGCTTCCATCACTTCCCACAACTGCTTTGTCATGTGTCACTTTTGATGACTTCCTTTTAGATTTAGTGGTTTAATTTTCAGTGCTACTCGTTTTCATGAACCACTTGTTGAACTCACTGGGAACAATAAAGCCCCAGAGCATCCCTGATGGGGAGCATCTGTGACTGGAAACACCACAGGTTCAACAGTCAAAAATGCGGCTGCTTGAAAGAAAGGTGATCTGCTGGAAATCTGGAGCTATGAGCCGCAGGCCTTGAAACAGAAGCTGGCGGAGGAAAAAGGGTCCATTATTGCACCTTTGTACAGAACCTGGCATCACTGGACCCTGATGCTCCTGAGAGAAGCCAGAAGGACGTGTGTCAAATCCCTGCACATCACTGCCTTTCTGTGACGCAGGGACCATCCTTCAGGACTACAAGGTGGTGACACACGAACTCACATCTGGGGCTTCTAAGTGCAGTACAGGCAAGTGGTATATTCAGCAGGTGCACTGCACCAGTACCTCTCAGTTAGGGGCTGAAATCACACACAAGCCAGTCATACTCCCTGCCTCTCCTCCTTACTCGTTCATTACTGCTCTTCTGACATGTCTGTTGTCGTTACGGACTGCAGGCCTAGGTCCTCTGGCTGCTGTCCTGAGAGCATTTTTGCAGGAGCTGGCTTACAGCTCTGCATCAGCGAATGCCAGCATGTCCATGTGGACAGTTACCTTTTCAACTGACTTGTTTTCTGGCCACATGTGTTCTCTAACGTTATGAGAATCCACTGGGAATCATTATCCACAGGACAACACGTGAAGACCTAATACATCTCTGATGACGTGCATCTAATCTGCTCTCAAGATGCTTGATGAGTTCACTCCTCATCACCCAGGATCACTTTTGCTGTGGCCTCAGCAGCATGTGGACATGGGCTAAGCCTTCCCTCTGTAGCAGGAGTGACTGGGACAGCCGCCCTCCCGCTGAGCCTTCCCCATGGGCTTGCCCCAACTTCTCTGATTAGGTGTCTGCGGCAGGGATCTCTGTCAGAGCTCGCTGCCTCTGAGCCCCTGCGAGGAAGGATCATTAACACACAGCCTGCCTGCCTCTGGAAAATGGTATCTGTATACCTCGTAGCCGACGATAACCAAATCAACACCCAGCTGGACTCCATTAACATGGTCCTCAGGAGGCAAATGCCTCTTAACATGAAATTATATGCCACTGATCATTTCAGCACCCAGGGCTCCAGATTAGTTCATGAGCTAGTTTTCCTCTAATGAAACATCTTTAAACAGCATCTTTCACAGGCGAGTGTGAAATGAAGAGTTGCCTGTGGGCAGTTTCCCTGCAGGTGCTGCAAGAGGCACAAACATCCCCAATGTTGGAAAAATGCCACCTGCCTCCTGGATTGCAAGCATTCCCATGCAGTGGTATAAATACTTCTGTTTTGCCTCCTCTACACCTTCTTTCAAGCCCCAGGTGTGAAAGTTGGCAAGAAATAGGCTGAAGGCCAGTTTAGGGTCCTCCCAAAACTCAAAACTGGGTTATGATGACCTGCCACCTCAAAGGGGAAGCCAATGGTGCCATGGCAAACTCCACCAGCTGCTGCTCCATGGTGGTGTTGACACAGCAGCCAGGGGCAGTTTGTGTACGGGTTAGGAGCAGGGAACTCATTTCCAGTGCAAAACTCCAGCTAGGAATAAAGGCAAGTTCTCTGGGGTCATTAAATCCATGTCATGGCTTCATTCTTCCTGAAGTCAAGGGTACCACTTGTCTTGGCACTTCCTTTGTTCATCTTCTAAAATTTCTTGAGTAAGTCTCCTTATATTTGGAATAGCTGTGCCCAGAGATACCCCTGGTCCCTTCCACTAGCTATGCCCCATCCTCAGAAAATCTCTTTCACAGAACCCCTTTTAGTTTCTCCTAACCACAAGGAAATCTCCAAGCAGTAACTTCTGGTAGCCATTATGCAAGCATTTAGGGTTCCAGGTCTTAGTTCAGCCTCCAGCTCCCAGGTACCTCCAGCAGGAGACATCAGAGGAGCTTTTTGGGATGACTTTGCAGGGCTTTGTTTACACAGTCCTGTGGGTCAGCTTTCATGCCAGCGTCTCTGCAACAAAATGATCTGCTGGTCCCTTAGCCAACAGTGGCTCTCTAGGCCACTTGGGTTGGGGGGTGCAACTCAAGCACGGGAGAGGTCCTTTCTGTTATCTCTGCTAGCAAAGACATGCCAGCGAAGGCAATAATTGGCCCCCTTGGCTTTGACAGTGCTGATGATGCTGATGTTGGATCACCATGAGGGAACATTACATGGCTTTATATTTGTGATTTACATAGATTGCATTGTAGAGGTTTACAGTCTCATATATGCATTTGCTGCTCTGTTGGGAGCTGTAAAGAAGAAAATAATGTAATAAAGAGCCTCTGGTCCTGATATAAAATTCAGCATAATACATATTATTATCTCTGCCTGTGCCAGCCCTTCCTTCTTGCTGTTGCCTACATTTTCAGTGTGTGGCAGTGTTATCAGCTCCTGAATGCCAGCTAAGGATCCTTACTGCTGTAGATCAGAGCAGACAAAAAGTCTGGAGAAGAGGTGAACAGGGAGAAATGCAGGAACGCTCTCCAAGTGTGTGAAAGGCAGGTACGAACAAGGAGGGAATAAAATCTTCTCCACATCCACTCCAGGATGGTTAAAAAATCTCAGTCCTAGGTTGCAGTAAGGTGGATCTGGGTTTGGCTTTAGAAAAAGCTTTCTAGAGGTAAAGAAGGGGAAATGCAATATCACTTTACCTGAGCAGAGGATGAAGAACAGTTTAGATGAACAGTCAAGAATGGCTTTGCAGCGTTTATAGACAGAGCTTAAGATTTCTACAAGCTTATCATTAGTTTTGCTACAATCCTCTCTGATGCCAGCTTGATATACACTAGAACTGATTTATTAACATGCCTCTGGTCTGTGTTCTGTAACTAATTTCGGAAAAAAAAAGCATAATAATGTTTAATTTCACACAGCAGTAATCTCTATGTCTTGAATTAGTTTACTGGCTACTTGATAACTGGACTGTTTTCAGCCTTTTCTGAACTAGCCTATTTACAAATCCTGGAGTGGGCTACTACTCCTCTCAAGATTGCCACTCAACTTTGTTAGAAAGCATAATGGCAGCACTCTTTCAAGCCACAGAGGCAGGTGGATGGGACTGAAAAGTAGGTTGCTTCTTCAAGGACCAGGGTAGAGATTACAGTAAAGACCTGGAACCTGTCTCCTCTCACCAGTAGTTTCTCCATCAACTGGAGAAAAAAAGAAATTTTCCATCCTGAGACATCTTTCCAGACTCCAAAAATTTGTCTTAGGATGAAATTCCAGTTCTGAACTTCTGAAGCTTTTCATGAAGAGATGGGAAAGAGGTGGGTCTGATGATTAAAAGTCGGATTAAAAGTCACCTGCCTTACCAGGTGACAGTTCTCCATTTGCCATTAAAAAGTGCATTTAAGACACTAGGTTTTAGTTTTCGACTTAAGTTCTATACTCTGTTTCTGAATAATGGGACAGATCAAGACTCTGGAAAAGTTCCTTCTGAATTATTCTTGTTATCTGTGAGATGCTCTTTGTGCCATCTACATAGTCAGACTTTCTTTGATTCCCTGGCTTTCGAGTATAGTGTTCATCTTCGCATGATACTCTGTGTCTCACTTCTTCCTGCAAGTTTTGTGTCCTTTGATTGGTGAAGGTAGTCTCACCAAACTGACAAGAGAGCTCTGTCATGTTTGTAGCTTGCTTGGATTTGCTTGGTCAAATGTCATATGGAAACTGTATATAATGTACTATTTTGGCACCTTTCCTAGATGGTGAGCTAACTGCTTTTTACGGGATTGCTGAATTCAAGACTGTGTATTTTTGGAGTAACATCTAGTTATTTGGTGCTTTATTATATTAACCCCCTATACTCTGAAAATAAAAGGTAGTTTCCTCCAGCAGAAGGAAAACTGCCATGTGTATATCTTAATATTCAGTAAACCCATCGCGAATGACTAAGAATAGTTATCAATTCTTACCAGCAGGCTGTGATGATTTACGGCCATCAAAAAGGGTTTGACAACTCCTCCAAAAGCGGAGTTTTTTCTTTTTTTTTTAGCTCCCTGCGTAAAAGAGTTCAACAAGAAAAAACACTTTGGTGAGAATGCACTAGGTAAAGCAAAACAAAAGAAAACCCAAGTTTGCAGCTGAGATGCTACATGTCTCCATACAGAATTACTATCCTGCTTTATATTCGTGTTCTTGAGTGTTGACAGGACTCCTTGCAGGAGCATCCTGGGGCTTCCTGGCCATGGTGCATCATGGTGGAGAGGCAGTCCCAGTGAGGACACTGGTCCTTAGATGAGAGGGAGATATTCAGCAGGCAAACTGCAGCTGCCTTGGAGCAGCTTGGAACTGAAGTATTTTCCTTTTCTTGGCACTTTTTTACAAATCTCCAGGAAAGCCTTCACAGAGAGCAGTCATGTTCTGTCAAATTCCATATACAGACAAACAAACGTAAAACACACTGAGAGAAAATTCCCAGCCAGGCCCTGCTCTTTGTTTCTGTAAATCTAAGCTTCTGTCTTGCAAGTTTAGTGGCAAAGAAAGGGCTATGACGAATTCCCCCTCAGGGGTCTGTTTTTCTGGGCTGTTGGGGCTATACATCTATGCCAGCTGACAGGTATTTCCTCCGTTGCAACTTACCCACTTACAACAGGAGCACTTTTACTGTGTGCTCCACTAGCAGTCACAGCTATTTTCATCATTTCGCAAATCTGCATTCTGCACATCCCCCTTTTGACATGCAGATCCTCTTCAGCCAGATCATGCAAGCAAACAGCTGCTTTTGCAGCACCCCTATCTGGAACATTGCTTCAAATTACAGAAGGCAGATATGTTTATTAATATTTAAGATCTGTCAGTGACTATATTAGCCAGGCTGATGGTTCTGCTGAGATCTTCACTGCAAAAAGAAATGAACAAAGGAACAAAGTGAACAAAGGGATCTGAGATCTCTAAATCACTCCTGTTCCATAGCAACCTTCCTTGAAGACTAGAGGACTGTTTAGGGGAAACAGCACGATGTCCTTGCCCTGCCCTTTTACACTTCCCAGGGCATCAGTTGTTCCCCACTGCTGGAGACCAGATAGAGGGGAGCCTTGCCTCAATTGTTGCATTGTTCTTCCATATTATGCAAGTTTTTCCTGGTTCATACTTGCTGAGGGGACAGCAGTACTGCTGATGGAGTAAGCAGTGATCTCCAGCTTTTTTGTATCTCAAAGAACAGCCTCTCCAAGCCTGGCAGCATCAGAGATGAGACTTCCAAAGATTCAGATCAACACATATGAAACGAGAGCACTATGTTCAATCCTCACTGGGGTTCTTGGGTACCAAAAAAGAAGCCTGAACATTGTCTGGGCTTTGTTTCATAAGATGGAACCACAGAATCAAACTTGCCTGGGGGCAATCAAACTTGGGGCACCTCAAGTCTGCCCCACAGATGGCACATCACTGTTGTACCACTGGGGAAACTGGGGGAGCACTGGCAGAGCTCTCTGGGAGACAGGAAGAAAGACTCTCTGGGAAGAAACAGGCACTCACTCCACCAGCTGTG
The DNA here is from genome assembly GCF_964289735.1 of Phaethon aethereus. NCBI lineage: Eukaryota > Metazoa > Chordata > Aves > Phaethontiformes > Phaethontidae > Phaethon > Phaethon aethereus. The sequence continues at coordinate 115,477,671 of NC_138576.1, forward strand.
CAGACTGGGTGAGGGGATGCCAGAGGAGAGCCTAGGGAAGAGCCTGGGGAAAGAGTGAGGTTTGTCATGGTTGATGCACCTGCAGTCTGCCTACCTCTCCTGCCTCTTTCTGTCCCAAACCTCCTGTAAGTTTTCTGCTATCCCACGAGGACTCCTCTGTTGCTTTCCCACAGCAGGGACCATGATAGGGACCTCTCCTGTATGTGGCTGCCAGTGTTGCTTAAACTTATAGGGGAACCTGTTTTTTTTTGAGTCACACTTTGCCAGATCTCCTGAAAAACTTGACACATGCTAGCCCTCTGCCTCCCTTCCCCTCCTGCAGAAGCTTGTTCTGACCTCTGCGTGCGTGGAAGGAGCTTGGGAAGTCCTCCACATGCCTCTGCAGCGAGCAGAGGTAGCATTGCACACGGAAGACATGGACAAACTCCAGTGCAGTTTAGCATTGTGCTTTACCACATTTGCATCCTCTCCCAGCTGCAGCTGTGCCTCATCGCCAAGTATCCTTGCTCTGAGGAGCTGTCAGTTCCACCTGTTTACACTCAAACACCAACCAGAGGAAAAGCAGGCCACCCGAGCTCAAAGCTGGGACTAAGGGACCCAAGGATGTTCTTGGTTCTGATGTGTGACCCGAGTTTTTGCTTTCCCGTCCCTCCATGCACCACACATAAGATTACTGATGCAAAGGATAGATCCTGTTGTTTGAGGCAAGATCCCTGACACGGCATCTTAGTGTTCTTGCAGTTGTCTAAGGGAAAGTTGGAGGAAAAGCTGGTACAGGCACCAAGAAGCGACTCAGATCTCTCTGCTGCTGCCGTGTGGCTTCCCAGCAGAAGCGTGTTGCTAAGTTCCCCAAACAGCCCTGGGAGTGTGTCATTCTCTGTGTGGGCGGGTGTAGAAAAACTGTTTCAGAAAGTTTCAAAGGAAGCTTAACAACAGTGAGAAAAGCGGCAGCTCCATGCAAATCGCCCAGGCCAATTTGCAAAACACGAATGCCACCCCCACTCGGCACAGGGATCAGCTGACAATGGCAGGAAAGCTGTAATTTCTTCTCTAAAAACAAGAATCATCCTCACTCAAAACTTGATCCAAATCATATGAACGCTTTTCAAGGCTGACATCTGATTTATGGTGATTTTATAGGTATTTTTTATATATATATATGTGTGTGTGTGTCCAAGTGCTCATAGGTTTGTATGCACCCATGATGTCCCCTTGCAATTAATTCACGCAAGGATTGGATATGTCGTGTCCCATGGCCCAGTCTCAAGAGTTAAGCATAGGAACATCTGAAGTGACTTATCCACACTTAGAAATGTGAAGTGGTTGCTGAACCTGGCATGTGGGCCATAGCCTGAGTATCCCAGATCACTCTGCCCATGGGACGAGTGATGACCAAACGGTTGAGTCCAGCGTGGCACTTTCCCAGAAATTCTGAGGATGGTGGTGGTCCATGATCTAGTGAAGTGGGAACCAGTGGATTAGACCACATGGACTACATCCTTAGTAAGAAATTGAATGTACCAAGGGCTATTCTCTGGCACTGAAGTCTGTGGGCAGGAATGGTCTAGGCCCATTCTGTTCTCTTACCTTCCATCAGAGTCGTTGCATCAGATGAATGTTGGGAGTGGTCCTGCTCTGCTCTAACTCTTCCAGCATGCAGAGTCGTTGTCTGGGACAGTGATATCTGGCACAACCAAAACCACACCAAGGACTTTTCTAACTATCTAAAAGTGTGGAGAGTCAAGTTCCAGTGCCAGAATATTAACAAGGTCTTTCTAATGCTATTACATGTACAGACCATTTGGTTTCTGGCTTCTGTTGCCCTTGTTTGATGGTGCCTGAGTCTCTTGCTGGTCAGTGAGTGGTTTTTAGAGCAGTTCATCATCACTGTGGTTTGCTCTGCTTATCTGGGTGTTCTTGTCCGGTTGCACATATGACTCTGCTTTACTTTCTTCTACCTTCAGATGAATCAATGAAGCAGGAACAAGGCAAGGGGAGGGTAACACCCCTGACACTGGCCACTGGTGCTGGCGAGACAGACTCTGCTGGCATTCCCATGGGTTTGAGAAGGTTGCTGTACAGCAGGGTAGAAGTCAGAGCTGGCCAAGTGCTCTGGATCAAAGCACCCTTGCCAGTCCACTGTGTGACCTTCCCATTCTGTTGAATTTGCCAGTAGGAGATTTTTCGATGTAACATACAAATGACAATAAATTTCAAACTCCAGAGAAGTTAAGGGGCACCTAAGAGAGCTACCTGCATTCTCCTGCTATTTATTCTGGGCCCTTAATTGCAGCAGGGCTTTTTATTTTTTCAGTCTCTTGCAATTACAGAGTACTTCCCCAATGCTACAGTTTGTAAACAGATTTCTCTCTCTCTCACCCCCCTCTCTTTCACTTTCTCTCTCCTTCACTAAAATCTTGACTGGCATAAGCAATTAACCACCTCTGCCCTCTCTGCATTTGATACTGTTCAGCTCCCAGAAAAACAGCTACATGTAAAATGAAAATATCAATGCTATCCTAACCATCTGCATATGAAGGGGAAGTATCACCAATCTTCTGAATGATTGATATAAATGCAGGCTTGATCTTCAGGGAACATCCTTCACTTCTCATGCTTCGTGGCTCTTCTCCCACAGACTCATCTCCAGTCCCTGTTTGTCCCAGAAGAGTGGAGTAAACAGCATGAGACAACCAACAAGTTAGTGAGATGTCTGTTGGGAAGGTTTCCAGGAAGGGATATCCAGGTTTGGCACCTGGAGGCAGATAAACCCAGATCCACTGAGGGACTGGCAATGAAGAGATCTGCCTGATGGATTTTCCACATTGTCATGAATAGGCTGCTCTTCAGTCACCTACCTTTCTACTTTAGAGCTAGACAGGTATCCATATGCAGCAGAAAAAACTTCACTTGCCTGTAAGGCAACAGGTTTTAACCATCTTTGGGTTCAAGTCCATGATGCAATGCAGTCAATACTACCCATCCACCATAGTAAGTCGTCCATCTGATTTCAGAAATAGAACTGGTAATAGAAGAAGACTCTGCTTTCCCATATCAGGATATGAGCCTTGATTTCTAACCTGTACATACCTGAATTTCCTTGGAGAACCTTCACATGATTTTGGTTTGCAGACATATGTCCTGGATGCTCAGGCTGGCTCCACATGGGTAGGTTGTGTTGCTGCAGCATGACTTTGTAGCCGTCATACAGCTCTGCTCTCAGGAGCTGATGAAAAGCACTTGCTGAGAGAGGAGGAAGGCATGCATCTTCCAAAAATGCCACTTTATATTCCTCAGCAATCTTGTAGCATGTACAAGGCATGCAAAAAAAAGTTATTACTGATGTAATTTACCATTATTTTTAATAGCAGAAACATTGAAAGCTGGCAGACTGTGTATCCTTAGACCCTGGGGAACCCTTCCAAGAGCTTTCTTGCTTGCTCACCTGTGCTCCCGTAGCATGTAAAGAAAAGTACGTATTGTGCTCTGGCCCTTTACAAGCTAGAAGAGAGCTTGCCTGGAATTAATAAGGCAATTAGAGTAATTAAAAATTTTAGCAGCAGTTGCAACTTAAATAACTATATCCTTTTCAAGAAGGAAACCAATATGTATTATTAACCAACTGTATTATTAAAGCTGTTGCCCAATATTTACAGTGACACTGGTTTTACACTGCTGATTTATCTGTCACTCATGCCCTCACTTCAAGACAGGCATTGCCTTTAGAGGGATCTAAACTGTTCCTTCTTCCCATAGATACATTTTTCATTTCAGTGTAATGCAAGTAAGTATAAAAATGGAGACCCTTATTTAAGAGACAGACCTAGGAATGCTCCTAACATTACTCTTGTGTGTGGCTGACCTGAATTCAATATTCTATTTGTATAGCAGTTATAGAGATGCAGTTGTTTTACCACTTGAAGCCCAGTACTGGTTAAAAATGCCTTCTACCCTTGAAAGCCACAACTATACAAATGCGCATATTTTGTAAAAACCGTTAAAAAAGATAAAATAAATTATTGAAATTCCCTCCACTCACCATAATTTGAATTGTGAGCTCTCTTCTCTTAAAAAATGCTGCTTTTAAAACGTGTTTCTACACAGTGATCAGTCTGTATGTCAAAACTACAGAAATGATCTTAGCTTTCAGCCAGCCACAGAATGGTGGTAACAGTCAGTTAATAAAACACATTAAACAAGTCCTGATTTTGCAAATATTTGGCTTAGCTGCTGGCTGGGGTTAAACCACAACATACATTTAAATATTGCCACATATTAGTGGCCATATTTTGGCTGTTCAGTATGTTTCAGTAAACTATTGTGCAGCTGCTTTTTCCAAGTCCTTCCCCATCCTCAAACATGTGGAAAACAATGTTTTGCCACTCAGTTTTAGGATGGCAGCACTGAGAGCGTAGCTTCTCTTCTTACAGACGTTTTCCCTGTTTAACTTACATCCCATTGTAAGCACATAGACTTGCACCGTTGCAGAATGTGAATATGGATGTTTTATCCAAGGTCAAGAGTGGCACACTTCAGTGCACATTGTTTGAAACTGAGCTTCTATAATTATCTCACTAAACCTGTTCACCTTTCATCTGTCACTAGGCCATGTTGGGTGTGCTAGTGGTCTCCCATATTTGCATCCCAAAGAAAAGCAGCTTTGAATCTGATCTGAATAACCCCAGGGCCTTCTTCCACATGTGAAATGCCTCCTGCCCTTGGAATTTCAGGCATGAACTCCTTCCTGACTTTCTAGCAGAAAAATTAAACTGATGGCTGTTGACAGGGAATGCTCCAAAGAGGTAGAATCTCTCTGCTCTGCAGAGGTACCTAGTGCCAGAGGGACAGGGATGCCGGTGGGGGGACCCTGGGACGTAAATGTCACTATTGTCACCTACCTCTTTTGGGTTTACACACATCTTCATATCCTTGTTTGCTTGGACTTCAATAATTTCAGCCATGTCCAATTTTTTGGACATGGACAACGGACAACGGATAACAATTGGACAATATTACATTCCCTTTTAAATATATATTTCTTTTCTAAGTACTAACAGGACCTTGTGGCACATAGGCTCATGAGATGCATTTCAGCTTTATGCTTTTCTGTAGGTATCACTCCACCTTGCTTCTCAACGTCGGCAATACCATATGCATGTCCAACCTCATCTGCCCATACACTATAGAAAAAAATGATCACTGGGGCTCAGTAAGAGACCTCCTTGTGAATGAACACTTCCAGCCCAATGGAAGTGTTCATGCAAATGTGTCAGGCCCAGTGCCCTATATTCTCCTAAACATCTCTGTTCTTCTGAGAAGGCGTTGAAAACTTCAGAATTTTTATTGGAAATTGCAAACACAACAGTAAATCACAGTAAAAATGTTAATGGCGGTAAAGAAGTTGGGCACGAGAAATGCTATACCTAGGTGAATATCCTTATCACATGAAGAGGTTGATATCCTGTTGGAATAACCTTTCCAGCAAGGCTCAGTTATGGGTGAGCTTCACATTACCCTTGCTACTATGAAAGGAGAATACTTTTTAGGTAGAAGGGGGAAAATTGAGTTCTACTTTTGTCTGTAATTGAATTAGTCAGTCTGCCTTTGAAGTTGCTGAAGTAGGAAATCCAGTGTCAGAAAGGAGCAGCTGAACTGAGAAGGAAGAAACTGGCATTAGAGCTGAAGACCAAAAGCATTCTCATCAACATATAATCCTAGACTGTAAGAAGCTACACATGGGCATCTTCAAGAGGATTATAATTTACTATGTACACTCAGCCAGCTCCTCTCTGCCACCCCAGCCAGATTAAACAGTGATTTTCCAGACTGAAGCTGGGAGATATCAAAAGAGCTGTCCCCCAAATGAGCAAAAACCTACAAAAGGGATTCAGATCTAAAGGGCTTCTCTAAGGAACATGTGCAAAGTTTCTCAAGCCACTAGGAAGTGTCCCATCCATTTCACCTAGCTTCAGATCAGACCTCAGAAAAGCCAGAACTGAACAGGGGATCTTGGGGAAAGATCTCTCCTGAGCTCAGGAGCCCACTTAGAGCCAGTCAGTAGACCTCGCAAGCCCTGTTGCTGGCAAGTATCAAAGAGCCACCATCCCTCAAAGGCTGTGAGACTGGTGATGTAAATTCAAATCCCTCCACCCAGGGCCACAATGTAATAGGGGTGTCAGATGCTGCTGCATGAAAAGCAGGGAGACAACACAATGATGGGTGTAAATCAGTCAGCCTTATTCTACTCAAATAAGCACAGCTCCCCTCCCAATGGCATTTCTGCAAAATTGAAACCTTTAGGGACCAAAGTGAGAGGGAAAAACAAAACAAAGAACTGTCTGAGAAGATATGCCATTGCACTAGCACTCCAGCATTTCAGAAAGCCAATGTTTTCCTCTGGAAACAATTTAAGGCTTTCCAAAAGCACTGGGAATCTGAAAGCAGAGAGTAAGGTAGCCTGAAATTCCTGTAGACATCCCTTTCATTACTTTCCGTACTGTGGGCAAGGGGCAGAACCTTAGTTCTCTCTCACAATGAAGTTAAAGAGAAAGCAAGATGATTTTTAAAGAGCGCTGAAGTGACACAGCCTAATGGCTCCAACAGCAGCAATGGCAACTGAAACATGCTCAACATTGCTGTTGTGACCTGGTGCTTTGCTCCAAGCCACATGCTTGCGAATAATAAAACCACACTTTCTCCTTAGTGAAGTGCTTATTTGAAAGGGGACTCATTCCAGCCTGGTGACACAGCTTCTACTTTGAGCGTTCATGTTTTTCTTTCTATGGAGCCACGTCATCTTGTCTCAGCTGGTTCACAGTTCACACACTGTCAAGCCCAAAACTGGTGATGGCCAGAGAAGTGCCCACCTAGATGTTCCTGAAAGCAGCTTCCCTGCTTTGGTACATATGTGGGGTTAAAGGTGCCCTGTTCATCACTCGTCACCCAGTGAACAGCTTAGCAATGTACCTTTCTTGCCTGGCTGATCCACAAAACCACGCATGTGTTCTCCCCTCCGTTGTGAAGATCCTGCACACCCAATATCTTAACCAGTTTTTCATCCAGCAGGAAACATTATTGTGTGAACCTTGATCACTCGTGCCCATTGCTACATCCCTGGTCTTGGCTGGGACTGAGTGTCCTGTCTGCATTCTCAGGAGCCTGGAGAGCACTTCCTCCAGTCCTTTGTGCTCCTCCTTTGTGAACCTCCAGGTATGTCTTTCCCACCAGGAGAACGTATTGCCCCCTTGGGCCTTCTCAGGAGAAGAAGCAATAGAAATATTGTTATCAGCCTCCCATGGATAGTTTGGCAGCTCCAGCAGCTAGCCTGAGTTAAAAACACCACAGAACTTGCGCGATGAGTTTTGGTGTGTCTGAGTCAGGACGCAGCACTGGAAGACAGACCAAGTTCCCTTCCTTGCAAAGATGTGCCCCAAAGCACAATGCTGTGCCCCCTTACCCAGCTCCTCCCGCACAGTGCAGGGAAACCACATTCACAGACACGTATCTCCCTCCTCAGGGGTCAGCAGGTCAGACCCTGCTTGACTGATTGTTCATTTCGCGTCAAATGAACTGGTGGCTCCTCATCATCCTTGTGTACCTGAGCCATGTATGGGCACATGATTGTCATCTGCTGGCGGTAGGAACATGACCTCACCGATGTCTCACTGCTGGGCTTAGGACCCCCTTATGTTAGGCACTGGAGAGACAGCTATACAGAATATTTTTTTCTGCAGGTTGCTGTCACCAGTCTCCACAACATCCCCTTTCCCCTGCCCAGGACTCTTTGCCGTGTTACCTAACACTGAACGGCAGAAGGGAAATTTCACTCGGCAGTCCTGCTCAAGGGGAGGGAGCACAGTGGAGAGGTAGGGGCCACATCCAGCCCACTCTGGAGTCCAACGCAGACAAAGGCATCTTTAGTGGTGTGGACACCACTAGCAATCTATCCTGCTGCCCAAGGCTGCCAAAATCGCAGACAGTTGTGGTTGTTCCACACCACCTTCCAGAGATGCCAGAAGGCCTTCTGTCTTCAAAACCTCCTGTTGCCTGGCACTCTACTCCTTCCCCATCATCCCAGATGTCTCTGGACTCTTGAATTCCCTCTTTCTGTCCAGTACCAGCCTGTGGGACATATTTGCTCACATTCCCTGAAAGGGCTCCTTCAAGTGGATACTCCTCTCAACGGCTGCTCACCCTCTGGCATGCGGACACCACAGACACCATTCTTAAATCTTTCTCAGCTGGAGGTTTGAAATGTCACCAAATCATTTGCTGAGAGAGTCAGGGGCAAAGTCATGCAGCACTCACTCCCATCAAAAGTGGTGGAGCTGTGCTCTGTGAGTGATTTCCCGTGCCTGAAAGTTTTGCATATGGTGCTGCTGTTTGCACGAGGAACCACGAGGTAACTCCACCGAGCAGGAATAGCTCTACCTATAATTAAACTAGAAAGAAATATTTCCTCCATCAGCAGACAGCTTTTCTGTAGTGGGAGATAGAGATGTAAGCAAAAGCACAGTATATCTTACCTGTTACTCAGAGTGTTTTTGCAGTTAGCATCCTTGCTACTGTGAGAACCTCATCTCTGGATTGAAAGAGAACAAAGGCTTGGAGAGCACCCTGTAATAACGTTTGTATCCTGTTCCAAAAAAGGTTAGAGCCTGGCCTTGTTTTCTAGTGGAGAAGAAAAGTGTGGACAATTAACTTAGTGTCACTAGGATGCTCTTGGTAATGTCAGTATCTTTTTTACTGCCAACAGCACTTGTCCAGGACAAGGATCCCTATTGTGCTAGATGCTCTACAAATCAAAGCTAACACCTTGGAAATGATAAGAAAAATGCATGAGCCTGTCCCCAAAGGCTTACAGCTTAGAAAAAGTGACAGAGAGATGGAGAGGGTGCAGAAGGAGACAGTGGGGAAGCACTGGTCACCATGGCAGGCGGTTGCTTTAGACCTCTGGCTGCATAGCTATCATGAAGTCATTTAGCACTGAGCAAATAGTGAAAACAGTTGTTCATGAATATTTTAGTGCGATATTTTCAGAAAGGATGTATTTCAGTCATGAAGCATGTATTAGCCCAGTGCCACAGAGAGATGAAAGAGAGAGAGAGAAGGGGAAAGAGGAGAGCAAGCAAGCTCTGAAATAATTAATTATCAAACCCCTCCCCATGTGAATGACTTCTCGCTGAAATCTTCTAATGGACATAGGCTAGAGAGATATCAGATCAGGACAGGCTTTGTGCCTTATTAGTGCAGCCCACCTTTTGTGGCTCCACTGTTGCAGTGTGGAAGATGTTTAAGCATCCATCTGTTTTGTATCTGCATACAGATTTTCACCCTGCTCACTTGCTACCACCTCTGGACGTGGCCCATCGTCTCCCATATCCTTTTGTGTAAAACTGCTGCTGTGTGAATGAGGTGGTTCTGTTGCTCCTCATCTCCCCTCACCACATGGTTGAAATTGCTCCGAGTGAGTCCTGAAGACTTGGTCCCCAGGGGCACGCCAGATCTTTTTCACTACTCTACTCTTACCCAGGCACCCACCTAGGAGGCAGGTTTTAGCAACAGTCTGGCATTGCCTGCGCCCTCCCTCTGTCCCCCGCTGGCTCAGCTCTTGGGAAAAACCTGGCGTGAGCAAATTCGAGATCCCTGGCCCATGAGCTGTCAGATCCCAAGGCAGAGTAGTTCCCAGCCTGCCCCAGGCTGAAGTAAAGCCCCGTAGCCCAGCGCACGAGGCAGGATGTTACTGCAGGCTGGGGCAGGCAGAAGGCACTGGCTGATGTGCTGCCAGCAGCTCGGCTGATGGATGGCAGCTCATGCTGGAGTAGTGTGGCATGCTGATCCCTACCACGAAAAGTGGCACCCTGTATTTAACAGGCATGAAGGGTTTCCAACTGGGTTTTGCAGGAAAAGCAAAGGCAGGCTTATAGCATTCCTCTGCCTGCCTGTATGTGATGGAGTAGTCCTGGACCCGAGATGGCCAAACTAAAGGGACTTAGATGTGAAAGGGATTTTCTCCATAGCAGCTGTCATCCTGCCAGATGCCCAGGGTAGCACACTCTGCTCCCAGTACCTTAAAGGGAAGGGACTGGAGAGCAAGAAGCAAAGTCCATTCAAATTAAAGGGGGCCTGCTGTGACTCCCGAGGTTTGCATTGTACAGAACGAGTCCCCCGTTCAACCAGGGCATCCTACCAAGGCTTTTATCCCTCTTCACAGAAAGAGCATGGCATATGCGTAGCGTCCTCCAACAGGGAATGTGTTTGTGCATTCCCTGCCTCTCCGCAGCAGTTCCGCTCGGCGCAGGACGCGCAGACAGGGACACGCACGCAAATACGCTGCCCTCCTGCTGACAGGGACCTGGCGTCTGCGGCAGCCGCTCTTCAAGCTTGATCAGCCTGCTGCTAGAGAAGTCAGCTGGCTGGAGAGGGGAGCTTTGGATTTTCGTTTTTCGTTACTTTTGGCAGACACAGCAATGCCAATTAAATCGTGCAGAGCGAGGTATTTGCTGTATGTATGCAAGAGAATGAAGGAGAGGGAAAGAGAAAAGAAACAAACTTCATGTTCTTGTTTGTATACTCTGGAATAATTTGATATTAAAAAACTTGGCGAGGTCGTTGATGACCCCTCAGAGCCACTAAGAAGTTTCCTTATTAGCAATCTGTGCTCTCCCTGTTGGACAATCAGGACTTATGTTTGTATCCTAATGGGTTTCCACTGAGGAAGAGCCCTACCCCTGTGAAGCAGTTTGTTAAAGGGAGAAGAGACCTTTGGGATGGCATCTTCCTTCCACCAGTTATTATCAAAGCAGCAAATATTCTGACTGGGGGCCCCATGAATCAAAAACAAAATGGTCCCAGCACACCAATGTAAGAACTGCTGCAGCTCTCCTCCATCCTGCTCCTTTCTCTTAGTATGGCAGTAGGAGATTCGGGGAGCAAGCCTGCAGTAAGAAAACAATGAGGTAGGTATTGCAGGCGGTAGTAAGATGCTGGAGGAAGAGAGAGTACCAAAGCTAGAGAATCCTTGGGGATACATGTCAGTTTGCTTTCTTCCTGATGGCAGGAATAAGGGCTGACTCAGGCACGATGAAGGCACATTAGCAGAATGTTCTTGCCATTGTGGAGGTGAAACAAGCATCTCTGTGCTGCAAGAACCTGCAGCGGTCCATTATTTACTCTGTTGTTTAAGGCACCACAGGTGTGGGGTCTCCCTGGTCTTTCTGTGGCAGCAGCAGACAAACTGGGTTGGGAGAGGCTGTTACTAGTGCTCAGGCAGGTGACTCATTCATGAGCAGCTTTTCTGGAGAGCTCCCACGATCTCTCACCAATTTTCTGCCCTGCTCACTGTGCAGCAGAAGGATAAGCAAAGCCTTTTCAGCTCGCTCTGACTGCCGCTGGGCTCTTTCCAGCTGCCCACCACTGGGAAGGTAGTGCTGCTGCCTGGATGTCTTCTATACACCCACACCCCAGCTCTGCAGAGAGCTCTTTTCCTGCTGAAACAGCCTAAGAATGTAAATAGAGCACCTTCCACCCTTCAGACAGCTTGCACCAATTTAAAAGGATGGAGATAATGTCTACAAAACGCAAAAGCAGGGTTGCTGTTTGGATGGAAGAAATAGAGAGAACCAGGAGTAGAGGAGCAGAATTGAGTTACAGGAGATCAAAGGGGAAGAAATCTACAGGGGAAAACCAAGGGCTGATATAAAGCCCTTTGATAGACCTCCCACACACGCAAGCCTCTGCACCATTGAAACACAGGACCGTCTGCCTGGGAGTACTGTAGTTATAGGAGAGAGGACCTCTGTACACAAGAGATTAGAGGCCGGTATCTGGTGGCATGACAACACTGTGATGTGTTATTGCTGGAGAACATGGAGTTCTTGTCTTGCAGATGCTGAGTCATAGGAAAGACAGAGCAGTCATTTCAGGGTGTTGACAGCTTAATACAAGGCTAGACCTTCCATTTCCATGCCAACAGCAATGCTGACAAATACAAATTAATTGTTTCAGGTCAGCTGATGAACTTTCCCTGTAGTAAAAAATGAGATCTTGTTGAGTCCTCCTCTACTGACTATGGAATTGAGTCAAGAGATGAGCATGCCCTCCAGTTTCTTCAGCCTGTGCAAAGGTGTTGCTGGCATTAGTAGATGGTGGTGAGTGTCTGGGTAGGATGCCTATCTTATGGCACATTTTTTTTATTCCTTATTCATTCTTTCCCCATCCAAGGACAGTTTTGGGGGCTAGGCATGAAGGATGGAGAATATCTCCTTTGTACTGCAGCAATCACACCACCTACCAACTGCAGTTTCCAGGTCTCGCCCACAATATGAGCAGCCTAGCCAGGAACAACTTCCTTAGTATCCTGCTTCTAGGTGTTTTCCAAGGTAGCAGAGTCAGCTTCAGGTCTTCATCCAGCAGCAGGCACAAAATACCCCATAGGTCCAGACCACATCTTCTCATGAGGGTCACTACTCCACAGCAGATTGTTCACTTGAGGCCATCCCAGCCCCAACAAGGAGCAGCTTCCTCAGAAAGGGTCACATTTATGAAGAAGCAACAGGTGTTTGTTGCTGAAAAGCAATTAAAAACTGAATGCATACTGACCGATATTGGAGCCAAATGAGAATTTATCCACCAAAGTTTTGTAGATTTGTTAAGATTGTGTATGTGTGTATATATATATAAAGTATGCATTTCAGAAAAGAGTTGTTTTGAGAACTTTTGTGTCTCAGAAGGTTTTCAAAAAACATTTTGAAGAGGTTGGAGCATCCCATATCAATAAATTTTCAAGCAGAACAAAACAAATCCCTTTTTTCAATTCAAAAGAAATTCTTAATCTGAAAGGTTTGGTTAGTATATATATAGAAAAAAAAACAAAGAAAAGCTCGAAAGCAACATGAAATATTTCAAAACTGTCTGTATAAAGTACTTAAACTAATTTTAATTTTTTAAAAAAATTCTGATAGCATGCATTTGTGTTCAACACATTTTTCTGTTTCACACTGTTTTCTGCCCTTGGTCAGAAAGAAATTTCACTTTTCATGCTTAGTCCCTTGCCTGTATCTCTGTTTAGTCTTAAATGTAGTTTGGGGTTTTTTTTTAATAATTAAAAGGTCTCTTCCTTCTTTTCTCCTCCAGAGCTTTTTAAAAGGTTCCTCCAATCAATATTTTTTTGCCATGTAAATATAGAACCTATTGTAAAAACAGTGATAACAGTAAAAAATGGAGGAAACGAGAAAGAGAGAGAAAATTCATTACATTTTTTTTTAAAAGCAGCATGTCTATTAGAAAGACAGAAACCCACTGCCTTATTTCCATACTTGTCATCAGCTCAGAAGTTTCTGGTAAAAATGGGAACAGAAGTCTGAGCAAAAAACTTAAGGGAGCCAGTAGTTCCCAGCCCTTTTTGCATATTTCAATCAAGAACAAACAGATTTTTTTGATCAAAATGTGGTGACTTTAGTTCTTACGCTAAATAGCTGCAATTTTTATGTCAGCAAAATCAACAGTCTTTTGTTAAATATAGGAATATCGTATTAGCATAATGGATTAACTCAGTGTAGCACCCTGGATTGTAAACCAACAATGCTGAACCCTCCTCGGAGTAGATGAAAATTCGGGGTCAGATCAGGGGTTCATCCAGCTCAATAACCTGTCACCGGTGGTGGTGGTAGCAGATAGGAAGAGAGGGTTTTAAGAACAGAGCAAGCATATACTTTTGTAATACTTCATTACTGTTGTTCCCAAATAATATCCATGATATGTGCATTGGTAAAATTTCAATGATGAATTCAGAAATACATCGTCTAATAGTATTTCTCCTTTCAGACAGTCCCTTGAAAGAAAACACTTTGCTGCTAGGTTCAATAGGGCAAAAAATACAGTTTCACATCTCTGGGGTCAGAGTTAGCAGTATATGGAGATGAGAGAGTCCTTTATGCTCTTCGACAACATTTTTCAGGGAATCAAACTTAAAAAAAAAAAAGTATATACACTTAAATTAAATGTTTTATTTGACCAAACCAAGACATTTTGTTTTATTCAGGGAGGAGATGTTAATAATTTTAATCAGAAGAGAAAGGTAACATACCAAATTTTTAAAATCAGAGCAAAACACCTAAGTGTCTTCCAGAGTTAATTTTGCCCAGGGCTGTTTATATCCCTCTCGCTACTCACAGGGGATTCCAGAGCTTTGAGACATCTAAATCAAGACTTTCATGATACCTCGCTGTGTTTGCTACTGTCATCTGGGCTTGGAGCAAAAGTCAGGGGACAGGAGGAGAGTTGGGAGCTGCTCCTGGTGTTGGGGAAGGGTGGTGGGTAGAAAGAGCCAGGACTGAAGTTTGGGTCCTGCTTTTTTCCCCTGGGCTCTTAGGGCCATGCCTGACATCTCCTACTTGCCCTTGGTAAAGCAGACCATCAGCTGTTTGCAGGAATTGAATTCCTGGCTCACTGCTATTTAGCTATCCTACAGCTCTATCATCTGCGAGGGCATTGCTGATGCAATCAATAGCAAATCAAGGCTAGGCATTTCCTTGCTGGTACCGTACACTCATAACCCATAAACTAGGGAAGTTTGCAGCTTCTATTAATTTTTTGTGGCCTTTGTAACTGTCTGTCTGCCTGTTCATCTGTCCGTCAAACTTCACTGATAATTTTTCAATCCATTGGCCAATTTTTCTCGTCAAGTAAGCAGAGCAGTAGGGCTTCCACAGATGATGAAGTCCATTCGTTGTCCAGATAATCAGGGGCAAAGGTGAGGGGTGCTGAGCCCATCCCATTGCTCATGCTGGGAAGCTCTCCACCACCATCCAAGCTGCACGGATACACAAGCTATCTGGCATTCCTGCAAGACGGGTGGTCCCTTCAGGGTTTCCCGCTGTGTCAGATGCATCTTTCTAACAGCACACCACAAATTAATTCCGAGACACTTTCCACTGGGGACTCCTAAACAAAGCTCCTTGCCTCTTTTAAAAAACAGTCTTGCTTTGCAAGGAAAAACAGCCTCATTCATACTCTGGAAGTTAACTTATTGCAGAGATGGCTGATACAAAAAACTTTGGGAGTGTAAACTGATTTGTGTCTTACAGCAACACAATTAAACTAGCAGATATTCTCTGTAGACACTCTCTGAAACCTTTGCGATTTAGTTAGATTTCTTTCTGATTGATGTCAAAATAAAAGAAGTTTAGTGGCACTGCGATACCTTTCAGAAGCTTGGGTTTGCTGCAGCTTCTGCCTTTCCTTCCCACTTCTCACTCCCTGTCTCAGTTTCCCTGTTTTTACATGAAGGTGGTTTGGCTGATTTAAAAATCTGAATGAAAACTGGGCATTATTCTATAATTTAAATCAAGCCAAGGGACTTGGGTGAATCATAGAATCATAGAGTGTTTTGCATTGGATGGGACCATAAAGATCATCTAATTGCAACCCCTCTCCTGGCTGTCTCAAATCATCTCTCTGTCCTCCATGTGCCTTAGCATAGCTTCTAGGAGGAGCTTCTGTGCGCTCGCAGCACAGAAAGCCAACAGTATCCTGGGCCGCATCAAAAGAAGTGTGACCAGCAGGTCAAGGGAGGTGATTCTTCTCCTCTATTCCGCTCTGGTGAGACACCACCTGGAGTCCTGCGTCCAGCTCTGGAGCCCTCAGCACAGGACAGACATGGAGCTGTTGGAGCAGGTCCAGAGGAGGCCTCAAAAATGATCAGAGGGATGGAACACCTCTCCTGTGAGGACAGGCTGGGAGAGTTGAGGTTGTTCAGTCTGGAGAAGAGAAGGGTCCGGGGACACCTTATTGCAGCCTTTCAGTACTTCAAGGGGGCTTATAAGAAAGATGGGGACAGACTTTTTAGCAGGGCCTGTAGTGATAGGACAAGGGGTAATGGTTTTAAGCTAGAAGAGGGTAGATTTAGACTAGATCTAAGGAAGACATTTTTGGCAATGAGAGTGGTGAAACACTGGCGCAGGTTGCCCAGAGAGGTGGTAGATGCCCCATCCCTGGAAACATTCCAGGCCAGGTTGGATGGGGCTCTGAGCAACCTGATCTAGTTGAAGATGTCCCCGCTCATTGCAGGGGATTGGAACAGATGACCTTTAAAGGTCCCTTCCAACGCAAACTATTCTATGATCCCATGATTCTATGATTGCTGGGTTATGTTGAGCTTCCCATCAACCAATACTCCCTTCTCCTCAGGGCTGCTCTCAGTCCATTCTCCGCCCAGCCTGTATTTGTGCTTGGGATTGCCCTGACCTATATGCAGGACCTTGCACTTGGCCTTCATGAAGTTTGCATGGGCCCACCTCTCAACCCTGTCAAGGTCCCTCTGGATGGCATCCTTTCCCTCCAGCATGTCAACCGCACCACAGAGCTTGGTGTCTTCAGGAAACTTGCCGAGTGTGCACTCAATCCCACTGGCGATGTCACTGACAAAGATGTTAAACAGCGCCGGTCCCAATACTGACCCCTGAGGAATGCCACTCATCACTCGCCTCCACTTGGACATCGAGCCATTGACCGCAACTCTGAGTGTGACCATACAGCCATTTCCTTATGCACCAAGTGGTCTATCTATCAAATCCATGTCACTCCAACTTAGAGAAAAGGATGTCTTGCGGGACAGTGTCAAATGCTTTGCACAAGTCACTTTTCCCTTATCCACCAACACTGTAACCCTGTCGTAGAAGGGCACCAAATTTGTCAGGCACGATTTTCCCTTAGTGAAGCCATGCTGGCTATGAAGAATGGAGAGATTGGAGAGACATTGGTTCATGCCAGCGAGTGATCCAAGCTGTGTGCAGCAGTATGTTATGTTTCCACTTATCTTGAGCACTCCCCAACAACAAGCAAGGCTAGATTTCCAAGTCTCCTTGACATGAATCCTCACTGTCTACCTACTGAGATGCAAATCCTCAGCTGCCACAGGTCAACTGCAGCCCTACTGAGATGACGTTGTTGGGCATTTGGTCTGAGGGAGGGGGATAAAGGAGCATTAAGGTTTAAAAAAGAGAACAAAGATCTGATGTAAGAAAAAATACAGTTTGGGGATGTTGTTACCGATACTGTGTTTCTTGTGGGCTTTGAGAAAGTGGAAGGAATGGAAGGGGGAGAAAGGGTCCTGTCATATGAAAGAGGTAGTCTTCATCACTTGACCTCTGGTGACTCTCTGGACGTGCCTGAAGTACCCTGTCAAAAAGTTGAGTTCATTCAAGGTAAACCTGTTCCTTGAAGGAAGAGGAGTAAGTTACCTCACATTCACTGTCGGATGCTGCAGAGTCCACAGTATCTGATAACTTCTTACCTTACTAGTTAACATATCAAATGACAAAATGTTTCTCAGAAATAGCTTGGGTTGGGTGTCCTGCCTAGAAATATGCCTCCACAGCATCGGTGGGGATCAGAGGAATTGCAGAGTTTGCAGGCTGGCCTGGCAAATGGTACCCCAAGGAACAATCCTCAGGAGACACTTCGATATAACAGGTGGTACCCATCCCCTGTCCTGGGAAGCCAACCTGGGAAAAAAAAACTTGTCACAAGGAAACCAGACTCTGCCAACTGATCAGAACGAGCTACTCTTAAGGTGCTCAACACATGAAATTAGGAATAGATAAAAACCAGTGTAATACAGATTACATGTAGAGAAATCATGGGTGATTGTGACACAAAGCTAAGAAAGGTACTGATATCAACAAACAAGGGTGAATCTTACCTGAAGAGTTCTTAATCTTACCTCAAAAAGTCATTAGATAGGAGACTGTATAATTCACTTAAAACACAGAGATTTAGTTTCAGATTAGATAGGAGCACCTGCAGGTGAGAAAACTGAGAGTTCAGAACTGGATGAACTCATTCTTTGATCAAATGTCTTCCTGTCAGGAGAAGAAACCACCCCAGAGACACTTTCAAACCTGCAGTGCCTCTGACTCTCTTTCCCCGTTCTTGTCCTCCCCAAAAGATGGCTCAGGGTGCCTAAGGCAGAAACCCCCATCACATCCCTGTTCCACCACCCCTTTCTTGTCTGTTCCCAGGGTGGGAGGTGGGGATCCAGGGCTGACAGCACTGGGCAGCATCTTCTACTCTTTCCTCTGCTGTGTGACTTGTGTTGGAGGGAAGAAAGACCAGGGCCACTACAGTGAATGTAAAATACTCACCAACATGGTCTTCCTCACATCACAAATGAGGAACAGGACCAGAGGTAGACAGAAGGAACCAGAGCAAAACAAAGACAGATCACAACAAATGACACAGAGCTGGTGCCTCACAATGTCCCACTGGCTTAATATTGTGGACATTTTGACTTGGAAGGATACTGCAAATTGAGCCAAAATTATGAGCCCCCACCTTGGAGCTCCACATGAGACACATATCCAGATGGCTTGGTGTGGGGCCACGTAGCCATCCTCATGGACAGAAAAGGTCCCAGCAGTGAGGTCTGAGATCCATAACTGGCCCAGGCTGGGACCACGCACTGCACCTTGATACAAACGGAGTTGGAGGGTCATGGGGCAGTAGCGTTGGATGTGGACAGAGGGAATCCACTCTGTACACCAACCTTGTATAACAAGATAGAGGTAGAAATCTATGATTGCAGCTTTTTCCAAATTCAGGAACCTACCTCCAGCAGGTCCTTCAGCAGAGTCCTAAGCAAGTCATCACAGGGCTTTAAAAGCCCTGCTTTTTTCTGTGAAACAGGGAGAGGAACCTCTCCAGGCATATTTGTGTATAAGGAAATTGACGGTTGAATAACACCTTGCGCACCTTTGTACAACTGCCAAGTCTTCACAGAATCACAGAATGGTTGAGGTTAGAAGTGACCTCTGGAGATCATCTAGACCATCTTCCCTGCTCAAACAGGGTCAGGTAGAGCAGGTTGCTCAGAACCATGTGTCCTGGCTTTGCTGGGATAGAATCATAAAATCAGTCTTCTGTTCAGGAAAGCTGCATTTCTGAGAGGACTGTAGCACCCGTTACCATGAGAACAAAGTTGATAAGACACTTTGCTTTAGTTCATGGCCAGCCATGATATGCGGGTGTCCATAGTGACCAAGGCCTCTAGCAGTCTGAGGTAGCCGGGTGCTAAAGCTGGGAGGGATGGCGGCCAAGGCAGCTGACCCAGGCTGGCCAACAGGAGGATTCCACACCATAAACCGGGGAGTCTGCTGGGAAGGGCTCTCTCCCCCGCTCAGTGGCTGCCATCCCCGGAGGGTCTTGCCCGTCGCTCTGCTCCCGAGGCCGGCTCTCCCTGTGCCGGAGCCGCGCTGCTCGCAGCGTCCGCCGACCAGCCCTCGCTGTGGGGAGCGCTCGGCTCGCCACCACCCCGCGGGCTGAGGATAGCTCTGTACTTTATATCGCTTTAGTACTGATATTAGTTCTATTGTTTTGTTAAATCTGTTTCTATTTCAACGCATTTGAATCCACGAGTTTCCTTTTTCCCCCAATTTCCCTTTCTCCCTTTTTGGGGGATAGAGCAAGTGCTTGCATTTAATCTGGAGGTGGGCTAAACCGAGACACCGTTTCCAGTGCGGTTTTGAGTATGCCCAAGAACTGAGACTCCACAACCTCTTGGTGACCTCTGTTGCTGACTACACACCAGATGCAGTACCAGGAGACTCTGAGAGTCCTGAAATGCAGAATCATCCATGGCACTGTCCAATCAGTCCCAATCCAGATCCTGTGACAAGGGGTAGGGGCACTACAGGCAAAATATACCTTGTGACGTCCCATGAGCTGAGGGCAGCTTCTTGCCACTCACAAAATGGAATCTGAAAACTAAGAATCTCTTCCAGATTTCCATTCCTGAGTAATGCTTACATTTTAAACTCTGTGTCTTCAAACAAAGAAGAAACAAACAGCCATTTAAACGGGAAAAATAAAGGAGGCCCTTGGGACTGAATTAGTCACTAATAATTGGTTGATAAACCTAGGTAGCTGCATCCAACCTCTAGGAAGATCATGTATATGTCTATGTATGTGGACACAAGCCCACGTCAGCTGTGTATAAGTTTGTGTGGGCACATGTTTGTGTGTGTGTAAACTAGGCTTCACCACATGTCCCCTTTCCCAAATTTTCTTCTCTTTCATCACAAAATGGCAACATCTGCTTAAGGGCTAGAAGCAAAGCAGAGGAGGGAAATCATCTTCTTTACCATATCCAAATTCCTGTATGTGGCAGAAAAACAGGATTGCCCTTGTATTGCAGGCTGAGGTCTCATTCTCTCAAGTGCAATCAAATAAACTACTGTTGCTGTGGAGCTTGTCTAAAAACATCTCTCTGCATTCTGCTCATTCAGGCCTTTTACGCCTGCTGTTCTCATTATTATGCTCTTGTTTTTTCAAGTGCCGAAATCTCACTCGGACATTTATAGTTTTATCTGCACTTGAATACACAATCAAATGCCACAGGCAGCACCAGCCGGTAGCTGAATCACATCCTCACCTACGTCATATTTTCAAATTCCAGCAGAAAACATTGATATCAAAGTGATCTGATGGCTCAAGCCCAGATGTTATGAAAATGGATCATGCAGAAGAGGCAGACTCATGCTGGTCTCCATTTACACCCTCTTCTCCCATTCACACTCTCTTTTCCTGAGCCTTTCATGGGTTCCAGGAATAAATATTGTTCCCAGTACATCTCCTTCCACCAACACTGCATCATTTAATTTGGTAGCAGTAGAAATCCTTTTACTGAGGCCACTTGTTTTATCATAGAATCATAGAATAGTTTGGGTTGGAAGGGACCTTTAAAGGTCATCTGCTCCAATCCCCTGCAATGAGCAGGGACATCTTCAACTAGATCAGGTTGCTCAGAGCCCCGTCCAACCTGACCTGGAATGTTTCCAGGGATGGGGCATCTACCACCTCTCTGGGTAACCTGTGCCAGTGTTTCACCACACTCATTGCCAAAAACGTCTTCCTTATGTCTAGTCTAAACCTACCCTCCTTTAGTTTAAAATCATTACTCCTTGTCCTATTGCAAGAGGCTCTGCTAAAATGTTTGTTCCCATCTTTCTTATAAGCCCCCTTTAAGTACTGGAAGGCTGCAATACGGTGTCTCCGGAGCCTCCTCTTCTCCAAGCTGACCAACTCTCCCAGCCTGTCCTCATAGGAGAGGTGTTCCATCCCTCTGATAATTTTTATGGCTGTTCTCTGGACTTGCTCCAACAGGTTCATATCTTTGTGGTGCTGAGGGCTCCAGAGCTGGATGTGGGACTCCAGGTGGGGTCTCACCAGAGCAGAATAGAGGAGCAGAATCACCTCCCTCAACCTGCTGGCCACGCTGCTTTTGATGCAGCCCAGGATACAGTTGGACTTCTGGGCTGCAAGCACACATTGCCAGCTCATGTCTAGCTTTTCATCCATCAGTACCCCCAAGTCCTTCTCAGCAGGGTTGTTCTCGATCCCTTCACCCACCAGCCAGTATTGATACTGAAGGTTGTCCCGACCCAGGTGCAGGACCGTGCACCTGGCCTTGTTGAACCTTAGGAGGTTCACATGGGCCCACTTCTCGGGCTTGTCCAAGTCCCTCTGGATGGCATCCTGTCCCTCAAGTGTGTCAACTGCATCCCTCATCTTGGTCTACAAACTTGCTGAGGGTGCACTCGATCCCACTATGTCATTGATGAAGATAGTAAAGAGTACTGGTCCCAGTATGGACCCCTGAGGGACACCACTCATCACTGATCTTGAGCCGTTGACCACTATCCTCTGGATGTGACCATCCAACCAATTCCTTATCCATCAAACAGTCCACCCATCAAATCCACATCTCTCCAATTTAAAGAGAAGAGTGTTGTGGGGGACTGTGTCAAAGACCTTACAGAAGTCCAGCTAGATGACATCTGTAGCTCTTCCTTTGTCCACTGACATAGTCACTCCATCACAGAAAGCCACTAGGTCAGTCAGGCAGGACTTGCCCTTGGGGAAGCCGTGCTGGCTGTCTTGAGTCACCTCCCGGTCCTCCATGTGCCTTTGCGTAGCTCCTAGGAGGGTCTGTTCCATGATCTTCCCAGGCACAGAGGTGAGGCTGACAGGCTGGTAGTTCCCAGGGTCCTCCTTTCTACCCTTTTTTAAACATGGGTGCAATATTTCCCTTTTTCCAGTCACCTGGGACTTCACCTGACTGCCAGGACTTTTCAAATATCATGGAGAGTGGCTTGGCAACTGCATCAGCCAATTCCCTCAGGACTCTCAGATGCATCTCATCAGGTCCCATAGACTTATGTATGTTTAGGTTCCTCAGGTGGTCATGAACCTGATTGTCTTTTACAGTGGGAAGAACTTTGCTCCTCCAGTCCTCATTTTGCAGTCCATCCACTGGAGAGGTGTGGGAGGAGAGATTACCAGTGAAGACTGAGGCAAAGAAGTCGTTGAGTACCTCAGCCTTCTCCTTGTCCCTGGTTACCAGTTTTCCAGTCTTGCTCATCAAGGGGGGTATGCTTTCTTTTTCCTTTTCATCTGCCCCATCACCATTCAGAAGCTTAGTAGGATTTTGGCCAGGCTGGAAGTTCCTATGCTGTTGCAGGGCAAAGAAGGTGATGCTCATAAGGAAGGAAATGCCACTTGAAGGGCTTGCTTGAGTAACATTTGGTTAAACTACACTTGTCCTTGAAGTGCAATACAAGAGGCTGCTTCAGACACAGGATGGCCACCAGCTGTCCTTTTCACTGTCCACAGAGAGGTGGCTGTTCCTGCCTCCACTGTGACGAGCCTGTTGTTTTTTTCATTGCCTTGCTGAACAGTCATGGTAAGTAAGGGGTGAGGCAGGTCAAAGGGGCTGCTGATGGCAAGCAGCAAGTGTCCGCTACAGTGCGGTCACATTGCAGACTGCTGTGCTCTGGCCACTGAGGGCACAAGCCTATTTACTAGAGTGGGGATTCCTTGTTGAAAGAAATCCTTCAGGGGTAAGCTTTCACACTGCATTTTGTTTTGTCATTCTGAGGTGCAGCAACGCACTTAGGACATGTGGCAAAGCCTCGAGCAAAGAAGCATCAGCAGCTGCATATGCCAGTTTATCCCCTCTCCACATGTTAAATGAAACTCAGGTGACATCCCTGTATTGTCCTTTTGTCAGTACTACCCAAGTACTCATAGTATCAGCATTGCCCTGGGGGAAGTTCCATGTGAGCTAGGCATTTGCTGTTTCAAGGTCCTTATCAGCCATCCCAACTCGATCTCTGTGCTACTAGACAGTGAGAGAGCAGGACATGGTCAAGATCTTAATGCTTTTTATCTTCCAAAATTTCAGGGTGGGGTTGGTCCCTCATTGAAGGAAAGACATCAATCCCAAGCAAGTTATCTAGTCTCTACCTATCAAGACTGGAGTGTGAATGGGAATTCCCTGAAGATGATCCAGCAATTAGTTTTGGACACTGAAGTCAGAAAGCTAGCTTAGACTAGGTTGGATGCCTTTCTTTGAAGAGGAAAAGAAACTTAAGTATCAGCAGAGATTAAGTGCAGCACTGAGCCTAGGAGGTTTGTGCGTCTGTTTAGGAGTGCCTGCATTTCAGGTCATGCCTGCTCCCCACTGTTTCCACAGCAAGTTCCAGACAGGGAATGTCTGCTTGAGACTCCTGTCCAATTCCTGGGCCAACTTCCCAGCAGAAATGATGGAAACCTCCACCTGAAAGGCAAGTTGCCACAGGCTGAAGTTTTTATTACACTATGGGCACAATGGAATTTGCAAATGCTGACAGAGCAAAGAACCATTTGTCATTTATTTATATCACCATTTCTGCCTGTGGAGCAGTTTTATGGGAGTCCATAGTCCCTTTGATGCTCTCCTCAGGACTGAAAACTCTCCTGCCATGTCCCAAACCCTAGGCTGGGTGTCTGCCAGCCCCATGTTTTCCCCTGCTCACTGGCACCTCCCCACTGTCGTTCATGGTTCAGAGGCAAATCCTGACTTTGCCCTTTTCCCATCTGTATCTTTAGCAAAGGCTCTGGAGTCTTTTTCTCTCTCTCAGTGAAAATAAGTGGTGTAAGCCTGAAGGTGGAAGGTATTGTCCAGAAATTTGAGATCAGCAGAAGTACCAGTTGGGCAAGTTAAAAACAGTAGCCAGAGCTTTTGACTAGAAGAAAGACAGGAAAAGATATGGGAGCAGAAGCGTTTTCTGTGTGAGTTGCTCCTCATTCTGTGGCATTTTTTTGCATGCCTTTTTTGATGCATACTTACTTGAAGAAGTAAGACTTGGGGTCTGGCCAGTGGCGTCATGGAGCCTGTGCATCCCTGCTCCCTGCTGGGCATTTCTTCCCATGAAGTGAAAAGAAATCCTCCCATCGCCTTACCAAAGGGGTCAGGATACCCTCTCGTCCTCCTGCGTGTAGCCATTCCTGCTCTCCAGCCCCAGAGAGATGAGGCAGGATTAATAATTGTGATCAATGTGTATCTTGTTTCCAGATACAGTGTACCAGAAGGTATTTTGTGAGTATGATATATGAGTCACTGTGGGATGCAGCAGAATTTTTTGGCCTTGCAGCTGTGGAGGTACAGTGTTCATCTTCTCTCAGCCTATAAAACATGCAGCCCAGAGATATGATGAATATGTTTCCCAAAAGCTCAAGTGGAAACTCCAGGGAAGTTCCTTGAAAGTGTTTCTAAAGAACAAGGCATCCATTTTGTTAGTTAAACAAAGTATGATAAACCTTCCAGATCTCTTTACCCCTTTTTCCCCTGCCCCTCCTCACTTTCCTGGCTTACTTCCAAAGCCTCTAAAGAGAGGATTGATGAGGGGCTGGTATTTGCTCAAACACCTGTTTTCAGCTTTGGAGTACCTAGCCTTCGTCACAACCTGTGCCAGTAGCTGGCAAGTTGATAGTCACATCTGGGGCCAGAGAGGACACAGACCAAGGGAAAACCAAGAGGCAAGGGTGGTCCGGGGATACAAACCCTTTGCAAGGGATGTATCTCATCTGGCTGTGCAGTGAGGGAACTTGCCTGGTGCTATGCGATGAGTTATCCCGCACTCATAATTCATCCCATGTCTTGCACTTGTCCTCTGCTCTGTTTATCAAACCTGCTGGTCCCGCTGCTGCCCAAAGACTGTATTAAATTGGTTCATCAATCACCTGGCTTCCAGCCACAGTCTTGCCAGGGAAGGGAAGCGAACGGATAGAAGTACCATAAAACTCCACAGAAAATATAATTTTGATTAGGAAAAGTGTTTACTTCTGCAGCCACTTTTAAGCCCACTAGAATAGGTGTTTGTATTCCTCACTACTTAAATTAAGGCACTTAGCTTGAAGAGGCTGTAGTGAACCAACCCCTTTGTGAGTAGGGCATTTGGATCTTCATTCTTACACCAGTCCTGGCTGCATTACCCTCCAAGAGGCAAGCATGATGGGCTAGTTCATACCAGGTAAGTATTCAGCCCAGTAATACTCATAGCCAGTGCTTTGCTTTTCAGGCCAAAGAAGTAACAAAAGCAAATATTGCTTTAGTGGGTCCAGAGCTGATTCTGAGCTCACAGAAATCCATTTCCAGGCTGGGTGTGAATGGCTGGACAAACACTGCCTTTGTACCATTTGGCACATCAGCCCCAGGGACTTGGCAAGGGCCCTGGTGGTGCACGTTACCTCATCCCCACCTCTAATTGAGCAGAAACGCCTGGATGGATGCAGGGATTTGTCATCTCAGGCAAGGCTTCTGCGTAGGCTGGGGTGCTTGTGGCACCCAGGGCTGCACAGAACATGTCCATCACAGGCACTGTGGGCGTCCAGGATGGGGCTGTTTAGTGAAAGTGGAGACAGCATCAGTCTAACACATCCTGCCTTGCACTAGTTTGCAGACTAGCACATCATAAGTGTGACCTAATTTTTAACCAAAATTTAGTGGGGTATTTCCTTACTCAATATTTTTTTGTGAAATGCATTACTTTTTTTTAATTAGCTAAAACTGATTTTTTTTTTTTTTTAATTTTCTGAGGAATTTTAACCACTGTGGCACTGTGAAAACATTTAGCATTTGAACCAAACCCATGCGTTGAAAAGAAAGAATGAGTTTGTTTTGATGCCTGAGGTCCCAGTCTTGTGGCTGGCAGCAATTACCAAGAAGGGTCCACAACAGATACCGCTCTCTGTACTTGTACCTCTTTTGAATCACTGTGTCTGCTTGTCTGCCTGTAGTGTTTGACTGGGGGCTTAGGTAGCCAGTCCTTCTAAGTAGGCAACTTTTATCTTTCAGCTAACAGTACCCAAGGTACAGACACTATGAAGACAAGTGAACACCTGACCACTGTCTGCATTTAGATGTCTTGGTTTCTTTTTAGGTTTAATGGCTGTTGCTTCCACCTTTTCTACCACATCAAGGAAAAGCCAGTGAGACTGGGTCTGACTGGACTCTCTGATCTACACAAGACACTTCTTGTTCTCCAAACATGGAGTTTGCTAGAGCACAGGCATCCCTGGCATGGAAGCTCACAGAATGTCACTCCTCTGTGTTAGGCATCAAATGGGCTGGATCATAAGCTGTTGGATGGGTACCAAAACCAAGGAACTTCCTCAAAGTGCACAGAGATACAAAAGATCTGATTCTTGTTTAAAAAAAAAAAATCAAGAAAAACTGCTTATTAGTTGTCAGATGCTAACCTATTAAAATTGGCCTCAATTGCATTTTGTATAGTAACTATTTTCCAGATCTGTTTAGCTTAAACCTGTAGAAATGCTGAAATTTGCATATAGTGACATTGAGGAGTAATGGGATAGTTTTGCTAATTAGGGAACAGCAACAAAGAATTTTCTTAGTGATGAGCAGATCCTTGCAGACTAGTCTTACACTGATGGAGGATGGTTTCTGTGTTGATGATTTCTCCATCTCAATGGAAACCTTTCTGAATGAAGTAAAGGAGGAATATAAGATTGTCCATCCCATGTGCCCTTACCGATGCACTCTACATTCAGCATTTGGTATAGGAGGGATTTGATTTTGCTAAGTCACAAAATATGCATTACGTTAAAAGAAAACAAAACACACTCGGATTAGGTAATTTGTTGGAAACTAGAACTTCTGTGAAAGTGCAGGCCTGCTCCCCAAGCAAAATCAAGCTATATCATAATGACAGGAGCTGCAAAATTCAGCAACTCTCTGGCAACACGTGACTAACACATGACATCTGGTCTTGGATAGGCTGAACATTTTAATGAGAACCTGGATTTTCACCATGGGTACAATCCTTTCACAAAGGTCACGGCTGTCATCAAAGAGCTCATCGAGAAAAAAAGCTGTTCTTTGTGAGCAGGTTTGTTGCTAGGTTGAAGATCCTATCAGAAAAAAGGCTATTAGTGCTTGACAAATCAGGCTTCTGAATCCCTTTGGGTCTCTCAACACATCATTTTGGGTAAATCTGACCTCTTATTGAATCCAATCAAGACACACTGTCAAGTTTTCAGATTATTTGACATTTTGGTTAATGGTTCCTTTTCCCTTTGAGTTTCCATCTATTTTTAAGTGAAAAATACTGTTTTGAAACTGTACAAAGTTTAATTTAAAAGAGGTCAACCCAAAGTATTTCAGAATTTTCCATAACATAACACGACATTTCAGATATGTCAAATTGAAATGCATTTTTGAATTTCCCCTCCGTTTTGGGGGTTGAAACTCTTTACCTCAGTTTATACAAAGGCTCAGGTAGCTTCAGTGCTGTGCATTTACCTTTGTCTGACAAATCTGACCTAACTTCTGTAAATAGGAGCCTCTCCGTTCAAGCCTTTTATTAATGCAGTGATCGGTAGCAGATGCAAAGAAAAACTTTGAGGAGAGCTGAATGACCAACTCCTTCTATCTGCTTTCCTTGCCGAGACTTTTAAGCGACCCTAAGAAATATTTCTGTGATCCCCAAAGCCCCTGGCATTTTTCTGGAAAGGGCTCTTCTTTTGAGTATTTGCAGGTCACAGACAAGAAGCTCATGAAATCTGTGGTCACCCTGCTGAGAGGCCTGGCTAGACATCCTTTGTGAAGTGATTAGGATGCCTTCCCCATCTAAAGGACATGACGCTAGATGTAAACCTGGGAGTTGTTTATATGTTGCTGTTTTGAAATGATCATTTTCCTCCTGCCTGTAGCCTAGTCTCTCTCTCTTTTAATATATATTGTTTGACATTGTTTCTTCCTGAAACATTTATAAAGTATTATGCTTAAAAATTAAGTTGATGAATGAGAAGAGATGGTTGTCCTAATAAAGTAATTGACAGAAAGGCCAGAAGACTTTTTTTCAGCATGGAATCTTGTCATTTGGCTGCTGTAAATTGCTCTGAGTAGCAAGATAGTAAAAAAAGACAAAAATAGAGCAATAGATGACACTGAAGCAGAAAATGCCCCAGCAAGTCAAGCATTTGTGGAGAAATACCATTAAAGCATTACAAATTCCTCAGTCATTGTAATGAGGGAACAAAGACTGACTCAGAACTTATGGAGCTCATATGCTTCTACAGGACCTTTTGTGTAAGTGACAGATCTGTTTCTGGCTGCCAGGTGACCCTGCTGATATCACATCATGGTCTATAAAAATTACGTCCTACTTTCATCACGCTGCAAGACTGAGACCCACTGAAATGGTATTAGGTGGTCTTGTCAATGGGTGGATTAGTCCTGTCCAATTTTAGCTTTTCTTTGCCTGTTTCGAGCAGGGTTTTTGCTTTGTTTTGGCTCCTGGGCTTGAAGGTTCCTAGAAGGTGTGTTAGAAGAACTGATGTTTGAATACTTCTCAAACTCCAGATGTAGCTTTCTGTAGTGGCCATCTCGTTGATGTCAGTGTGACTGTGGGATCATCACAGGAGACAATCCCTACTCAGCTGCGATTCTGCTTTCTGTGTTCATTACTGACAGCTGTCCTAACAAGCTGTAACTTTGTGAGGTTCGTTGTGCTCAAGCCTAAATGCCTTGCATATAACTTTGGGAACTCCAGCTGATACGGCTGAATTCAAGGCACCTGCTTGGGCATGCAAAACTACATACAAGATGTGATAGAATTACCAGAGCTTTGGATTAGTCTTCTGAGCTCCTGGGAACCATAGCAAGAGACATGAAAGCCACTTTAACACCATCAAAATGGAAACTCCTCCTCCAGCTCACACATCCAGCTGAATGCACCACCCCCAAGAGAGAAGACCATGGCTCCAACACCAGTGGTCTCACTAAACATGTTCGTCATCCCTCTGATAATCAAAGGAACTGCCTCAATAGTATGCCTAAGTGTTTGTCTGAATCAAGGCTGAAAGACTGTCTACTAGTTCTCATTTCTAAGGTGATTGTCCTGCACTGAAGCTCAGGCCTGAGGTGGACACAAGGTAGCTGGTGGTGTCTGGCCTCTCTGTGGTGGTGAACCTGGGCCAGTCATTTCACCTAGTATGCTCAAAAGCACTGCACTGGAGGGGAAAATTCATCCCCTCTTGTCTTTGTCCAGGTAAGAACAGATCAAACATTCCACCTGACTTGGAAGAACTTCTTTGTGCAAGTCGCACATTTAAAGGGCTTTTCCCTTATTACCTTTCCCAGCCAGGCTGGAATACATCCACTTCACAGAAGCAGGACTGTAGCTGTGTCTGTAGCTGTCCATGTTCTCAGGGGAGGCTGAGCCATCTCAGAAGTCATTGTGATGCATAGTATTAAATCCTAGGATACGTTTAAGCTTCAAGGCGCTTAAAAGTACCATTTGACATGCTATTGGTTTAATCGTCATCCTAATTGTGTGCAAATAATCTAATTCAACTAAAA
Organism: Phaethon aethereus; assembly: GCF_964289735.1. Taxonomy (NCBI): domain Eukaryota; kingdom Metazoa; phylum Chordata; class Aves; order Phaethontiformes; family Phaethontidae; genus Phaethon; species Phaethon aethereus. The sequence goes on from NC_138576.1 coordinate 115,507,372, forward strand.
AGTATCTGATTTCCAACCAGTTTACTGTCATATCCCAGGATCATGTTTCAGCAAAGAAATGAGCATCACATCCTCATTTCCACATGAAATAAATAAATATATTGCATTGTTGTTGTTGTATATCTTGCAGACAAACAAAGCAGTAGCCAAGGGGGACTTCCACCATGCAAGCTCCAGCTCCCGGCGAGCACTCTTCCTGGCTGTCCTGTCCATCACAATCGGAACTGGCATCTACGTTGGGGTGGCTGTGGCTCTTATTGCCTATCTGTCCAAAAACAATCACTTATGAGCCTCAGGAAAGGGGAGAACCAGCCACCCAGCACCTGCACTGCAGAACTCCCCAGCAGATCAGACTGCATGATTTTCCAAAAAGATCAAGAGACAAACAAACACCTTCTGGGGGCAGGTACAGGATAAGATGGGCTTGTGCATTATTGTAGGGTGGAAAGCTGGCTGGGGTGGGGACAGTTCCATCATTTGTGATGCACAAGTCTTGCTTCTCTTCATGAACCCCCATACAAAAAAGAAAGAAGGAAAAAAAGAGAGAAAGAGTGAGAGAGAAATAAAAAGAAAAGAAAGAGAGAGAGAAAGGAAAAAAAACCCAGAAGGAAGGCAGTTGGGGGAGGTGTGGAGAGGGGTGTTTTGCCTTTGCCTTCTTTGCAATATGGTGTTTACAAGAAGCTGGCCAACTGAGCTGTTCTCTTAATACCTTCCTGGTCACCTGAACTTTGCAGCCAGCATGAACTTGTGCTTAGTTTGCTTGCTAAGCACGGCACTGAGATCTGGGAAAGCATGGACAGTAGCTGGTTTTCTTAAAGAGCAATATAATATCAGGAGGAAGGATATGTTTTCTTTTTTTTGAATGCAGGACTCATTTGCCAAATTGCGAAGCAGAGATCTCAGCGTAGAATGGTATTGCCTACTCTTCTTGTGTGAGTAGGTTCCCATGGAAGGAGAAAAGGAAATTAAAAATATTTTTTCTTTCCTATCCTTTTTTTTGGATTAAGATGTGACCCACAGGCCCACCCAATGCAGAACAGCTGAGGTTACTGCATGACTTGGCCCCACAGACTGAGTGTGAGGTTGAAGTAGCATGGGATCCATTGTAAAATTAATTCCTCCATCCAGTCACATTGTGATAATGGCACATTCCTGTGGCATATTGCTCATCTGGGTTGCTCCGCCTTATCGTGGAGACCTGCATAACAGTCAATGCAAGAAACATGGGGGAAAAATGCAAACTGAAATACTAATCAATTTTAAATTAAAAATCAAGGTAAAGCATGGGAATTAACCAGGGGAAGGAATGCTTCATACGTTTCTGAGGTACTGCTCATACACAGAGCAGTGAAGGAGACCACTCAGATTACAAGCTCACAGCTCATCCGTGGTCCAGGGACACAGCATAGCCATGGAGAGACAAAGCATGTCCCACGATAATCAGCGCAATGGTACATTGTAAGGGAATTGAGCATTGTCCTTACTTCACTGACTGAAATGATACATTTATTTTCTTCTTTACTCCTTCCCCACAGTCACCCTTTTGTTTTTTTGTCTTACAGATGTACCATTTCATCCCACCAAGGGTGTGTCAGCATAGATATATATGTGTCTACATATATATATACACACAGAGAGAAAAACTGATCAAAACAATAAGCATTTTATTATTCACTGCCTTGTGTTTTACAAACATAATTTCTTTACCCAAGAATGTCATCAAAGAACTTTTTTCCACCTCTGTATTGTGTGTCAGCTTTGCTCTGGGACAATTTTTTTCTTCTGTTTTGGGGTTGGCGTTATTTTGATTTTAACTTGAGGTTTTTTATTTTAGGGGGGAGGAGGACAAACACATCCAAAACTATTTTACTTCTAGTTATACATTTTATTAAAACACATGGTATACAGCTGCTGATGCTCCGTGTGACAATTTCTTTGGACGGCTGCGAAGCGTTAGACTTACTGAAAATTGCCCCAGTACCCTGAGTTCAGCTACCCGAAGAAATACCTGTATAGACCATTCCATACTGTACCTGGACTCAAAAGCCTATTGCAATCACTGACGATTATTCTTTTGCATTGATTTGTGGGGCTTCAAACTAAGCCTGGAGACTAGCAATGTACTTGTAGTCATCTTCATCAGTTCTCAGCCACCACTAACGCTGGGGGCCCAGTAAATGAAGATCTTTGTCCAGGTTGCCCTATTCAGGTAAAGTAAATTCTGAGGTTCTTCCCCTTCAACATTTTTTTCTAGCAACTGCCAGGGATGCCCCTCCTCTTTGTAGCAAGGCACTAGTGGGTGGGCAAGCTAGAGTCCCCACTCTATATTTGCCGCAGTGGGCAGTATCTGGGTTTGGGTAAATGAGGGACAAGGGCAAAATTTTCCGCCTCCTTATTCTTCCAGGACGATGCACAGGGTTTCCAGCTATGGTACTTACAGCAGGGTCTCCAAAGCGGTGTGTCATGGATTTAAAAACCAACCTGGGATGTGTGTTGCAATCCTTGTCTCACTTGCCCCTGGAAATCAGGTAGCTGTGACTGCTTTGGTTCACGTCTGCCCTGTTTCAAACTATTCTTCCCTTTCAGGAGGAACTGGACATTTCTTTTCTCGTTGTTTTTAAGGGTGTAGTGAAGTATTGCTAAATGTGGATGACAGCAAGGTTATGTATGCTAAGCCTGGACTTGTGTCAAACATATATCTCAGTCCAGATCTTATTTCGCTTCAGTTCATAATGTAGTAATGCCTTGTCTGAGAGAAAACCTTGTCTGAGGCTAGGAAAGCCCTTATCTAACAAGCAAAGACAAGGACTGGAAATACTGATTGATTGTTTATTTAACTTAAATGAAGAGGTTTCCGTATAAGACTTTTCCCATTCGTTTTTAATCTAAAATAAGCACAAAGACTGGAGGGACAAGGAGGTGCAGCAATACAAGGCACGTCACCCTGCACTGTTAGACTGCCACAACTGTCTCATCTGAGGTACAGCACAGGAGTTCTTCAGGGTCCTGAGAGCTTCAGCAGAGCTGAAGGTCCTGTGCATCCAGGTGTGGGTATCTCCCTCTGCCTCATGCAAGGTCTTGCACTGTTATGGGGCAGAGACGCAGCCCTTCCACATGGTGACTCCTGTGCTAGTCAGCTGGGTAGGTGATGTGCATGGCTAGAGGTCCTTGGGAGCTACATGCCAATGGAAGGGACCAACTCACAACAAAAGCCCCAATGCTTTGCCAGCAGAGCTCTTGTCTCACTCAGCCCACGGGTGATACCCAGGCTGGAGAGCATGGGCTCCTATTATCTATTGCCACCTTGGGAGTTTTGGGGGGCCATATAAGCCCCACCCAAGACCCCAAAGCTGAACACCACACATCAACAACTAATTCATTTGCTAAATAACTCAGATTTATGTGTGTTTGGGTGTGGTTCATCACCAGAAAAGAGAATGATGATCGGAATTCAAGCTAGCACCCTGAGGACACCACATTGCCCCTGTGTGAAGGCCCTAAATGCTGCAGCGTGTGAGCTGTGCAGTGAGACCTGTGAGCACATACGCAGGTTGAAGCTTGAATTTGGGTAAGGTAACACATTTCAGTTAGGACTTGGCTTTCACCACAGGCTCCTGTGCTTTGCCCTTGACACAGATCAGTCCACAGAACCATGCAGCTGAGGAAGTGGACTGCCGTGTGTAACATGCTCTTCCCTTATGTCAGGGTGATTTGTGGGGAATTAGCTCTTTCTGTCAAAGCCTGAACTTTGGAGCACATGGTATTGAAGAAGAAGCTCAGATTTTTCCTTTAAAAAGAATGGAACTAACTAGCCCTGATTTGAATTTAACCTGGAGTTCAAAAAATTAGAAAGTAAATACAGATACTCTAAGGTAATTACATACATGCCCAACAATAATAATAATTTCATTTTTAAACCGATCTTGTGGTTGAGGGGTCTGCTTTATGATTTTTGATGATGGTTGTGGAGGCTGAATATTGATGTGAGAGGCAAAAGCTCTGGAGCTAGAAGAAACTTTGCCAGATGTGCAGCCTTAAAAACACCATAGAGGACCTTGCACCTAGCCTTAAAAATAGCATCCCAAACTGGGGAGTGGAGGCTTGCATGTCTCCAGGAACCCTCAAGGGTCAGTAAACAGGAGCAGCACTGTGGGAAAGACCTGCCTAGCTAGAGCACCCCTGGGAGCATCACCTGGCTGAAAGTTGAGGATGTGTCTCTGGGCTGCACATGCTGGAGCAACCCACCATGAAACACAGGGCTGGCCCGTGGCATGCCAGGCCAGGGGAGTGAACAGGGGACCTAACGGGGGCTTGTGTCCTGGGGAGGTAGACCTGGGCCTCACTGCAGCCCAAAGTGGGGATAAAGGTCCCGTTGATAGCTTTCATACCTTAGTACAGGTCCACTTTGCTGAATATCTGCAGCATGGGTATTTACCCAGGGCTGTGGGTCAGCCAGGAACTGAAGAGAGACCTGTCTCTTCCTAAGGTATGTTGGCATGGCTCACTGCAGCATCTCTGGTTGGCAGAACAGATATAATCCTCTAAAGAAAAATCTATGTCATGAAGACTAGAAAGTGCCACCAACACCAGTGCTACAGTCTGAACTTCTGCTGAGCAAGGACCTCTGAAGCTGGGTGGGTCGGGTTCACTCCTCAGTGTCAGGAAGGTTCTGATGAAGGAAGGAGAAATTTGAAGGAAAAGCTGCAGAGGTAGCATTTGACTTGGGGGTTCCTCAGCTCAGGCTTTGGCATTGCCACATGCTATGATGTGACTAAAGCAGAGGAACCACCTCTGAGCAGGGGCAACTGGTGGAAAAACAAGAAGGACCATCTGAGAAGGACCACATGGGGTGCACTATTGCTATCTCACAGCTTGCAGGAGGATACATTTGCCTTGGAGAATTCTTTTCCTGCAAGAGTATCTTCTGCTCAGCCTGCAGTGGGCTATGAGGAGCTGATACAGCATTTCAACTGCTGCCTTTCTAAACGCTGGTTCTCAGAACAATGTCCACATCATCTCACCGCACTGGACTGAGGAGGCAGCTATAAACTACCACCCACCTGAGACACTGAAGCAACCTGTTGCAGAGACAGACTTTAGGATCTATCTTTGCTTTACCTGTGCACCTGAAACAAACTTTCTTGCAGGTTTGTGGTGTGTCCTGGGCCAGCAGCCTCAGGCCAGCACACCAGTGGAGCCATCCTGGCAGAGAGGGGCTTGACAGAGCTGGAGGAGCAGAGCTGGTGACTGAGGTGACCTTGCAAAGACGTATGGTTTCACAAGAAGTTACTGCACATTCACACACATACAAGGAATATCAAATGCTTTCAGGTTTGCATGTGTACGTGGCCTTTCTGAAGAAAGAGAGGCTCACCCTGATTTTGGGAGTGCTATATATCTCACCGTCTGCAGTGATACTCCTGGAAGATGCCAGCTGTGGAAATAAATTTTCTACCACATACCAAGACCTCTTTCTGCATCAACCTGAGAGATGTGTAAAGTCCTGCCATCCTGATGGGCCCAGCTAGAAAGAGCTGAGAGAAACGTGGTTTGGGCTCTCATCTGAGAGCAAGAGGAACAGCCAGAACCAAAGGTAAAAGTGATGCCTTGGGCTGCCTATGACTTTGTTTGATGTTGATGAAAACCTTAGGCTGGCAAAGTCAGGAAGCAGCTTTTCAAACACACGTGGAGAGTTTTCTAGCCTTTTTTAGCAGCAGAAGGGGTGAGGGTCTGTGTGCAAATGAAATCACAAGTCCCTGTTGCTTAAGCTGGAAACACAGCTCCAAAACTGGGTAGCCACGTGAGACTCCTGTCCTTTTTTTCACAGAGAACAGCCTGTGTGACCCACACTGCAACTGAAACCACACCACCAGCTTTTGCTTTCTGAGTACCAGCTCCAAACCATTACAGGCCATGGGCTGACAACCACTCCACTGGCTCAGATGTATCAAAAAATAAGCTGTCATGTTATCTTTCCTCATATAAGCTCTGTGTCAGAGCAAGTCCCACCTGTCTTCCCCCAGCCAGAATAAATCTGGCATGAACTTTGTATTGTACACTCAGGCAAATTTGGCAGGAAGACCAGTAATGTGCATCTGCCTTACCCAGATGACTTTGGTATTTGAGTGATACCACAGTGTACAAACCTGTATGAACTGGGAAATCACAGTCAGATCGAGGAATACCTTCATAAATTACCACAGCAATTACTTCTGCTGTTTAGAGCCGTATCATTCAAGACTTGCTATGAGATGTTGTCAGCAAGTGTTGAACTAAGAAAGCACTATGCAGACGATCATTATTCATTGTTGGCTGCTTGTTGCTGATGGTTATCCACTGTTTTTAACCCCTGCTTTGGGAAAGGAAGGGTTGTGTGATCAGGGGTGACAGACAGGGATCCTACATCTGCTGTGGCTGATGAATTGGAAGAAGTCAGGAGGAAGTACTGACAGATAAAGATAGACCCTTGAAAGCTTACTTATCCATAGAGGGACAACAAGAAAATTACTCTCAGTGCTTTCCTTTTTCAAAGCAGCTTTTTGAAACTACATACCTGTCATTCAGTTCAGTTTGAACTTGTCCTTTAAACTTGCCTGTTGTTCAGATGTCATTGCTCTTTTTATGCTCTCTCCAGGCTTAAAGGCAACTTTGTTTTAAATAAACATCACTTTTGGGGTAATTAATAGAGTGCTCTGCCCTCCTGTGCTTGGACACAGGGAGATCTTGTGTAGTTTACAAAAGAGCTTTCCCATCCCAGAAAGAGAGGAGAGAAGCCAGTCTCCCAAAGACTACAGCTGCCTTATTGCTTCCCTCCCCTTCTGAGGTGAGACCTTCATCCCATATTGACTCAATCAGGAGGTGTCAAAGAAGTGGCACTGATATCTTTACCAGATGACAAGCTGTAGTGATAGCTAAGATTTACTACAAGGAAAAATATCAAACTGTAAAGCCCGGGGTTGGAAGGCTCCAACTTAACCGTGTAATGTAGGATGTCATTGTGGATTAACCTCAAAAGATGCATGGGGACTGCTGGGAAGAATAAAAGCCTCAGAGCTCAAGGGAACAGAGAGACTCTCAGCAAGTAATGTGCTGGGTCAGAGACTAATTACATATTACATCTGCCATCTGACGGGATGTTATAACCCCCTGATACCTCCATTGATTCTTGGTGCCTTCATTTGGGAATCTTCCTAGCCTTGAGCATTTTTTATTGCTCTGTCAGTCTGAAATGAATTTCTCCCATCTCCCACACAACACTCACCATACAGCAAGCTTGCAAGAGCTCCTTGCTGAGGCAAGAAGAAGGCATAGTGTGGCTGCTTGGGAGCATCACTGTACACCAAGGCTGGGACAGATGGGGGCAGACACCAGCCTGCCTGCCTGTGGCAGTGGCAACCACCTTCTCTGGGCTGGCTGTCATACACCCTTCACAGCTTGGGAAATGCCACGTGGTGAGCTGCAAAGGAAATTCACATGCAGCCAACAACCAGCAGCTCCTCTGTAATCTCCCCTTGATTTTTTTCTGCATCAGTGCATACAGTGATGGCTGGCTGAAAGGTGTTTCTAACCTGAGGGACTTTTTAATTTAGTAACCATTTTCAACAGAACTTGACAGAGGGGGTCGCATCTTAATACAACCAAGTGCCTATAAAGTTCACGGTAAGGAGCAGTGCAACAGAAGAGATGTACCCAATCACTGCCCCCAGCGAAAGGGCAGAAAGAGAGAGTGCTCTGTGTATTAGACATCAGAGAACACACAGTCAGGCTGCCGAAAGCCCCAACCGGTCGTGGAGCTTCTGTCAAGAGTGCACAACAGGCCATGATACACACAGTCTGCAGGAGGACAGTTTCATTAGTCTCAGAGTTCGTTATGCTTGCCTGTGAGCAACACAAGACCACAAGCTGAATATTAGCAGAAGGGCTGCACCTAGGAGACCTTGTTATGTGCCTGGTTTCTTCAGGCCAAGGCATGGTCCAAGTAGCTAGTCCTGGGCAGAGACAACTTCAAATCTGAGACAAGAGGCAGAGACAGAGATGGACGACAAGAACAGTGTCAGTTTTCTTGACTAAACCAATCCAGCCCTTTTCAGCATCCTGCACCAACTCTGCTTTCTACTGTATCAGGCCAGCACAGAGGATGCTCTTCGCCGGCTCACAGCTGCTGCATTACCAACAATAGTGTGGCTCCTCAGGCAGTCTGGTCACTGCAGCCCATGGTCTGACTTCTCTTGTGCAACACAGAACATCATTGCTTCAGACACCACGGGCAGGACTCGGTGTTGCAGACACCAGGGTCACAGCTGTATCAAGCAGGAGCTGCCAACACTATTGCGGTTTATGGTGATATGGTGAGGACAACATATATCTCGTATTTATTGATCATGAGGAAACTCTGGTGACCTTGCTGCATGTGGTGGTCAGAAGGTAGGTGCTACTCCTTCGTGCCATCACATTTCCTTCTTTGGATGTATCCAAGTGTACTTATGACAGCCTGCTCTAGCCATTTCAGGGTATAGCTATCTGTGGAAGGAAGCAGAAGGGTGGGAAAGGGCTCTGGGAGACATTTTATGGTGTGGGATGTAGGAGAGAATCTGTAATTTACTACATTCGGTCTACAATTGCACACAAACACAGTGCCATGTGCCTAAGGAGAAAGACACTTTCCCTTGGCCAATAACTCTATGGTGGGCTATTTTGCTGTCATCAAAACTCCCTCTACAGACTTCCCTGGCAAGCAGCAGACTGTGCTTGCACAAAGGTAAAGCATCTGAAGTGGTGCACCAGGTGGGTTACAGTAGCCTGCCCTTTCCAACACAAGGTCAGGTATTTGCATACCTCTCAGATTCCATTTGTCCTTCCAGGAAACTCAGAGGTGTTCTCCTTCTTTTAGACTCATGCCATTTCTTAGTCAGTGCCATACATGTACATACATATATACACATACATGTACAGATACATATACATATCCCACATATATGTATATGTGAGATACCAAACAGAAAGACACAGAGAAATCAATTGACTTGTTCTCCATCAAGGATAATGCTGCAGTGGATTTCAATAGGAAAAAAAGAACAGAAATACTGATCAATAATCATCTACAAAATGTACAACAGATCATGAGGGCTAGGCTTTGCTGCTTCCCTGCTGTATGCTTTTGTGTCAGTTGTTTGCTGCTTTTTTCTCCCTGCCATCTTCGCCCAATGCATCTTTTGCTAGCATTGGGTGGGGGCAAGCTGATGGTTGTGCATGGAAGTGGTTACTGACACATCCTTAGCAGCATGCTGCCCACTGTTTGGCTGCACAAAGGACCCAGCCTCTGGGAAGGCAGGTCTTGGTTCAACTTGGCCGTGTATTTCCTCTATGTGTTTAGATAAGCCTTAATAGAGTCTGTATTGCCCTCCAGGGACTGGCAGCTCATCTGAGCTGTCTTCCAACTCTCTGGAGTCATCCTATAATCTGAAATCTCTAGGGATTAGATATGGTGGTCTGCATATAGGACCATAGAAGAACTCAGGTTTGCAGGACTTCTGAAGGTGTCCACTCTGACTTCCTGCTCAGCCTCCAACCAGCTTGGTGGCCTCCACCAGACTTGCTCCCCTTTATTCCTCCTTCTTTTGTACTGGGGAGCCCCAGACTGGGCAGGATCTCACTAGTCCCAAGTAGAGTATAGTCACTATTATCGGTATAATCACTCCCCTCACACTGCTGGCTGCACTCTTTCTTTGCTGATACAGTCTGTTGGCCTCCTGTGTTGCAGGGCATGCTGCTGACTTCTGGTTAGCTCCCTCACACGCTTCACAAGACTGGGCCATTATGTCCTAGAGGTGGGACTTCACATTTGCTTTCACTGACCTTCACGATGTTCATATCAATCCATTTCTCCAGCCTGTCCAGGACCCTTTGAAAGGCAGCTCTGCCCACCAGTGTACTGCCTGCTTCCCCAACCTCTTATCTTCCACAAACCTGCTGCATGGCCCACAGAAACTACATTTTCCCTGTGCAAATCAAAGCAAAAAGACAAAAAGCATGTGGGCTGACCACTGTTTTTGCAGGTGCTCTTCCAGAAGAAGTTGCAACTCTTCTCTTTGAATTTCCCCCAAACTGAGGCACAATTTGAGCACCCAGGGGATTGTGATTGTCTCACATTTAGAACTTGGGCCACATTTTTAAATTTTGTCCTAGAATTGGTTTATCAATTATATTTTAAGAACACCTACTATATTCATTATTTTCTACTCATTTGAGAAATACACAAGAGCCAAGACTGATCACAATAAATAAACAAGTGCTCAAATGAGCCAATATGCAGGCTAAGTAATATAGATTTTCTTTCAAAAACAAATTCATGAAGCAACAGCTTGTATTATTACTAAAGTGCTTTGGTTATGAGCAACTTAACAGCTGTGACAGAATAACAGCCTCATCAAGGAAGTGAGCCACCTTGGAGACCAGAAAGGACATCATAGCTACAACTGCTACACTGACATAAAGGAAGTAGCATGCATGCAAAAATACTGCTGGACAGTCAGAGCAAGCTACCAGGTCTCAAAGAGTCTCTCAGAGTTCTCTAAAGCATGGATATGGTCACACAGCATTGTGCTCAGCCAACTCCTTGGTCAACAAAAAGTGTTTTTTGGGGTGTCCCCAGCTGTGACTAGCAGAGGTGGACTAGTCAAACAAGAAAATCTCACGAGAGGTTAAAATAAAATGGTCTGTAGGAAAATCACCACCATTTCCAATGTCTAGGTAGGGTAGGACCTTCCTCTTCCCCCTGGCGTCCATCCAACAGCTTTCTGTGTTGCAGCTAGGTTTTTACAGTCCCTTGGGGTTGATAGAAAATTCTCCTCTTGTCTCCCACATGAAGGTCATCACTCCTTCCTTTAGCTACATCATCGTTTGGCCTGGCTGCAGATCACAAGCTGTTTCCCAGCTGTGCAATGCTCCGTTATTCTCATGGAAGGTGCAAATTCCTCAGTCCATGGCACAGTAAAAAGGTCATTTCCCTCCTGCTCCCAAGCCCGTCTGAGGAACAGTGCATAGCATCAGCTACAGATGCTAACCTACCAATCTGGGTGTGATGGGAAGCATCCTAGAGCCAGCGTCCTGTCATGGGGGTTACCTGTAGCCAAATCCCATGGTATGTCTCTGGGGCTCCACCAGCTGCTGTGTGCTCCACTCCATCCCCTGCGTGACACATACAACCCCTGTGTAGATTAGGGACGGAAGCAAAACTTATTCTAGTGCTGAGTGGTCCATCCCGGAGGAAAAAGTGAGTATGAACTACCGTATCATTCTCTTCCTCAGGATCTTCTGGTATACATGGTTAAGGCAAAAGTCTACCAGCACCCCTGTGGGAGGGAGCATGATCCCAGGAATTTTCTGTCACTACTGTTGGTTTCTACTCTGTGAAACACTGGAAAGCTAGAAGGGATTGACCTGTTGAATTTCATTCAGAAGGCTGGGAATCCCAAGTCCTGGTTCTCTGTCACCCTGAGGAGTGGTCCCAGGGACGATGTGCTCCAGTAGCCGCAAGAAACTCCTGTGCCACAGGAGGATGGCCCATTTGTCCCACATGGGAAAAATGTTGTTGGTAGCCAATGGCAACCCACAAAACTGAACCATGAAATAAGTAACCCAAAACATCTCATGAAGGCTGAATACTTGCTTGCATGCAAGAGGAAAAGAACTTTTAACATGACACCTAACAGTGACACTTCTGGAAACAGTCAGTTAAGTAGAAGCTGCAGAAAAAGTTGTATCTGAAAGTAATTAGATGACCTGAACCTTCAGAGCAATGATTGGCATTGAATCTGGTAGCAGACTAGGGTACTGCAAACTCCTGTTATGCCAACATCCCTCATCACATCAAAGCTGTGGAGACACTCTCTAACCAAGAAAGGAGACAGACATGAAAATGCAGGCAGTCCTTGGCTCAGCAAATTGCTCAATAAACTTTTACATGTTCAGGTGGAGTGATGCACGTATACATGTTGTTGCAAGGCTCCTTTCCATTCTAAAGTGCCGGCAAAAACCTTGATAAACATCTGTCACATTATATAGGTCTGTAGAGCATTGCTCCTACCCTAAACTTTACACAGAAATATATCTATTTCTCCCATTTCTTCATATTTTTGTAGGATTCTGGAGAAGAACTGCGTCTACCAATTACAACCTGTCCTCATCTTTCTTTATTATTTAAATTGATTAATTAGTTCATTTGACCATTCTGGAGCCTTGTCTGTGATCTCTTATCAGTAACTTTCGAGCAGCCAGTGACTTGCTGAATCATCAAATAAAAAAAAGCCTAGGCAACCTCCCTTTTCCTGCTGCCCTCCAAGAAAGAACCGGTTGCCATACTCTTGGCACACAGTAGTAATTAGAGCTGGTCACATTTTCTAATCATTTTATGTTTGCTTAGAACATTTTCCATCAGAAAATGCCATTTAATCAAAAGGAAAGCTTGGCTGCAGGATGATGTCAGTTTCAAGGACATTTTATAATTGAGAAAATAAAAAGCAAAACCCTTTCACAATGGCAGAATACTTCACACTGACCTTTCTGAGATGTAACACAGACTATTTTCTTTTGAAACTATTTGTCTCTAAAATATTTGATACTGAACAAACTGCAGTCCAGCTGCCAAGAGCACATCTTGAATTTTCTTTTAATAGAAACTGAAATTGTTAAAAATATTTTGTTTGTTTACTTTTTTTGAGGAAACTGCCAAAATGCAATATTTTGCTCTGTTTCAAGACAGAAACAGATGATCAGATTATAATATTACCTATCACATAGGAAGTCCCATTCCCAGATCTTTTATACTTCATTGGTCTGTAGAGAAAGTCTCCCTGGCTCCATGAAGACCAGCTGTCCTGAGCCCTCTGCGTTGAGTAATCTGTCCTTGGAAGCACATACTCCTCTTTTTCTGCAGCGAAGATCATGATCCTGGAGTTGAAGGTTAGTCACTCTAGTAGACTGATGCACAGATGTCTTCCTATATCAATAGTCAGACAGAAAGAGGACAGGTAAAACATGTTGAACTAACACAGACAGAGTTGCACAAAGAAGAAAGCAGAGCGTGTCCCGAGTCATCTATGTCAGATCCTGGGTGTGCTGTGTTGCCCCTGTTCAGCAGGGACACAGAGCTGGGTTTCTGCTATGGCCAGCTGCAAAGGCAAACCTGGCTGCTTTTATCTGCCTTGTGCCACCATGGTGCGGACCACAGGATGGTCTTCTAACACCTTGTGTTGTGCATGAAACTGTGGAAGGGAAGTAAAGACAGCATAGCTGGCAGTGGGGCCAAGCCACATTTCCTAGGCTCAGCCTGCACCTGATGAAGAGACAGGCAGGGACTCATGAGGGAAAGAAAGAGCAATGGGGTGAGCTTCTTGGTCAGTGGGAGATGTAAAGGCTTCTTCCAACCCAAAACACATCTTCAGGTAGCATCAGCTGATCCCATTCAGCAACAGTGTGAAGGAAGCACTGAGAAGGCTCCCCATACCAGGATTTGGCCTCTGCTACCTATGTCTCCAGGAGTATTTACTTCTGCCTGGGAAAGACTCCCAAGTATATGCAGTGGCAGTGCCTCTTTGCTTGTTGTCATATACCTTCCACAAATTTCCCCTCCCCTAAAGACTCCCCAAGTTTGCCAGCAGGGACCTGAGAACAATCTGAATCCTACGTCCTTCTCCTCCTCTACTCTTCTCATTCCCTGGTTCTGCCTTCACAGAGGCTGCTCCCACACATCTGGCGTGAAAACAGAAGCTCAGAGAAACAAGGCTTCAGTGCTGGTCAATGGGGCTCATGCTCAACAGAGCTGGGGCCTCATGGCACCAAGGACACAGCAGAGGAGCTCCACACTGGTGCTCTTGAAAGAGAAGCTGCAGGCACCAAGGCACACACTCCTGTGCAGCCCACACTGCCCAAGCCCCTGGCTCCCATCCACTCCTGACATCAATCTTCTGAAGGTTAGACACGATGCCTTCAGCTGATCTGGCTCTGCAAAGTCAACAGGCAGCAGCCTTTTTTCTGCCTTTGCGATCTTGCCAGGCGCTGAACTCTAAACACTTGCAACTATTTGCTAATCTCTCATGTTGCTCAGGAGCTAGAGCATTCTTAGATATGAGGTGAAGATCATGCCTGTATCTCCAGGGCCCGTACTGCAGCAGAACTTTGAACTCCTGTTGGACTCATTCAGGGAAAGGGATTCCTGACAACCAGCTTCAGCCCAGGAGGGCTAGTCTCTGCTGTCTCCTGCAGTAATTAATAGAGAGAAATCAGTGCCTCACAAGCAATATTCAGAGCAAGATATTAATGCTCTGAAGTACGTGCCGGAGGGCTGTGATTCTCTGCTGGCTAGATAGGAATTTCTGCATTTCATCCATTTCTGCAGCTCAAAGTTGCCCCTGCAGCACAGCAGTTACCTGGACATTAGTGGGAGCAACCCATTCCCAGATTCCCATGCTGAGGTGCCACTGGCACACTGAGAAAGACACTGAAGTGCCATCATCACTTGTCATCATCATGGGATTGTCAGCTGGGAGGCAGCTTAGGAAGGTCCCTTCGGCTGAAGGTACTCTGTGCATGCTGCTGTACTGGCTCTTCATTTACTTCAGCACCAAAGCGTCGTAAGAGGCATGAGCATTTGGGAGGGCAGGGTGTGACAGGTAAAAATGGAGTATCTTCCAAGAACTGAGCTGTAGGGTGATGACTATTGCCTAGAGGCTCTAAGGTTGCATTTTTGTTTTCTTGGGCAGAAGAGTTCTCTTGAAAAAGAATTTTCCTGTTATTTTCGCTTCTTCCCTATCCATCAGCACAAATTAGCTTTTCTTTATTCTTCCTTGGCTTTCCTCACCACACCACATAAGCTGTGGGCCAGCTTATTCATCTGGAATCTGCCATTTGCTAACTGATCTGATTAGAGTTAATTACTAATTATTTGTATTACTACAACCCTGATGTTATATGCACCATGGGAATATAATTTCATTACAGCAGAATATCAATCAGATGCATAAATTACAATGTTCATGTTTTAATATAAGCCCATTTTCTATTTTCAGTTGTATGAGCCGCCAAATTTAGAGAAGAAAAAAGCTGTTGCTCCAGGCTGTTGTGCAGCGAGACATGGGCAGTTCTCTCAAATCAGGTGGAGGAATGGGGCTCATGATTCCCAGGTGTGGTTACCTTTAAGAAGAATCCTTTCTGGAACATGAAAAGCTGTGACTGTACACCATTTAAATTCTACAGTGTCTAGCAGCAAATAGTTTAACTACAAGGTCTATGAAGAACCACTACTTTGTGTTCACACTGACCTAGACAACAGCTGGGTCTTTTGCTGGAAGTAGGAATGCAAGGCCTTTAAGGCCTCTCCTTGCCCTTCAGTATTCTTCATATCCCTGGGATGTCTTCCCTCAGACATTTTTTCTGAGCAGGAGGTCTAGCCCAGTTAGCGTATTCTTTGTGCACAAGTTGGTCTAGCTTCATTTCCCTTTCTGAGCCATTTCCAGAGAGGGGAGTAGCAGTGCAGGCATTATGTAGGGTGGTGGACACACCACCAACAGATGCATTACAGAAAAGACAACAAGACTCAAGGAAACCTAGTTTTCCCTGATGTTTTAAAATGGCACACTTCAGCTGGGAGAAAGGAAGACCTGTCCACTGCAGGGGGGATATGCTTTATCTATCTGTCTATCTATCTACATATTCATCGATCTATTATAAACCTGTTGAGAAGGAAAGAAGACGAGGGAGCCAGGTTCAAGTGTGTGCACAGAGAGAACCAGCTCCTGGGTCCACTTGCACCAAGGCTAGCGATAGCTGTAGTTCATGTAGGTAACTCAGGTTTAATCCTTTCTCCCCCGACCATCCCCACAGGCCCAGCACCATAGAAAGTCACAGTGGGCTGCATTTGAGCAGCCTGCGCTGCTGAACTGGTGGCAAATGTTGTGTCTCCATCCCTGCTCTTCTGTTCTCCCTCTCTAGGGCCCTGGTCAATAAAACAGGCTGTTTGGCCAGGAAATGGCCATCGTGGCTAAAGACAGACTCCAAAGGATAAGGCCCTGCAGGGCTCCCATCCGTGACTTTTGACCTAGCCATCCTCCAGCTGCCACTCCAGGGGCTGGGGGTCTCATGTAGGTCCCCAGCCAGTGATTCAGGTACCCAGGGATATTGAGAACCGGGAAAGACTCATTTACAGAAGCTCTTTATATTAATAGCATGTCCCTTCTCCCCAGGGAAAGTGTTATGCACCTAGATATTGTGTGTAAATATTCACCACCCGGGTTTGTCTTCATGAGGATCTCGATGCTCTTTCAAAGCTCAGCTCTTGTGTTGGGTTCTGTTGTGTTGTGTTGTGGAAGAGGTTTTCCAAAGCATGCCACATTTGCCTATTGAAAAGCGACGGGCATTTTCTTTGAGAGCACCAGCTTGGCTTTTGGGACTTTGTGTGGTGAGCTTAGGCAGCAACACGCGTGTCCGTGGAGCAGCAGACGTGGGTGTTCAGGGTTTACCCTTGGCATAGACGGCTGGAGGAGAGCCAGAAAGGAGTCCTGCCCTGTTGCCCGTGACCTTCACCCACCGAGCGGCCAAGGCAGCCAGGGACAAGATTGTGTGCAAGGCCCTCCTGACGGCACAAAAAGGATGCAAAGCCAGCTTTTGATGTTGGGTGTCTGGTTTAACTGCTGATCCTGAGCAATGCCTTGGTGAAAACAAAAGCCATCAAGAGAGTTATAAACCTGTCCTTTTCAGGAAAAAGGCAGGAAATCAGAGAGATTTTCAAAAGTATCTTATGGCTCTTTGACACCGCAGCAAGAAACAGTGCTTACTGCTTTAAGGGAAATTGAACACTTTGGCAAAAGTGGATGTAACACCAGGCTTCTGAGCACTGCCTCCCACACTGGGCTAGGCTGGGACTGGAGAGCCTGGGAGGGTCTGCGGTGTTCCAGCTTTCCCGCAGTGCGGAGGACTCTGGCTGCTGCCTGTTCTTCCCTGCAATGCTGGGTGCACCCACCTGGTGGGGCTCTCCCTGGGGGAAGGGCGCCCAAGCTGAGAAAGCCCCTGGGAGAGGTTGGGGAGACAAGCTCTTGTCCAGAGATTTGCCAGCACCTCTCCAGAGCATCCCTCTTCCAGCCCCAGAGATGCTCTGTGTGACAAGGGAAGGTGCCCGTTGGCCCAACGCCTGAGGCCCTGCAGGGCTCCCATCAGCGTCCTAGCCATCCTCCAGCTGCCACTCCAGGGGCTGGGGGTCTCATGTGGGTCCCCTGAAAAAGTCTCTTAGCCCCACTCAAGGTCTCTTGCCTGAGCCAGTGCTTGCAGGGCATGTTTCCTTCCCACTGGCAAGGGCTGAATTCCAACTAAATGCTCCTGGGCAATGTTGAGCTAAGCAAAGCTTTTTCTGTGGGTCTCGTTGCTTTGGAGGTCCATGTGTGGGACCCCTCTCCTGCATGGGAGCTGAGGACACGAGCTGACCTCGTTTGGAAGCTGGCCCCTCTCTCTGCACGCTCCGCCAGTCCCCTGCTTATTCCTTTGGCTTCTGCAGCCTGATGATCTCCACTGTCATCTTCCCCCCCATCCTGCAATCAGAGTCTCTATCGCAGCTCCTACCACAGTGAGAGCGCAGAGTCTACCCGTGGATTAAAAAACAGGAGGAAAAAGTCTCAGTTCAGCCACAATACTTGGTTTCAACTCTGACCTTGAAATTAGGCTTGTAATTTTGTGACTGTTCTGGAACGTCTTACAGTGAAAGACGAGTTTGAAATGTCAGTATTGGGTCTGGCTGAGATGGAGTTAGTTTTCCCCACAGCAGCCCTCATAGTGCTGTGCTTTGTACTGGTAGCTAGAAGGGTGTTGACAACACACCAGTGTTTTGGCTACTGCTGGGCAGTGCTTGCCGAGAGACATCAAGGCTGTCCCTCCAACGTTTCCTCCCACCAGTAGGCTTTGGGTGGGCAAGGTCTTGGGAGGGGACACAGCCAGGACAGCTGACCCAAACTGGCCAAAGGGACGTTCCGTGCCACATGACGGCAGCTCAGCAATAAAGGCTAAGCGAAAGGAGGAGGAGGGGGGGGGCATTCATTTTCCGACAGTTGTCTTCCGGAGCAACCGCCAGGTGTACTGAAGCCCAGCCTCCCGGGAAGTGGCTGAACATTGGCTGCTGATGGGAAGTGGAGAATGTGCTGAGCACTGCGCTGTTTCCTTTCTGGTTCGTGCCAGGAGGGAACCAGCAGAGCAGGCGCAAAGCCAAGGGACCGCGGAGGGACCTGGCTGGGGTGAGAGGAGGAACCTGCACTCGAATTCACACTTGAGCGTGGGCTTCTTGTTATGGGGCTGGCAAATCACCAAAGGATTACAAAGGATTCTGAAACCAGGGATGATCCCAAACTCCTCCAGCACGATTCATCGCAAAACAACATCTCCCTAGTGCAGAATATCGGATGGCAAGCACAGTCAGAAGAGAGAAACGGTCCTTTTATTGTGGACGTCAGGTGCAGGGGCCCAGGAGTCACAGGCCTTCAGCCAGCAACTGGAAATGGGCACCTGCAACGACACAGTCAGAAAGCACTGCTAAGCCCACAAAGGCAGCATCGGGCATGCCTCGGTTCCCCTTTCTTAGGGGAAGGTAGTCGACGAGGAACTGTTGGTAGCCCAGAAGAGAGAGCTATTGGCTGGCATTGCCCGCGGGACGGCTCTGGCGCCTTAACCCCACGGGTAATGCCCTCAGAGACCTGCGCGCGTGCAGAGATGCACAGTGCCCCCCCGCCACGCAGCAGGGCTCGGTGGGGGGCCCCTGGGGAGCTGCCGTGGAGTTCTTTGCAGAGCAAAAAACCAGCAGCACCAGCCCTGGCCGTCCCTTGCCAGCGACTCGCCCTGACTTGGAGCCGTGTGGAGAGCTGGCCCAGATGGGCAGCGGAGCCTGGTACACACCTGGGCTGCTTCACCTGCTGGAGCCTCCTGCTTTCTTGTCAGTCCCCGTCTTTTTCTCTCTTCCATCTTTTCGGTTCTTGTTGGCACTCGCTCTCCTCTGCCCAGGACTCTTTTCTCTTTCTTCTTCCTTGGCCTTCATTTTCCTGGTGGGAGCCTGCAAACCTGTCCATCCCACAGTGTGCTTAGGTAGGTAAAGCCGGGACCACCTGGCATCAGTTCTTGATGTAACCAAAGCTGACTCGTTTTACCTTCTTGCCTCCAAAAGGCTCTTTATGTCTTCTGCGCCACCCAGGGAGGTTACCGTGGTCTCTGGGGTGGTTGGAGGCAAAGCAGCGCGTGCCTAAACCAGAAATGTCGCCGTTAGCAGCTGGCAAGGGACGCCCTGGCGTAGTAAGCCACTGCTTGGCAAGTTGCTACCTTAGCTCTCCAGAGAAGCCCCCTTTGGCTGCTTTGCATCAGCCCTTTCTTCCAAGGGCCTCTACTTTGGAACACAATGTTCACACGAGTGTGTGACACTCGGTTCACTGGTGGGGGCCATTCAGCAGGAAGCCTGTGTTCCCCCTTCAGGCCAGAAGAGGCTTGCCCCCTTCATTCTGCCGGGGCTGCTTCTGCCCCCGCTGAGACAGAGCTCTGCGGATATCCGCCTTTGGTGCAACACCACCTTTCTGAGGTGGGAGGCTTTGCTTTTGAAATCTGTCTTTCTGTAGGTATTTTGTACTTCCTGCTTTGATGAAGCACATGCCTAGTGCCTTTCTGAGAAACAACCTTTCCAGTTTTACTTACAAGGTGTCATTCAGGGGTGGGGGACACCAAGCAAGCCACACAAAGCCCTAAGAGTTGGAATGCAGGAAGAGGCATGGCAGCTGCTTGGACTCATCAGGAAGTACCCTCCTACCTGAGACCTGTTGTCCCAGTGCTTGTGGAGCTGCCATACCTCGGCCGTTTCTGATCCCAGCACGGGATCTGCCCCGGCTGCTTTCTGGAGGACGAGCAGAGAGAGTGGTACCTCCAGGAAGGCTTCTGCCTGGTGCTCCACGCCGTCTTCGCCTGCAGGCCCGTGTTGCTCTTCCAAAGGCAGCTCTGGAAAGCAGCAAAGAGACTTCTTGGAAGTGCGCAACAGCCAAAGAGACCCCCCACCCCGAAGCCCTAGAGCAGCTCTCTTCTCAGGCTGTGACAACACTCAGCGCCTCCTCATACCTGTGGATCTGTCCATGGGCGCTGGTGACTGCGCAGCTGAAGGGCTGGGAAGGCCAGCCATCTCCTCCCCAAGGATGTCACAGCACTTTTCAATCAGAAACTCCACTAGTGCATTCACCTGCACGCAGCAAGCCCTTGGTCTCAAGCCAGGTGCATGAAAACAAATCAAGCAGCCTTCCCCACTCCTGAGCCTTGCCTCTGTGCAGAAGGCTGTGGGGCTGCTCTTGCAGGCAGCCAGCCCAGCAGCATTTGCTCAAGAGAGGAGGCAGCCAGGCACTTCTCAACAGCCAAGCTCTGATGGGCCGGGAAGGCTGCAGACGGCTGCTCCATGCAGCGTACCTTCTCAGTTGCCTCCAGCATGGCCTCCAGCGGGAGCAGCTCCTCGTTGGCTGGGCTCAGCAGGTTTGGCCCAACACAGATGGCCAGGTTGCTGCAGCCCATCCTGCTGGTGGCTGCGTTGTGGCCGATGTGCTGGAGGAGGGACAGCAGGCGCTTCAGGAGGAGGAGGTTGGCCACAGGCAACTTCTCGGCCACCCTGGGGGAACCAGAAGACAACGCTGATAGAGCAGATGTTGCCCACAGCTGTCCCCCGGCTTGCCCAAGGAAGCTGAGATCCAGCGGCTCCCATGTGTTGCACAGCTTTGCAGGGGCTCTCAGCTAGCGGCCAGGGCTCCTGCTCAACAGGCAGGCAGGCTGCTGCCCACACTCACGCTTTCAGCTCTTCAATCTTCTCCTCCTTGCTGGCCTTCTGCATCGCTGCCATCCAGTCCTCGTAGAGGCCGTTCACGAGGAGCTTGGCGGGGATGCTTCGGAGGAAGTCCTGCAATGCCAAGGGCTCCAGCTGAGCCTTGGAAGAGTCCCGGCGAGCCACGAGCTCTTCCAGCTGCAGGTCAGAAGGGCTCACCTTCAAGACGACGGCCAGCAGCAGCGCAGGCTGGCTTCCCATGTCGACGTCTGTGCCGCGGTCCAGGGCCTCCCGCAGCTCCCGAACTTCTGTCCCGCTGGCAGCTCTGCGGAATATGCCCTCCGTCGACGGCCCTTCGCGCTGCAGGACAGCCAGCAGCTCCTGCAGGAGAGGCAGGAGGACACTTGCTGGGCTGAGCAGATGCCTTCCAACAGCGGTGGCCAGAGCACTGCCCAGATCTGGCTCCTTGCCTGCAAAGGCGCTGGGAGCAACCGCGTGTTCTTGGGGGTGAAGAGCCCAATCCCCCATCCCCACAGCCCCTGGGGACACCCCCTGCCTCTCCGCAGCAGCCGGACGGCGGGAGAGCTGGAGCCCCACAGTCCAGGCTGGCTTACCTGGATGGGCTGGGGCAGCGTGCCGTCCTCCCCGCAGAGGGCTGCCAGGGGCTGCCCAAAGAGCGGCCTGCTGCAGCCGGAGCCCACCTGCCCTGGCGCCTGGGCAGTGGCCGGGGTCTGCCGCAGAGCAAAGGGCCAGGGCAGCCCCCTCCTCCTCCTCCTGCTGTGGCTGCTCCCTCCTGCTGCAAAGGAAACCAGAGCCAGAGCCCGTCAAGGGAGACCGCCAGGCCAGCGCTCCCGCATTCTGCCCTGCCCTGCCCTGCCCTGCCCTGCCCTGCCCTGCCTGCAGCGCGATGCTGAGCAGTGCGGCGGGACGGGCAGGGAGCCAGCAGCTGGAAGCACGGCTGTGGCCCAGCAGCTCCGGCTCAGAGGCTCCGGTGTGCCGGTGTGCCCCCGGGACAGCCTGGCCCAGCCCTCGCCCTGCCCTCCTCCCAGCTCCGGGCAGCAGCAGATTCTCCGTGTCCCTGCAGAACCACGTCGAGCGGCCGCTGCCCAGCGGGTGCCCTCGCTGGTCCAGGTGACGTCGTCCCTTGGGGTGCCACACCTGCATGGCGACACTCAGGGGACAAGTGAGCACACACAGCTCCTGCCGACTGTGGCCCATCTGCCTGGCTCAGGAGACGGAGCTGAGGCAGGCAGCAGGTCGAGTGCTCAGCGCTCTCGAAGGGTCCCAAGGGCTCAGCTCTCTCCTGTGGCAACGGCTTCCTCTGGGAGAAGGGCAGCTGCAGCAGCATCCTCAGTTCTGCAGACGTGCCGCTTGCAGGAGAAAAGGAGGCCCTCCCTGCCTTTCTTTCCAAAACTCACCTGGTGAGTGGCAAAGTCCCTCTCCGTGGGCAGATGGGGCCGGCGGAGGCCCTTGCTTGGGGTCATCCTGCAAGAAGCAGGCTGCGTTTAGAGAGCAACCCTGCAGCAGCAAAGGACAGTGGTGAGAGGCCACCCAACACCAGCAGCCCGAGCGCGGCACAGCCGGGCCCCTCGGCGCTCCCGGGCTCTCTGACCTGTGTGGCACGCTTCCTCCCAGCGCCGCCATGCGAGGTCGTGCCGGCATTCCTGGTGCCTCCCCAACCCTCTCTGCTCCCCGAGTGGCACCGCACGGCCCTCCCTCCCTCCTGCACAAGCTCACCCCACTCTCCGCACAGCCCGGCACAGCCAGAGGCGGGTGAAACGCAGCCGTTCTCACCTTTGTCTGGCCCTCCGTCAGCCTCTCCAGGCTCCTGGCACTGAATGTCCTCCACTGGGCAAGAGAGAAGGAGCGGGAGAAGGTGAGCAGCCATGCCTCTGCTGCTCGCTCGGCTGGAGGAGCAGTGCTGGGGGACAGAGCCCAGAGCAGAGAGACACTCACGGCATGGCGGCGGCTCAGCTCCTTCTGCAGGAGTTTGAGGGATGGCAGACGGGTCACGCGGGCTCTCTTGGCTCCTTCTGGTGTTCTGTGCACCAGGAACAGTCAGGGAGAGAGCTGGCTGAGCTCCAAGCTGCCTCTTCTGTCTTGTCAGGCAGCTGTGGCCGAGAGCTGCCCGCAGCCGCGAGGGCACCTCTCCCCAGCTGGGGAGCCGTGTTTGCCCTGCGGCTGCGCCTGGAGCATCCCCCCGGCTTACCCCAGCATTGTGCCCAGCCACAGCTGCTTCAGCGCCCGGGAGCTGCCGAGAGAGAGGAGGAAGAGCGTCAGGCCCCGCTGCCCGCCAGCCCGTGGGAAGGACACAGGGGCAGGACGAAGCCCCGTGGGGCAGGATAGAGGTGCTGCCCAAGCCCTGGCTGCCTCTGTCCTGCCAGAGCAGCTCCTTTTGCCCTTCCCTTCTAGGGACCAAGAGGTGTTTAGGGGATGCAGGAGGTGGACATGCCCCGCCATCCCTCCCTGCCGGCGTGCTGCCTGCTCCCTGCCCAGGCTCTGCACAGAGGACAGGGGCTATTCGACCTGCCCTGGTCAAGGTTGGGAAGCTCTCCTGCCCTGCCATGGGGCATGGCACCATGACTCACCCGAAAGTGGCAACACAGGAGCCGGTGGGCCAGATGAGGATGACGGAGGTCCCATCCTCATCGCTGCCTTCCTCCTCCTTCTCTTCCTCCTCCCCCGCCACCTCCTTCCCGCTGCTCAGCACCCACAGCTGGTCCAGGGCCAGGCGGAGCTGAGGGCGCAGGCTGGTGCCACGTCTGCAGAGAGGAGAGGCAGGCGGGGAGCTGGCGGTGGCTTCCTTGGGGTCCCCCCGGGCAGAGCCCTGTCTCCCGCCTGCCGTTGGGACGGACATTGGTGCCTCCAGCCCCAAGGTCGCGGGGCCACAGGTGGTGCCAGGGTGTCCCCGGCCTGGTCCCGGGGCCAGCGCTGGGGGACAGGCAGCTGGGCTCCGCGGTACTTACTGCAACTTGGCGATGACCAGCTCCTCCTGGAGGAGGAGAAGGCGCCTCTCGCTCCTCTTGCGGCCCCGGCTCAGCCGCACATCCGCGCTCAGCACCGGCTCGGCGTCGCTGAGAGCCTCCCTGCAGAGCCGAGAGCGGCGGCCATGAGCAAGGCCGCTGCTGTGGGGCCCGGCCGTGCCCGCGTGTCCCCGAGCCACAGGGGGAGCCCACCTGGAGCCGCAGCAGCAGTTGGCCTGGCCCATCCTGCCCGGGACTGGAGGCCCCTCGCCGCGCACCAAGGACGCGGGGCAGCCGGCGACAGCGAGGGTGGGAAGCGGGGTGCTGGTGCCGGTGCCGGTGCCGAGGCAGCGCTGCTCGGTCAGATCCTGCCTCCTGCCAGCGCTGCTCCGTGCCAGCACAGCTCTGTCCTGCTGTCTCTGGTGGCCGTTGGCTCCAACTGACCAACATTCCGACCCCAACGGACACTGGGCGGGGCAGTGGGGGGGCACTGAGCTGAGGCTTCTCTCCAGTATGGCCACGTCTGTCTTGTACTGGGGAGCCCAGAGCTGGACACAGCAGCGGGGAACGGTCAGCTCCCTCCACCTGCTGCCAGTGCTTTGCCTACTGCAGCCCAGGGTGCAGTTAGCCGCCTGTACCCCAAGGGCACTCGGCCGGCCTCAAACTGCTCCTCTTGGGCTCCGCCATGAGCCCAGGGGTCTGCACAGCTGCTTCCCATTTCCAAACTGTCTCATTGTTCATTTGAATGTCATGTCTCTTCAAGCTGCTGAGGCTACGTGTAGCAGCGGATCGGGTTGTACCTGCGCGGAGGTCCTTAGATAGTAGGTAGCCTAGGTTACTAGACGGTTGATAGCAGATGACCTGCGTTAAGTGTGCTACCAGCAGTGACAGGAGGTTGCATTTAGCTCTGGAGCCAAACGATCAAAAGCAAAGGTGCCTGTGGAACTCAGTGGGCTCTTGGTCAGCAAACTGAATTCACCACGTTCCAAGAAGAAACGGTATGCGAGAAAGGCATGTTCTCTCTTGACTGCTACCATGCATGGTTTAGGAGCTATGAAGACAAAGAGTCCATGCCCCTCCCACCACCCCCTTCCAAAAACCAAACAAGGACTAGAGAAAAAAAGCTTCATTCAGCTCGTAGAGCAATGGGGCTTTTAATAGCCAAGTAAAGCTGCCTCTGTCATTCCCATTCAACGAGCCACTTTGCCTGACATTCTGCCTCTACTCGGTACCACCATAAGACTCTTCCTGGACAAATTAAACAAAGGAAACACTAGCTGTACAGACACCTACAAATGCTATGCTATGCTATGCTATGCTATGCTATGCTATGCTGTGCTGTGCTATGCTATGCTGTGGAAGATGTAGAATTCCACTCCGATCCCCAGCTTTCCACCTACAGTCAAAACCGCGGTGATGTTTTCCTCTATCTCAAGAACTCTCTGGTGCCTGTTGTGCAGGGAAAGTCTTCCCTCTGTCACTCTGTGGGCATAGCTGGCCTAAACCTAAGCCTAAACCTCCCCTGGCGCAACTTGAGGCCATTTCCTGTCATCCTATTACTAGTCACTTGGGAGAAGTGGCCAACACCCACCTCATCACAAGCCCCTTTTCAAGCGTTTGTGGAAAGCGGTATGGGATCCACTCAGCCTCCTCTTCTCCAGACTAAACAACCCCAGTTCCCTCAGCTGCTCCTCGTAAGACTTGCGCTCTATACCCTTGACCAGCTTTGTTACCCTTCTCTGGACACGCTCCAGCAACTCAATGTCCTTCTTGTAGTGAGGGGCCCAAAACTGAACACAGTATTGGAGGTAGCGACCTCACCAGTGCCGAGTACAGGGGCATGATCATTTCCCTACTCCTGCTGGCCACACTATTTCTGATAGAGGCCAGGATGCTGTTGGCCTGCTCGGCAACCTGGGCACACAGCTGGCTCGTGTTCAGCCAGCTGTAGACCAGCACCCCCAGGTCCTTTTCGGCCGGGCAGCTTTCCAGCCACTCCTCCCCAAGCGTGTAGCGTCGCTTGGCGTTGTTGTGACCGAAGCGCAGGACTGGGCACTTGGCCTTATTAAACCTCATACAGTTGACCTCGGCCCATCGATCCAGCCTGTCCAGATCCCTCTGCAGAGCCCTCCTACCCTTCAGCAGGTCAACACTCCCACCAAGCTTGGTGTCGTCTGCAAACTTACTGAAGGAGCACTTGATCCCTTCATCCCAATCATCGATAAAGATATTAAACAAGACCGGCTCCAGTACTGAGCCCTGGGCAACACCACTTGTGACCGGCCGCCAAGTGGATTGAACTCCGTTCACCTGTGCTGTCTGGGCCTGATGCCTTGGTTGTCCTGCAACTCCAACTGCTTTTCAGCAGCAGGACAAGGGCTGTCAATAGACATGGGTGCACATGGCACAATCTATTCCAGAAGAGCCACAGTTGCCAGAAGCTTTCTGTGTCCTTGACTGATGGTTTTCAGGACCAGCTCCTGGGCTGCGTTTGAGCAGCCTGCGCTGCTGGACTGGTGGCAAATGTTGTGTCTCCATCCCTGCTCTTCTGTTCTCCCGCTCTAGGGCCCTGGTCAATAAAACAGGCTGTTTGGCCAGGAAATGGCCATCGTGGCTAAAGACAGACTCCAAAGGATGAGGCCCTGCAGGGCTCCCATCCGTGACCTTTGACCTAGCCATCCTCCAGCTGCCACTCCAGGGGCTGGGGGTCTCATGTAGGTCCCCAGCCAGTGATTCAGGTACCCAGGGATATTGAGAACCGGGAAAGACTCATTTACAGAAGCTCTTTATATTAATAGCATGTCCCTTCTCCCCAGGGAAAGTGTTACGCACCTAGATATTGTGTGTAAATATTCACCACCCGGGTTTGTCTTCATGAGGATCTTAATGCTCTTTCAAAGCTCTGCTCTTGTGTTGGGTTCTGTTGTGTTGTGTTGTGGAAGAGGTTTTCTAAAGCATGCCACATTTGCCTATTGAAAAGCGACGGGCATTTTCTTTGAGAGCACCAGCTTGGCTTTTGGGATTTTGTGTGGTGAGCTTAGGCAGCAACACTCGTGTCCGTGGAGCAGCAGACGTGGGTGTTCAGGGTTTACCCTTGGCATAGACGGCTGGAGGAGAGCCAGAAAGGAGTCCTGCCCTGTTGCCCGTGACCTTCACCCACCGAGCGGCCAAGGCAGCCAGGGACAAGATTGTGTGCAAGGCCCTCCTGACGGCACAAAAAGGATGCAAAGCCAGCTTTTGATGTTGGGTGTCTGGTTTAACTGCTGGTCCTGAGCAATGCCTTGGTGAAAACAAAAGCTATCAAGAGAGTTATAAACCTGTCCTTTTCAGGAAAAAGGCAGGAAATCAGAGAGATTTTCAAAAGTATCTTATGGCTCTTCTACACTGCAGCAAGAAACAGTGCTTACTGCTTTAAGGGAAATTGAACACTTTGGCAGAAGTGGATGTAACACCAGGCTTCTGGGCATTGCCTCCCACACTGGGCTAGGCTGGGACTGGAGAGCTTGGGAAGGTCTGCGGGGTCCCAGCTTTCCCGCAGTGCGGAGGACTCTGGCTGCTGCCTGTTCTTCCCTGCAATGCTGGGTGCACCCACCTGGTGGGGCTGTTGAAAGTATGGGAGGAATGAAGCTGAGGGTGGTGCTTAGTCCGGTAGTTACTTAAATCCTGGTTAGTTAGGTAGTTAGAGTGAGCTACCCTAATTAACATCTAATTAACATCTAATTGGCATAACAGAAACCCGCCCTGGGGTAGGCAAAGCCCCCTACCCACAGAAGCCCCTTCCTCACGGAGCGTGCGCAGTGAAAGAGAAGGACGCTGCGACTGGCAGCGGAGACGAGGCTTGTGGGAACCAATAGGAAAAAGGGAGACTGAGCCAACTTGCAAAAATACTGAGAACTGTTGCTCGAAATGTATAAATATTTCCCATGTGTTGACCGAGGTGTGCTAGCTTTGTGGACCCACTACCTAGCTCCCAGCTCTGCGCAGATTTGGCGTAAAAGCAAATATCTCGACTCTGTGTGTTTTTCGGCTCTCTGCACACCAGGTGGAAAAACCCACATCTGGGACAAGAGTTTTGGCCACCCAGATGGGCCTTGTCCGTATCGTCTTGCTGACCATGACATTGGAGAATTGGACCGGACAGGACTCCCGCGCACCCCGACCTGTTGGTCGAGGACTCCTCTGGATCTCCTCCGAGGTCAGGGCACAAGCAGCTCAAAGGTGGAATGCCCGAAAATAGATATATGCATAAGGGTGAAAGGGGGGGGGGGGGGTGAATCCTTGGGTTGGCGAGTACGAAAATTTAACTGTTTTCCCGGAAAAGGTATAAAGTCGCATGTGCATAAGTCACGCGTACACACCGGCAAGGGGTGCCTTAATTGTGCAGTGCGGTCAGAGCCGAGGGCGCATAAGGCTATGTTATTTACACGCTGAAGCTTGGTACCAGGGGGGTGCCTTGCTGAGTGTGACAACGACATTAGGTATAGGTATAGGTATAGGTATAGGTATAGGTATAGGTATAGGTATAGGTATAGGTATAGGTATAGGTATAGGTATAGGTATAGGTATAGGTATAGGTATAGGAAACAACTGGCAGAATGGGATTGAGCCAATCTACGATCCCTCCCCATAGCCCTTCGGGGCGTATTTTGAAAAACTGGAATGAGTTTGCAGGTGATTTGATGACTAATGATAAAACGAAAAGTTATTGTAATTAGTGATGGCTAAAGTACAAATTGGATGATGGTGAACGGTAGCTGGAAAATGGGGGTTTACAATTTAATATTATACTGCAGTTACTGTTTTGTCATTGACTCGGGAAAATGGGATGAACTTTTGTATGCTGATGCTTTTATGACTCTGTACAGAAATCCTGGTATTCCGAAAAAAATGTAAAGTAACAATTGACCTAGTGACGTATAGAGCTTCTGAATAAAAAAACAAAACAAAAAACGTGGTTGTAGCATGGAAATTTGCAGAGGGAAAGAACTGGAGGATGTACAATTGTTAGTCCCAAGAGCCCCACCTTTATACAGAAATAGTGTGGGACGATCGCCAATTGATTCTAATTCACAACCGGGCGATGAGAATTTCAGCCCCGTTTCCAGTCGGACTAGAAGGCACACTCAGCCAGGTACTCAGGCTCCTCTGAGACAAGCGCTGGGACCGGAAGGATTGCTGCGTTTCGTACGGGTTCCGTTCACTACCTCTGAGCTCTTAAATTGGAAACAAACTCTGGGTTCATACAGAGAAAATCCTGAAGGAATGCACCAGCCTTTAGAGACTATAATGCTGACTCACAGTCCTCACAAGTTGGGGAAATGTTACAAGCGTTATTGAAAACTTTCTTTACAGCAAAGGAGAAAAGAATGATAATAAAAAAGCCAGGGAAGAAGGTGAGAAAAGAAAAAGACAGGAGGACCCTGAGGGTTATTTGCCTACCAAAGAAGATCCAGAGGGGGACCTTAATGGGGGCAGGGGTGGCGGGAAGGCCCAGCCGAAGCAATACCAGCAATTAATATTATACGGGGTCTGGCACGGAGTACCAAAATCAAAAAATGTGCCCCCTCCCAGCTCCCCGTGCACCCCTCGCCTGCTCGCTGGCAGGCCAGCATGAGGAGCTGGAGAGCCCCTGACTGCTTAGCAACACCTAAAAACATCAGCACATTAGCAACATCATTTTCATCCCAAATCCAAACCACAGCACTTTACCAGCTCCTTGGAAGAAAACTAACTCTATCCCAGCCAAAACCAGGACAGAGGTGAAACAGGGCCCCAGTGAAAATCCATCAGCCTTGTCCAAGAGGTTACGTGAATTAGCCCGGAAATGGATGGACATGAAACCGGACGGTGAGGCAAATGAGAGGATGTTCACTAGGCTGTCCACTGGGCAAAAGGGGCCAGAGGAACAAGATCACGCAGGAAACGCTAACCTTACTATGATAGAAGATTCCGACAATGAATGAAGAGGACCGGGGGAAAACGTTGAAGCCTCCCCAGCTGATGTCCTGGTTCTAGTTAAGTTGGGGAGCGAGCCCATAGCTTTTTTAATTGGCAGTGGGGCCACTCATCCGGTCGTCACTGGTTGTAAAGGGCCCCTAAGCAAAGCTACTATACCGATTGCTGGGGCAACGGGAAAGGGAACATTAAGGTCATTTTTACAACCTATGGAACGTACAAGTGGAAATACTAAAGTAAGTCACGAGTTTCCAGGTATGCCAGAACGCACCCTTCCACTGCTAGCAAGGGGCTCGTTATGTAAATTGAATGCACAAGTAACTTTTCCTGAGAACTCTGTACAGCTTCTCATCCCACCTGAGATGGCATGGAAGGCCCAAATCTGCCTACTGACAGATAAAACCCTGGAAAAGCCTGCAAGCCCCATCCCGGATGCAATACTGAACGCGGTAATTCCTTTGGCATGGGCCTCAAGGAAAACCGGTAAAGTGAACAATGTAGCTCGGAATAGAACAGAAGTAAAGCTGAGGGCAAAGCTGGTCAGGGTAAATCAGTACCCTCTTAGACTGGAAGCACGCCGGGGTCTGGAGCCCTCGATAAATACTTTCATGCAGTGTAGACTGCTTAGAGACTGTCGATCTGAATGTAATACACCTATCTTACCAGGAAGGAAGCCTCACTGCCAGGAATAACCGACCGGTGCAAGACTTAAGGGCAATAAATCTAATAACCACGGACATACACCCCACTGTACTGAACCCCCACACCTTACTAATTTTCGTACACGAAACAAATGTCTATTTTACTGTTCAGGACATAACAGGAAAACGTAAAAGCTTTCTTGTGTATCCCAGTGGACAAAGAAAGCCAAACAGCGTTGCCTTCGAATGGGAACCCCCCCCGACGGGAGGAAAGATGCATCTGTGTTGGACTGCGCTCCCCCAGGGATTTAAAAACAGCCTTACTCCGTTTGGTAACATGTTGGCAAAAGACTTAGAACAATGGCGGGGCGAGAATGATAGTGTAACTCTGGTACAATGCGTAGCAGAAAAGGAGAATCGATGGGTGGAAATAGTGAAATGTTCCAGAGATACAGAAGGATGGGGGGTAACCCTGAACCAGCAAGTTCTTACTACAGCCAACGTGATGGAAGCTCTCCGCAAGAAACTACGCAACGAAACTGACGTGGGAGCTGATGCTAATGATGAGCAGCGCTCAGAGCTGCGCTATAGGGCCAAAAATGCAATCAGGTGCGGACCTAACCAGGGAGAAGGTGTCAGACCTGCTGCACAAACAACCCTAAGATTCAAAGAAAGCCACCGATGGGCGAAGCAAAAAGGGGAATAGCACCCCCCTGCCAGGAGTACTGGCAAACAGATTTCTCTGAGTTACCAAAGAGTGGGCAATAGAAATACCGACTTGTTTTAGAAGACACATTCTCTGAGTGGCCAGAAGCTTTCCCTTGGCGCAACAATTGAGCCAGGGAAGTCATTAAAATTTTGGTAAAAGAAATAACTCCTCAGTTTGGAATCCCTGAGGGCTTATTCTCTGACAACGGACCTCTTTTTGTTTTAGAAATAGTCGAAGGAGTGTCAAGATTCCTCCAGTTAAAATGGGATCTACATAGCCCTTGGAGACCACAGTCGAGTGGGAAGGCAGAACGAATGAATCTGGCCCTTGAAAGACAAATTTCTGAATCATGTCAAGACACCCAGCTTAAGTGGGTAGATATCCTAACAATTGCCCTGATGAGGATCAGGACTAACCCCCGAGTGAGGAAAGGGATAAGCCCCTTTGCAATACTAGGTGGAAAACCGTATCCTGTCAGTGAGGTGGGTAGTCGGAGTGATCAGATACGCATTAAAGGTGAAGGAATTCTGAAAGATGATTTGTTATCTCTCGCACGGGTGTTATCCTCTTTGCGCAGGTATCTCAACCTGCAGGCTCCGCTTCCTTTGGACCCTGCGGTACATAACTTCAAGCCCAGAGATCTGATTTCCATCCGGCCCTGCAAGGATGAACCACTAAAAGAAAAGCTCCTACTGACCCACTACACGAGAGTGAAGGGAGTTCCACCAGAGGAACAGTGGACACCTGTAGCAACAGGAGCGCTAAAGATAAAACTTTCCAAAAATTCTGTGGGCTAATGAACTGTTTACAGTTCTAATATGGCTCATGGTAACACTGACCTTTCCAAAGTAAGGCACAATGACAATAAGAATGTTAATGAAGGTACTCTTACTTTCGCTGCTAATCAGACATTCCACACCACACGTGATCAGAGTTGATGGAAACACATGAATACGGGGAAAGCCAAAACAGTACCTTCCATTGACAATCGTTGGTAATCATATCATGACAAAACCCAAGAGCCACCTTAATTCTGTTACACCAGCCAGCTGGTAGAATCTCTGCTGAACGTCATGTGACAAACTACCTCGAGGGACATAGCTCAATAGTCATCAAAATGGCAAACCAAACTCCGTCAAAGCAAAGCAGTATGCTTACGGGTAGATACAGGCAACCGTAATGGAAACGGTCCTTCATGCCAACGCCTACCCCTACACCTCATGCTACTCCAGCAGTTACCCCGACTGCCTATGGATCCATTTCCTACCCAATTACTTACACGACTGCCCAAACTATGAACCCATTGATCTCTGAAACGGGAACATAGACAATCAGCTATGTAGGACGAGAGCAAGTGATGTTTAACCTGCCATGGTCCCTCAGACGAGTAGAACTATCAAGGGACGTTAATATCTTTGCAGTTAAATCAACCAGTTCACCAGCTGTAAGCATGTCCTGTGCGGGGTGGTTAGCACGATTATGTGAGCGGTGCCTTACATCTCTCCTTGCCCATTTTCAAGGGGTAGAAGTGGTCCCTAGAACTGTTTTCAATTTTTATAGTACTAGATAATACCTCTGTTGGTGTAAGTAATCACTCAAATACTTGTGTTAGTAACTTTATTAACATTATAGGGTGTGATTTTTACTATTCAGCTGTTATTCCGTCTTATCAGCTGTTGCAATTCAATTATACTTTAGTTAAAAACCTATTGCCTACTCCCACTGGGATGTCACGCTGGTAAAAAAACTTTTACAACATCATGATCTCCCTAGTTGCTGGAACGTGCCCGAGATGAGGGACAAATGACTTGAATCACCCTCCCACCATGGCGCAGAAGAGATACATCGTGTTTTGGAGCAAATGGAGAAAGATGGAGACCAGAGATGGTGGGAAGCCCTCCTCGCATGGTCACCCACAGCAACAGGCACTCTTAATCTCATGCTACGTCCCGTTGTGATCTTGCTGCCACTAACATGCTTATGTTTCTTGGTTATAGTCCTGTTGTAGTTTAAGGCTTGGCTCGTAATGAAGCAAATCGCTCTACAGTAAACACCCAGGGTACGCATGGTGACGAGGAGGAAAATAAACTCCGCAGACCTGACAGCCTCCCTATAAAGGACAGAAAAATTCTGAAAAGATTTATGACAACAGGGAGGAATGAAAGAGCAGTTTTGGAAAATTTTGAAGCCGAGCTAGGATGGAGGCTTTAGAACAAAAAGATCCAGCTGAGACTTACTTGAAATATTAATTATTTCTCTAAGCCTCAAAAGGAGCATCTGGTGAAGGCACGGGAGGAATGAAGCTGAGGGTGTTGTTGACTTTCTGTGGGTAGTTGGGAGGCGCAACCTTGAGGGAAGGAACAAGATCACCACAAAGGGAACACAACCACTGGACTTTGAGTAAACTACCCTAATTAAGATCTAATTAACGTGTAAGTGTCTTAAGAGAAACCCACCCTGGGGTAGGCAAAGCCCCCTACCCACAGAAGCCCCTTCCTCACGGAGCACGCGCGCTGAAAGAGAAGGACGCTGCGACTGGCAGCGGAGACGAGGCTTGCGGGAACCAATAGGAACAAGGGAGACTGAGCCAACCTGCAAAAATACTGAGAACTGTTGCTCGAAATGTATAAATATTTCCCATGTGTTGACCGAGGTGTGCTAGCTTTGTGGACCCACTACCTAGCTCCCAGCTCCGCGCAGATTTGGAATAAAAGGGAAAATACCTCGACCCTGTGTGTTTTTCGGCTCTCTGCACACACTGTTGACAGAACCCGTATTTGGGACAACAGGGCTGTCCTTGGGGGAAGGGCGCCCGAGCTGAGAAAGCCCCTGGGAGAGGTTGGGGAGACAAGCTCTTCTCCAGAGATTTGCCAGCACCTCTCCAGAGCATCCCTCTTCCAGCCCCAGAGATGCTCTGTGTGACAAGGGAAGGTGCCCGTTGGCCCAACGCCTGAGGCCCTGCAGGGCTCCCATCAGCGTCCTAGCCATCCTCCAGCTGCCACTCCAGGGGCTGGGGGTCTCATGTGGGTCCCCTGAAAAAGTCTCTTAGCCCCACTCAAGGTCTCTTGCCTGAGCCAGTGCTTGCAGGGCATGTTTCCTTCCCACTGGCAAGGGCTGAATTCCAACTAAATGCTCCTGGGCAATGTTGAGCTAAGCAAAGCTTTTTCTGTGGGTCTCGTTGCTTTGGCGGTCCATGTGCGGGACCCCTCTCCTGCATGGGAGCTGAGGACACGAGCTGACCTCGTTTGGAAGCTGGCCCCTCTCTCTGCACGCTCCGCCAGTCCCCTGCTTATTCCTTTGGCTTCTGCAGCCTGATGATCTCCACTGTCATCTTCCCCCCCATCCTGCAGTCAGAGTCTCTATCGCAGCTCCTACCACAGTGAGAGCGCAGAGTCTACCCATGGATTAAAAAACAGGAGGAAAAAGTCTCAGTTCAGCCACAATACTTGGTTTCAACTCTGACCTTGAAATTAGGCTTGTAATTTTGTGACTGTTCTGGAACGTCTTACAGTGAAAGACGAGTTTGAAATGTCAGTATTGGGTCTGGCTGAGATGGAGTTAGTTTTCCCCACAGCAGCCCTCATAGTGCTGTGCTTTGTACTGGTAGCTAGAAGGGTGTTGACAACACACCAGTGTTTTGGCTACTGCTGGGCAGTGCTTGCCGAGAGACATCAAGGCTGTCCCTCCAACGTTTCCTCCCACCAGTAGGCTTTGGGTGGGCAAGGTCTTGGGAGGGGACACAGCCAGGACAGCTGACCCAAACTGGCCAAAGGGACGTTCCGTGCCACATGACGGCAGCTCAGCAATAAAGGCTAAGCGAAAGGAGGAGGAGGGGGGGGGCATTCATTTTCCGACAGTTGTCTTCCGGAGCAACCGCCAGGTGTACTGAAGCCCAGCCTCCCGGGAAGTGGCTGAACATTGGCTGCTGATGGGAAGTGGAGAGTGTGCTGAGCACTGCGCTGTTTCCTTTCTGGTTCGTGCCAGGAGGGAACCAGCAGAGCAGGCGCAAAGCCAAGGGACCGCGGAGGGACCTGGCTGGGGTGAGAGGAGGAACCTGCACTCGAATTCACACTTGAGCGTGGGCTTCTTGTTATGGGGCTGGCAAATCACCAAAGGATTACAAAGGATTCTGAAACCAGGGATGATCCCAAACTCCTCCAGCACGATTCATCGCAAAACAACATCTCCCTAGTGCAGAATATCGGATGGCAGGCACAGTCAGAAGAGAGAAACGGTCCTTTTATTGTGGACGTCAGGTGCAGGGGCCCAGGAGTCACAGGCCTTCAGCCAGCAACTGGAAATGGGCACCTGCAACGACACAGTCAGAAAGCACTGCTAAGCCCACAAAGGCAGCATCGGGCATGCCTCGGTTCCCCTTTCTTAGGGGAAGGTAGTCGACGAGGAACTGTTGGTAGCCCAGAAGAGAGAGCTATTGGCTGGCATTGCCCGCGGGACGGCTCTGGCGCCTTAACCCCACGGGTAATGCCCTCAGAGACCTGCGCGCGTGCAGAGATGCACAGTGCCCCCCCGCCACGCAGCAGGGCTCGGTGGGGGGCCCCTGGGGAGCTGCCGTGGAGTTCTTTGCAGAGCAAAAAACCAGCAGCACCAGCCCTGGCCGTCCCTTGCCAGCGACTCGCCCTGACTTGGAGCCGTGTGGAGAGCTGGCCCAGATGGGCAGCGGAGCCTGGTACACACCTGGGCTGCTTCACCTGCTGGAGCCTCCTGCTTTCTTGTCAGTCCCCGTCTTTTTCTCTCTTCCATCTTTTCGGTTCTTGTTGGCACTCGCTCTCCTCTGCCCAGGACTCTTTTCTCTTTCTTCTTCCTTGGCCTTCATTTTCCTGGTGGGAGCCTGCAAACCTGTCCATCCCACAGTGTGCTTAGGTAGGTAAAGCCGGGACCACCTGGCATCAGTTCTTGATGTAACCAAAGCTGACTCGTTTTACCTTCTTGCCTCCAAAAGGCTCTTTAGGTCTTCTGCGCCGCCCAGGGAGGTTACCGTGGTCTCTGGGGTGGTTGGAGGCAAAGCAGCGCGTGCCTAAACCAGAAATGTCGCCGTTAGCAGCTGGCAAGGGACGCCCTGGCGTAGTAAGCCACTGCTTGGCAAGTTGCTACCTTAGCTCTCCAGAGAAGCCCCCTTTGGCTGCTTTGCATCAGCCCTTTCTTCCAAGGGCCTCTACTTTGGAACACAATGTTCACACGAGTGTGTGACACTCGGTTCACTGGTGGGGGCCATTCAGCAGGAAGCCTGCGTTCCCCCTTCAGGCCAGAAGAGGCTTGCCCCCTTCATTCTGCCGGGGCTGCTTCTGCCCCCGCTGAGACAGAGCTCTGCGGATATCCGCCTTTGGTGCAACACCACCTTTCTGAGGTGGGAGGCTTTGCTTTTGAAATCTGTCTTTCTGTAGGTATTTTGTACTTCCTGCTTTGATGAAGCACATGCCTAGTGCCTTTCTGAGAAACAACCTTTCCAGTTTTACTTACAAGGTGTCATTCAGGGGTGGGGGACACCAAGCAAGCCACACAAAGCCCTAAGAGTTGGAATGCAGGAAGAGGCATGGCAGCTGCTTGGACTCATCAGGAAGTACCCTCCTACCTGAGACCTGTTGTCCCAGTGCTTGTGGAGCTGCCATACCTCGGCCGTTTCTGATCCCAGCACGGGATCTGCCCCGGCTGCTTTCTGGAGGACGAGCAGAGAGAGTGGTACCTCCAGGAAGGCTTCTGCCTGGTGCTCCACGCCGTCTTCGCCTGCAGGGCCGTGTTGCTCTTCCAAAGGCAGCTCTGGAAAGCAGCAAAGAGACTTCTTGGAAGTGCGCAACAGCCAAAGAGACCCCCCACCCCGAAGCCCTAGAGCAGCTCTCTTCTCAGGCTGTGACAACACTCAGCGCCTCCTCATACCTGTGGATCTGTCCATGGGCGCTGGTGACTGCGCAACTGAAGGGCTGGGAAGGCCAGCCATCTCCTCCCCAAGGATGTCACAGCACTTTTCAATCAGAAACTCCACTAGTGCATTCACCTGCACGCAGCAAGTCCTTGGTCTCAAGCCAGGTGCACGAAAACAAATCAAGCAGCCTTCCCCACTCCTGAGCCTTGCCTCTGTGCAGAAGGCTGTGGGGCTGCTCTTGCAGGCAGCCAGCCCAGCAGCATTTGCTCAAGAGAGGAGGCAGCCAGGCACTTCTCAACAGCCAAGCTCTGATGGGCCGGGAAGGCTGCAGACGGCTGCTCCATGCAGCGTACCTTCTCAGTTGCCTCCAGCATGGCCTCCAGCGGGAGCAGCTCCTCGTTGGCTGGGCTCAGCAGGTTTGGCCCAACACAGATGGCCAGGTTGCTGCAGCCCATCCTGCTGGTGGCTGCGTTGTGGCCGATGTGCTGGAGGAGGGACAGCAGGCGCTTCAGGAGGAGGAGGTTGGCCACAGGCAACTTCTCGGCCACCCTGGGGGAACCAGAAGACAACGCTGATAGAGCAGATGTTGCCCACAGCTGTCCCCCGGCTTGCCCAAGGAAGCTGAGATCCAGCGGCTCCCATGTGTTGCACAGCTTTGCAGGGGCTCTCAGCTAGCGGCCAGGGCTCCTGCTCAACAGGCAGGCAGGCTGCTGCCCACACTCACGCTTTCAGCTCTTCAATCTTCTCCTCCTTGCTGGCCTTCTGCATCGCTGCCATCCAGTCCTCGTAGAGGCCGTTCACGAGGAGCTTGGCGGGGATGCTTCGGAGGAAGTCCTGCAATGCCAAGGGCTCCAGCTGAGCCTTGGAAGAGTCCCGGCGAGCCACGAGCTCTTCCAGCTGCAGGTCAGAAGGGCTCACCTTCAAGACGACGGCCAGCAGCAGCGCAGGCTGGCTTCCCATGTCGACGTCTGTGCCGCGGTCCAGGGCCTCCCGCAGCTCCCGAACTTCTGTCCCGCTGGCAGCTCTGCGGAATATGCCCTCCGTCGACGGCCCTTCGCGCTGCAGGACAGCCAGCAGCTCCTGCAGGAGAGGCAGGAGGACACTTGCTGGGCTGAGCAGATGCCTTCCAACAGCGGTGGCCAGAGCACTGCCCAGATCTGGCTCCTTGCCTGCAAAGGCGCTGGGAGCAGCCGCGTGTTCTTGGGGGTGAAGAGCCCAATCCCCCATCCCCACAGCCCCTGGGGACACCCCCTGCCTCTCCGCAGCAGCCGGACGGCGGGAGAGCTGGAGCCCCACAGTCCAGGCTGGCTTACCTGGATGGGCTGGGGCAGCGTGCCGTCCTCCCCGCAGAGGGCTGCCAGGGGCTGCCCAAAGAGCGGCCTGCTGCAGCCGGAGCCCACCTGCCCTGGCGCCTGGGCAGTGGCCGGGGTCTGCCGCAGAGCAAAGGGCCAGGGCAGCCCCCTCCTCCTCCTCCTGCTGTGGCTGCTCCCTCCTGCTGCAAAGGAAACCAGAGCCAGAGCCCGTCAAGGGAGACCGCCAGGCCAGCGCTCCCGCATTCTGCCCTGCCCTGCCCTGCCCTGCCCTGCCTGCAGCGCGATGCTGAGCAGTGCGGCGGGACGGGCAGGGAGCCAGCAGCTGGAAGCATGGCTGTGGCCCAGCAGCTCCGGCTCAGAGGCTCCGGTGTGCCGGTGTGCCCCCGGGACAGCCTGGCCCAGCCCTCGCCCTGCCCTCCTCCCAGCTCCGGGCAGCAGCAGATTCTCCGTGTCCCTGCAGAACCACGTCGAGCGGCCGCTGCCCAGCGGGTGCCCTCGCTGGTCCAGGTGACGTCGTCCCTTGGGGTGCCACACCTGCATGGCGACACTCAGGGGACAAGTGAGCACACACAGCTCCTGCCGACTGCGGCCCATCTGCCTGGCTCAGGAGACGGAGCTGAGGCAGACAGCACGTCGAGTGCTCAGCGCTCTCGAAGAGTCCCAAGGGCTCAGCTCTCTCCTGTGGCAACGGCTTCCTCTGGGAGAAGGGCAGCTGCAGCAGCATCCTCAGTTCTGCAGACGTGCCGCTTGCAGGAGAAAAGGAGGCCCTCCCTGCCTTTCTTTCCAAAACTCACCTGGTGAGTGGCAAAGTCCCTCTCCGTGGGCAGATGGGGCCGGCGGAGGCCCTTGCTTGGGGTCATCCTGCAAGAAGCAGGCTGCGTTTAGAGAGCAACCCTGCAGCAGCAAAGGACAGCGGTGAGAGGCCACCCAACACCAGCAGCCCGAGCGCGGCACAGCCGGGCCCCTCGGCGCTCCCGGGCTCTCTGACCTCTGTGGCACGCTTCCTCCCAACGCCGCCATGCGAGGTCGTGCCGGCATTCCTGGTGCCTCCCCAACCCTCTCTGCTCCCCGAGTGGCACTGCACGGCCCTCCCTCCCTCCTGCACAAGCTCACCCCACTCTCCGCACAGCCCGGCACAGCCAGAGGCGGGTGAAACGCAGCCGTTCTCACCTTTGCCTGGCCCTCCGTCAGCCTCTCCAGGCTCCTGGCACTGAATGTCCTCCACTGGGCAAGAGAGAAGGAGCGGGAGAAGGTGAGCAGCCATGCCTCTGCTGCTCGCTCGGCTGGAGGAGCAGTGCTGGGGGACAGAGCCCAGAGCAGAGAGACACTCACGGCATGGCGGCGGCTCAGCTCCTTCTGCAGGAGTTTGAGGGATGGCAGACGGGTCACGCGGGCTCTCTTGGCTCCTTCTGGTGTTCTGTGCACCGGGAACAGTCAGGGAGAGAGCTGGCTGAGCCCCAAGCTGCCTCTTCTGTCTTGTCAGGCAGCTGTGGCCGAGAGCTGCCCGCAGCCGCGAGGGCACCTCTCCCCAGCTGGGGAGCCGTGTTTGCCCTGCGGCTGCGCCTGGAGCATCCCCCCGGCTTACCCCAGCATTGTGCCCAGCCACAGCTGCTTCAGCGCCCGGGAGCTGCCGAGAGAGAGGAGGAAGAGCGTCAGGCCCCGCTGCCCGCCAGCCCGTGGGAAGGACACAGGGGCAGGACGAAGCCCCGTGGGGCAGGATAGAGGTGCTGCCCAAGCCCTGGCTGCCTCTGTCCTGCCAGAGCAGCTCCTTTTGCCCTTCCCTTCTAGGGACCAAGAGGTGTTTAGGGGATGCAGGAGGTGGACATGCCCCGCCATCCCTCCCTGCCGGCGTGCTGCCTGCTCCCTGCCCAGGCTCTGCACAGAGGACAGGGGCTATTCAACCTGCCCTGGTCAAGGTTGGGAAGCTCTCCTGCCCTGCCATGGGACATGGCACCATGACTCACCCGAAAGTGGCAACACAGGAGCCGGTGGGCCAGATGAGGATGACGGAGGTCCCATCCTCATCGCTGCCTTCCTCCTCCTTCTCTTCCTCCTCCCCCGCCACCTCCTTCCCGCTGCTCAGCACCCACAGCTGGTCCAGGGCCAGGCGGAGCTGAGGGCGCAGGCTGGTGCCACGTCTGCAGAGAGGAGAGGCAGGCGGGGAGCTGGCGGTGGCTTCCTTGGGGTCCCCCCGGGCAGAGCCCTGTCTCCCGCCTGCCGTTGGGACGGACATTGGTGCCTCCAGCACCAAGGTCGCGGGGCCACAGGTGGTGCCAGGGCGTCCCCGGCCTGGTCCCGGGGCCAGCGCTGGGGGACAGGCAGCTGGGCTCCGCGGTACTTACTGCAACTTGGCGATGACCAGCTCCTCCTGGAGGAGGAGAAGGCGCCTCTCGCTCCTCTTGCGGCCCCGGCTCAGCCGCACATCCGCGCTCAGCACCGGCTCGGCGTCGCTGAGAGCCTCCCTGCAGAGCCGAGAGCAGCGGCCATGAGCAAGGCCGCTGCTGTGCGGCCCGGCCGTGCCCGCGTGTCCCCGAGCCACAGGGGGAGCCCACCTGGAGCCGCAGCAGCAGTTGGCCTGGCCCATCCTGCCCGGGACTGGAGGCCCCTCACCGCACACCAAGGACGCGGGGCAGCCGGCGACAGCGAGGGTGGGAAGCGGGGTGCTGGTGCCGGTGCCGGTGCCGAGGCAGCGCTGCTCGGTCAGATCCTGCCTCCTGCCAGCGCTGCTCCGTGCCAGCACAGCTCCGTCCTGCTGTCTCTGGTGGCCGTTGGCTCCAACTGACCAACATTCCGACCCCAACGGACACTGGGCGGGGCAGTGGGGGGGCACTGAGCTGAGGCTTCTCTCCAGTATGGCCACGTCTGTCTTGTACTGGGGAGCCCAGAGCTGGACACAGCAGCGGGGAACGGTCAGCTCCCTCCACCTGCTGCCAGTGCTTTGCCTACTGCAGCCCAGGGTGCAGTTAGCCGCCTGTACCCCAAGGGCACTCGGCCGGCCTCAAACTGCTCCTCTTGGGCTCCGCCATGAGCCCAGGGGTCTGCACAGCTGCTTCCCATTTCCAAACTGTCTCATTGTTCATTTGAATGTCATGTCTCTTCAAGCTGCTGAGGCTACGTGTAGCAGCGGATCGGGTTGTACCTGCGCGGAGGTCCTTAGATAGTAGGTAGCCTAGGTTACTAGACGGTTGATAGCAGATGACCTGCGTTAAGTGTGCTACCAGCAGTGACAGGAGGTTGCATTTAGCTCTGGAGCCAAACGATCAAAAGCAAAGGTGCCTGTGGAACTCAGTGGGCTCTTGGTCAGCAAACTGAATTCACCACGTTCCAAGAAGAAACGGTATGCGAGAAAGGCATGTTCTCTCTTGACTGCTACCATGCATGGTTTAGGAGCTATGAAGACAAAGAGTCCATGCCCCTCCCACCACCCCCTTCCAAAAACCAAACAAGGACTAGAGAAAAAAAGCTTCATTCAGCTCGTAGAGCAATGGGGCTTTTAATAGCCAAGTAAAGCTGCCTCTGTCATTCCCATTCAACGAGCCACTTTGCCTGACATTCTGCCTCTACTCGGTACCACCATAAGACTCTTCCTGGACAAATTAAACAAAGGAAACACTAGCTGTACAGACACCTACAAATGCTATGCTATGCTATGCTATGCTATGCTATGCTATGCTGTGCTGTGCTATGCTATGCTGTGGAAGATGTAGAATTCCACTCCGATCCCCAGCTTTCCACCTACAGTCAAAACCGCGGTGATGTTTTCCTCTATCTCAAGAACTCTCTGGTGCCTGTTGTGCAGGGAAAGTCTTCCCTCTGTCACTCTGTGGGCATAGCTGGCCTAAACCTAAGCCTAAACCTCCCCTGGCGCAACTTGAGGCCATTTCCTGTCATCCTATTACTAGTCACTTGGGAGAAGTGGCCAACACCCACCTCATCACAAGCCCCTTTTCAAGCGTTTGTGGAAAGCGGTATGGGATCCACTCAGCCTCCTCTTCTCCAGACTAAACAACCCCAGTTCCCTCAGCTGCTCCTCGTAAGACTTGCGCTCTATACCCTTGACCAGCTTTGTTACCCTTCTCTGGACACGCTCCAGCAACTCAATGTCCTTCTTGTAGTGAGGGGCCCAAAACTGAACACAGTATTGGAGGTAGCGACCTCACCAGTGCCGAGTACAGGGGCATGATCATTTCCCTACTCCTGCTGGCCACACTATTTCTGATAGAGGCCAGGATGCTGTTGGCCTGCTCGGCAACCTGGGCACACAGCTGGCTCGTGTTCAGCCAGCTGTAGACCAGCACCCCCAGGTCCTTTTCGGCCGGGCAGCTTTCCAGCCACTCCTCCCCAAGCGTGTAGCGTCGCTTGGCGTTGTTGTGACCGAAGCGCAGGACTGGGCACTTGGCCTTATTAAACCTCATACAGTTGACCTCGGCCCATCGATCCAGCCTGTCCAGATCCCTCTGCAGAGCCCTCCTACCCTTCAGCAGGTCAACACTCCCACCAAGCTTGGTGTCGTCTGCAAACTTACTGAAGGAGCACTTGATCCCTTCATCCCAATCATCGATAAAGATATTAAACAAGACCGGCTCCAGTACTGAGCCCTGGGCAACACCACTTGTGACCGGCCGCCAAGTGGATTGAACTCCGTTCACCTGTGCTGTCTGGGCCTGATGCCTTGGTTGTCCTGCAACTCCAACTGCTTTTCAGCAGCAGGACAAGGGCTGTCAATAGACATGGGTGCACATGGCACAATCTATTCCAGAAGAGCCACAGTTGCCAGAAGCTTTCTGTGTCCTTGACTGATGGTTTTCAGGACCAGCTCCTGGGCTGCGTTTGAGCAGCCTGCGCTGCTGGACTGGTGGCAAATGTTGTGTCTCCATCCCTGCTCTTCTGTTCTCCCGCTCTAGGGCCCTGGTCAATAAAACAGGCTGTTTGGCCAGGAAATGGCCATCGTGGCTAAAGACAGACTCCAAAGGATGAGGCCCTGCAGGGCTCCCATCCGTGACCTTTGACCTAGCCATCCTCCAGCTGCCACTCCAGGGGCTGGGGGTCTCATGTAGGTCCCCAGCCAGTGATTCAGGTACCCAGGGATATTGAGAACCGGGAAAGACTCATTTACAGAAGCTCTTTATATTAATAGCATGTCCCTTCTCCCCAGGGAAAGTGTTACGCACCTAGATATTGTGTGTAAATATTCACCACCCGGGTTTGTCTTCATGAGGATCTTAATGCTCTTTCAAAGCTCTGCTCTTGTGTTGGGTTCTGTTGTGTTGTGTTGTGGAAGAGGTTTTCTAAAGCATGCCACATTTGCCTATTGAAAAGCGACGGGCATTTTCTTTGTGTGGTGAGCACCATCTCGGCTTTTGGGATTTTGTGTGGTGAGCTTAGGCAGCAACACTCGTGTCCGTGGAGCAGCAGACGTGGGTGTTCAGGGTTTACCCTTGGCATAGACGGCTGGAGGAGAGCCAGAAAGGAGTCCTGCCCTGTTGCCCGTGACCTTCACCCACCGAGCGGCCAAGGCAGCCAGGGACAAGATTGTGTGCAAGGCCCTCCTGA
The DNA here is from genome assembly GCF_964289735.1 of Phaethon aethereus. Taxonomy (NCBI): domain Eukaryota; kingdom Metazoa; phylum Chordata; class Aves; order Phaethontiformes; family Phaethontidae; genus Phaethon; species Phaethon aethereus. The sequence continues at coordinate 115,551,193 of NC_138576.1, forward strand.
CGGCACAAAAAGGATGCAAAGCCAGCTTTTGATGTTGGGTGTCTGGTTTAACTGCTGGTCCTGAGCAATGCCTTGGTGAAAACAAAAGCTATCAAGAGAGTTATAAACCTGTCCTTTTCAGGAAAAAGGCAGGAAATCAGAGAGATTTTCAAAAGTATCTTATGGCTCTTCTACACTGCAGCAAGAAACAGTGCTTACTGCTTTAAGGGAAATTGAACACTTTGGCAGAAGTGGATGTAACACCAGGCTTCTGGGCACTGCCTCCCACACTGGGCTAGGCTGGGACTGGAGAGCTTGGGAAGGTCTGCGGGGTCCCAGCTTTCCCGCAGTGCGGAGGACTCTGGCTGCTGCCTGTTCTTCCCTGCAATGCTGGGTGCACCCACCTGGTGGGGCTGTTGAAAGTATGGGAGGAATGAAGCTGAGGGTGGTGCTTAGTCCGGTAGTTACTTAAATCCTGGTTAGTTAGGTAGTTAGAGTGAGCTACCCTAATTAACATCTAATTAACATCTAATTGGCATAACAGAAACCCGCCCTGGGGTAGGCAAAGCCCCCTACCCACAGAAGCCCCTTCCTCACGGAGCGTGCGCAGTGAAAGAGAAGGACGCTGCGACTGGCAGCGGAGACGAGGCTTGTGGGAACCAATAGGAAAAAGGGAGACTGAGCCAACTTGCAAAAATACTGAGAACTGTTGCTCGAAATGTATAAATATTTCCCATGTGTTGACCGAGGTGTGCTAGCTTTGTGGACCCACTACCTAGCTCCCAGCTCTGCGCAGATTTGGCGTAAAAGCAAATATCTCGACTCTGTGTGTTTTTCGGCTCTCTGCACACCAGGTGGAAAAACCCACATCTGGGACAAGAGTTTTGGCCACCCAGATGGGCCTTGTCCGTATCGTCTTGCTGACCATGACATTGGAGAATTGGACCGGACAGGACTCCCGCGCACCCCGACCTGTTGGTCGAGGACTCCTCTGGATCTCCTCCGAGGTCAGGGCACAAGCAGCTCAAAGGTGGAATGCCCGAAAATAGATATATGCATAAGGGTGAAAGGGGGGGGGGGGGTGAATCCTTGGGTTGGCGAGTACGAAAATTTAACTGTTTTCCCGGAAAAGGTATAAAGTCGCATGTGCATAAGTCACGCGTACACACCGGCAAGGGGTGCCTTAATTGTGCAGTGCGGTCAGAGCCGAGGGCGCATAAGGCTATGTTATTTACACGCTGAAGCTTGGTACCAGGGGGGTGCCTTGCTGAGTGTGACAACGACATTAGGTATAGGTATAGGTATAGGTATAGGTATAGGTATAGGTATAGGTATAGGTATAGGTATAGGTATAGGTATAGGTATAGGTATAGGTATAGGTATAGGTATAGGCAACTGGCAGAATGGGATTGAGCCAATCTACGATCCCTCCCCGTAGCCCTTCGGGGCGTATTTTGAAAAACTGGAATGAGTTTGCAGGTGATTTGATGACTAATGATAAAACGAAAAGTTATTGTAATTAGTGATGGCTAAAGTACAAATTGGATGATGGTGAACGGTAGCTGGAAAATGGGGGTTTACAATTTAATATTATACTGCAGTTACTGTTTTGTCATTGACTCGGGAAAATGGGATGAACTTTTGTATGCTGATGCTTTTATGACTCTGTACAGAAATCCTGGTATTCCGAAAAAAATGTAAAGTAACAATTGACCTAGTGACGTATAGAGCTTCTGAATAAAAAAACAAAACAAAAAACGTGGTTGTAGCATGGAAATTTGCAGAGGGAAAGAACTGGAGGATGTACAATTGTTAGTCCCAAGAGCCCCACCTTTATACAGAAATAGTGTGGGACGATCGCCAATTGATTCTAATTCACAACCGGGCGATGAGAATTTCAGCCCCGTTTCCAGTCGGACTAGAAGGCACACTCAGCCAGGTACTCAGGCTCCTCTGAGACAAGCGCTGGGACCGGAAGGATTGCTGCGTTTCGTACGGGTTCCGTTCACTACCTCTGAGCTCTTAAATTGGAAACAAACTCTGGGTTCATACAGAGAAAATCCTGAAGGAATGCACCAGCCTTTAGAGACTATAATGCTGACTCACAGTCCTCACAAGTTGGGGAAATGTTACAAGCGTTATTGAAAACTTTCTTTACAGCAAAGGAGAAAAGAATGATAATAAAAAAGCCAGGGAAGAAGGTGAGAAAAGAAAAAGACAGGAGGACCCTGAGGGTTATTTGCCTACCAAAGAAGATCCAGAGGGGGACCTTAATGGGGGCAGGGGTGGCGGGAAGGCCCAGCCGAAGCAATACCAGCAATTAATATTATACGGGGTCTGGCACGGAGTACCAAAATCAAAAAATGTGCCCCCTCCCAGCTCCCCGTGCACCCCTCGCCTGCTCGCTGGCAGGCCAGCATGAGGAGCTGGAGAGCCCCTGACTGCTTAGCAACACCTAAAAACATCAGCACATTAGCAACATCATTTTCATCCCAAATCCAAACCACAGCACTTTACCAGCTCCTTGGAAGAAAACTAACTCTATCCCAGCCAAAACCAGGACAGAGGTGAAACAGGGCCCCAGTGAAAATCCATCAGCCTTGTCCAAGAGGTTACGTGAATTAGCCCGGAAATGGATGGACATGAAACCGGACGGTGAGGCAAATGAGAGGATGTTCACTAGGCTGTCCACTGGGCAAAAGGGGCCAGAGGAACAAGATCACGCAGGAAACGCTAACCTTACTATGATAGAAGATTCCGACAATGAATGAAGAGGACCGGGGGAAAACGTTGAAGCCTCCCCAGCCGATGCCCTGGTTCTAGTTAAGTTGGGGAGCGAGCCCATAGCTTTTTTAATTGGCAGTGGGGCCACTCATCCGGTCGTCACTGGTTGTAAAGGGCCCCTAAGCAAAGCTACTATACCGATTGCTGGGGCAACGGGAAAGGGAACATTAAGGTCATTTTTACAACCTATGGAACGTACAAGTGGAAATACTAAAGTAAGTCACGAGTTTCCAGGTATGCCAGAACGCACCCTTCCACTGCTAGCAAGGGGCTCGTTATGTAAATTGAATGCACAAGTAACTTTTCCTGAGAACTCTGTACAGCTTCTCATCCCACCTGAGATGGCATGGAAGGCCCAAATCTGCCTACTGACAGATAAAACCCTGGAAAAGCCTGCAAGCCCCATCCCGGATGCAATACTGAACGCGGTAATTCCTTTGGCATGGGCCTCAAGGAAAACCGGTAAAGTGAACAATGTAGCTCGGAATAGAACAGAAGTAAAGCTGAGGGCAAAGCTGGTCAGGGTAAATCAGTACCCTCTTAGACTGGAAGCACGCCGGGGTCTGGAGCCCTCGATAAATACTTTCATGCAGTGCAGACTGCTTAGAGACTGTCGATCTGAATGTAATACACCTATCTTACCAGGAAGGAAGCCTCACTGCCAGGAATAACCGACCGGTGCAAGACTTAAGGGCAATAAATCTAATAACCACGGACATACACCCCACTGTACTGAACCCCCACACCTTACTAATTTTCGTACACGAAACAAATGTCTATTTTACTGTTCAGGACATAACAGGAAAACGTAAAAGCTTTCTTGTGTATCCCAGTGGACAAAGAAAGCCAAACAGCGTTGCCTTCGAATGGGAACCCCCCCGACGGGAGGAAAGATGCATCTGTGTTGGACTGCGCTCCCCCAGGGATTTAAAAACAGCCTTACTCCGTTTGGTAACATGTTGGCAAAAGACTTAGAACAATGGCGGGGCGAGAATGATAGTGTAACTCTGGTACAATGCGTAGCAGAAAAGGAGAATCGATGGGTGGAAATAGTGAAATGTTCCAGAGATACAGAAGGATGGGGGGTAACCCTGAACCAGCAAGTTCTTACTACAGCCAACGTGATGGAAGCTCTCCGCAAGAAACTACGCAACGAAACTGACGTGGGAGCTGATGCTAATGATGAGCAGCGCTCAGAGCTGCGCTATAGGGCCAAAAATGCAATCAGGTGCGGACCTAACCAGGGAGAAGGTGTCAGACCTGCTGCACAAACAACCCTAAGATTCAAAGAAAGCCACCGATGGGCGAAGCAAAAAGGGGAATAGCACCCCCCTGCCAGGAGTACTGGCAAACAGATTTCTCTGAGTTACCAAAGAGTGGGCAATAGAAATACCGACTTGTTTTAGAAGACACATTCTCTGAGTGGCCAGAAGCTTTCCCTTGGCGCAACAATTGAGCCAGGGAAGTCATTAAAATTTTGATAAAAGAAATAACTCCTCAGTTTGGAATCCCTGAGGGCTTATTCTCTGACAACGGACCTCTTTTTGTTTTAGAAATAGTCGAAGGAGTGTCAAGATTCCTCCAGTTAAAATGGGATCTACATAGCCCTTGGAGACCACAGTCGAGTGGGAAGGCAGAACGAATGAATCTGGCCCTTGAAAGACAAATTTCTGAATCATGTCAAGACACCCAGCTTAAGTGGGTAGATATCCTAACAATTGCCCTGATGAGGATCAGGACTAACCCCCGAGTGAGGAAAGGGATAAGCCCCTTTGCAATACTAGGTGGAAAACCGTATCCTGTCAGTGAGGTGGGTAGTCGGAGTGATCAGATACGCATTAAAGGTGAAGGAATTCTGAAAGATGATTTGTTATCTCTCGCACGGGTGTTATCCTCTTTGCGCAGGTATCTCAACCTGCAGGCTCCGCTTCCTTTGGACCCTGCGGTACATAACTTCAAGCCCAGAGATCTGATTTCCATCCGGCCCTGCAAGGATGAACCACTAAAAGAAAAGCTCCTACTGACCCACTACACGAGAGTGAAGGGAGTTCCACCAGAGGAACAGTGGACACCTGTAGCAACAGGAGCGCTAAAGATAAAACTTTCCAAAAATTCTGTGGGCTAATGAACTGTTTACAGTTCTAATATGGCTCATGGTAACACTGACCTTTCCAAAGTAAGGCACAATGACAATAAGAATGTTAATGAAGGTACTCTTACTTTCGCTGCTAATCAGACATTCCACACCACACGTGATCAGAGTTGATGGAAACACATGAATACGGGGAAAGCCAAAACAGTACCTTCCATTGACAATCGTTGGTAATCATATCATGACAAAACCCAAGAGCCACCTTAATTCTGTTACACCAGCCAGCTGGTAGAATCTCTGCTGAACGTCATGTGACAAACTACCTCGAGGGACATAGCTCAATAGTCATCAAAATGGCAAACCAAACTCCGTCAAAGCAAAGCAGTATGCTTACGGGTAGATACAGGCAACCGTAATGGAAACGGTCCTTCATGCCAACGCCTACCCCTACACCTCATGCTACTCCAGCAGTTACCCCGACTGCCTATGGATCCATTTCCTACCCAATTACTTACACGACTGCCCAAACTATGAACCCATTGATCTCTGAAACGGGAACATAGACAATCAGCTATGTAGGACGAGAGCAAGTGATGTTTAACCTGCCATGGTCCCTCAGACGAGTAGAACTATCAAGGGACGTTAATATCTTTGCAGTTAAATCAACCAGTTCACCAGCTGTAAGCATGTCCTGTGCGGGGTGGTTAGCACGATTACGTGGGCGGTGCCTTACATCTCTCCTTGCCCATTTTCAAGGGGTAGAAGAGGTCCCTAGAACTGTTTTCAATTTTTATAGTACTAGATAATACCTCTGTTGGTGTAAGTAATCACTCAAATACTTGTGTTAGTAACTTTATTAACATTATAGGGTGTGATTTTTACTATTCAGCTGTTATTCCGTCTTATCAGCTGTTGCAATTCAATTATACTTTAGTTAAAAACCTATTGCCTACTCCCATTGGGATGTCACGCTGGTAAAAAAACTTTTACAACATCATGATCTCCCTAGTTGCTGGAACGTGCCCGAGATGAGGGACAAATGACTTGAATCACCCTCCCACCACGGCGCAGAAGAGATACATCGTGTTTTGGAGCAAATGGAGAAAGATGGAGACCAGAGATGGTGGGAAGCCCTGCTCGCATGGTCACCCACAGCAACAGGCACTCTTAATCTCATGCTACGTCCCGTTGTGATCTTGCTGCCACTAACATGCTTATGTTTCTTGGTTATAGTCCTGTTGTAGTTTAAGGCTTGGCTCGTAATGAAGCAAATCGCTCTACAGTAAACACCCAGGGTACGCATGGTGACGAGGAGGAAAATAAACTCCGCAGACCTGACAGCCTCCCTATAAAGGACAGAAAAATTCTGAAAAGATTTATGACAACAGGGAGGAATGAAAGAGCAGTTTTGGAAAATTTTGAAGCCGAGCTAGGATGGAGGCTTTAGAACAAAAAGATCCAGCTGAGACTTACTTGAAATATTAATTATTTCTCTAAGCCTCAAAAGGAGCATCTGGTGAAGGCACGGGAGGAATGAAGCTGAGGGTGTTGTTGACTTTCTGTGGGTAGTTGGGAGGCGCAACCTTGAGGGAAGGAACAAGATCACCACAAAGGGAACACAACCACTGGACTTTGAGTAAACTACCCTAATTAAGATCTAATTAACGTGTAAGTGTCTTAAGAGAAACCCACCCTGGGGTAGGCAAAGCCCCCTACCCACAGAAGCCCCTTCCTCACGGAGCACGCGCGCTGAAAGAGAAGGACGCTGCGACTGGCAGCGGAGACGAGGCTTGCGGGAACCAATAGGAACAAGGGAGACTGAGCCAACCTGCAAAAATACTGAGAACTGTTGCTCGAAATGTATAAATATTTCCCATGTGTTGACCGAGGTGTGCTAGCTTTGTGGACCCACTACCTAGCTCCCAGCTCCGCGCAGATTTGGAATAAAAGGGAAAATACCTCGACCCTGTGTGTTTTTCGGCTCTCTGCACACACTGTTGACAGAACCCGTATTTGGGACAACAGGGCTGTCCTTGGGGGAAGGGCGCCCGAGCTGAGAAAGCCCCTGGGAGAGGTTGGGGAGACAAGCTCTTCTCCAGAGATTTGCCAGCACCTCTCCAGAGCATCCCTCTTCCAGCCCCAGAGATGCTCTGTGTGACAAGGGAAGGTGCCTGTTGGCCCAACACCTGAGGCCCTGCAGGGCTCCCATCAGCGTCCTAGCCATCCTCCAGCTGCCACTCCAGGGGCTGGGGGTCTCATGTGGGTCCCCTGAAAAAATCTCTTAGCCCCACTCAAGGTCTCTTGCCTGAGTCAGTGCTTGCAGGGCATGTTTCCTTCCCACTGGCAAGGGCTGAATTCCAACTAAATGCTCCTGGGCAATGTTGAGCTAAGCAAAGCTTTTTCTGTGGGTCTCGTTGCTTTGGCGGTCCATGTGCGGGACCCCTCTCCTGCATGGGAGCTGAGGACACGAGCTGACCTCGTTTGGAAGCTGGCCCCTCTCTCTGCACGCTCCGCCAGTCCCCTGCTTATTCCTTTGGCTTCTGCAGCCTGATGATCTCCACTGTCATCTTCCCCCCCATCCTGCAATCAGAGTCTCTATCGCAGCTCCTACCACAGTGAGAGCGCAGAGTCTACCCGTGGATTAAAAAACAGGAGGAAAAAGTCTCAGTTCAGCCACAATACTTGGTTTCAACTCTGACCTTGAAATTAGGCTTGTAATTTTGTGACTGTTCTGGAACGTCTTACAGTGAAAGACGAGTTTGAAATGTCAGTATTGGGTCTGGCTGAGATGGAGTTAGTTTTCCCCACAGCAGCCCTCATAGTGCTGTGCTTTGTACTGGTAGCTAGAAGGGTGTTGACAACACACCAGTGTTTTGGCTACTGCTGGGCAGTGCTTGCCGAGAGACATCAAGGCTGTCCCTCCAACGTTTCCTCCCACCAGTAGGCTTTGGGTGGGCAAGGTCTTGGGAGGGGACACAGCCAGGACAGCTGACCCAAACTGGCCAAAGGGACGTTCCGTGCCACATGACGGCAGCTCAGCAATAAAGGCTAAGCGAAAGGAGGAGGAGGGGGGGGGCATTCATTTTCCGACAGTTGTCTTCCGGAGCAACCGCCAGGTGTACTGAAGCCCAGCCTCCCGGGAAGTGGCTGAACATTGGCTGCTGATGGGAAGTGGAGAGTGTGCTGAGCACTGCGCTGTTTCCTTTCTGGTTCGTGCCAGGAGGGAACCAGCAGAGCAGGCGCAAAGCCAAGGGACCGCGGAGGGACCTGGCTGGGGTGAGAGGAGGAACCTGCACTCGAATTCACACTTGAGCGTGGGCTTCTTGTTATGGGGCTGGCAAATCACCAAAGGATTACAAAGGATTCTGAAACCAGGGATGATCCCAAACTCCTCCAGCACGATTCATCGCAAAACAACATCTCCCTAGTGCAGAATATCGGATGGCAGGCACAGTCAGAAGAGAGAAACGGTCCTTTTATTGTGGACGTCAGGTGCAGGGGCCCAGGAGTCACAGGCCTTCAGCCAGCAACTGGAAATGGGCACCTGCAACGACACAGTCAGAAAGCACTGCTAAGCCCACAAAGGCAGCATCGGGCATGCCTCGGTTCCCCTTTCTTAGGGGAAGGTAGTCGACGAGGAACTGTTGGTAGCCCAGAAGAGAGAGCTATTGGCTGGCATTGCCCGCGGGACGGCTCTGGCGCCTTAACCCCACGGGTAATGCCCTCAGAGACCTGCGCGCGTGCAGAGATGCACAGTGCCCCCCCGCCACGCAGCAGGGCTCGGTGGGGGGCCCCTGGGGAGCTGCCGTGGAGTTCTTTGCAGAGCAAAAAACCAGCAGCACCAGCCCTGGCCGTCCCTTGCCAGCGACTCGCCCTGACTTGGAGCCGTGTGGAGAGCTGGCCCAGATGGGCAGCGGAGCCTGGTACACACCTGGGCTGCTTCACCTGCTGGAGCCTCCTGCTTTCTTGTCAGTCCCCGTCTTTTTCTCTCTTCCATCTTTTCGGTTCTTGTTGGCACTCGCTCTCCTCTGCCCAGGACTCTTTTCTCTTTCTTCTTCCTTGGCCTTCATTTTCCTGGTGGGAGCCTGCAAACCTGTCCATCCCACAGTGTGCTTAGGTAGGTAAAGCCGGGACCACCTGGCATCAGTTCTTGATGTAACCAAAGCTGACTCGTTTTACCTTCTTGCCTCCAAAAGGCTCTTTAGGTCTTCTGCGCCGCCCAGGGAGGTTACCGTGGTCTCTGGGGTGGTTGGAGGCAAAGCAGCGCGTGCCTAAACCAGAAATGTCGCCGTTAGCAGCTGGCAAGGGACGCCCTGGCGTAGTAAGCCACTGCTTGGCAAGTTGCTACCTTAGCTCTCCAGAGAAGCCCCCTTTGGCTGCTTTGCATCAGCCCTTTCTTCCAAGGGCCTCTACTTTGGAACACAATGTTCACACGAGTGTGTGACACTCGGTTCACTGGTGGGGGCCATTCAGCAGGAAGCCTGCGTTCCCCCTTCAGGCCAGAAGAGGCTTGCCCCCTTCATTCTGCCGGGGCTGCTTCTGCCCCCGCTGAGACAGAGCTCTGCGGATATCCGCCTTTGGTGCAACACCACCTTTCTGAGGTGGGAGGCTTTGCTTTTGAAATCTGTCTTTCTGTAGGTATTTTGTACTTCCTGCTTTGATGAAGCACATGCCTAGTGCCTTTCTGAGAAACAACCTTTCCAGTTTTACTTACAAGGTGTCATTCAGGGGTGGGGGACACCAAGCAAGCCACACAAAGCCCTAAGAGTTGGAATGCAGGAAGAGGCATGGCAGCTGCTTGGACTCATCAGGAAGTACCCTCCTACCTGAGACCTGTTGTCCCAGTGCTTGTGGAGCTGCCATACCTCGGCCGTTTCTGATCCCAGCACGGGATCTGCCCCGGCTGCTTTCTGGAGGACGAGCAGAGAGAGTGGTACCTCCAGGAAGGCTTCTGCCTGGTGCTCCACGCCGTCTTCGCCTGCAGGGCCGTGTTGCTCTTCCAAAGGCAGCTCTGGAAAGCAGCAAAGAGACTTCTTGGAAGTGCGCAACAGCCAAAGAGACCCCCCACCCCGAAGCCCTAGAGCAGCTCTCTTCTCAGGCTGTGACAACACTCAGCGCCTCCTCATACCTGTGGATCTGTCCATGGGCGCTGGTGACTGCGCAGCTGAAGGGCTGGGAAGGCCAGCCATCTCCTCCCCAAGGATGTCACAGCACTTTTCAATCAGAAACTCCACTAGTGCATTCACCTGCACGCAGCAAGCCCTTGGTCTCAAGCCAGGTGCATGAAAACAAATCAAGCAGCCTTCCCCACTCCTGAGCCTTGCCTCTGTGCAGAAGGCTGTGGGGCTGCTCTTGCAGGCAGCCAGCCCAGCAGCATTTGCTCAAGAGAGGAGGCAGCCAGGCACTTCTCAACAGCCAAGCTCTGATGGGCCGGGAAGGCTGCAGACGGCTGCTCCATGCAGCGTACCTTCTCAGTTGCCTCCAGCATGGCCTCCAGCGGGAGCAGCTCCTCGTTGGCTGGGCTCAGCAGGTTTGGCCCAACACAGATGGCCAGGTTGCTGCAGCCCATCCTGCTGGTGGCTGCGTTGTGGCCGATGTGCTGGAGGAGGGACAGCAGGCGCTTCAGGAGGAGGAGGTTGGCCACAGGCAACTTCTCGGCCACCCTGGGGGAACCAGAAGACAACGCTGATAGAGCAGATGTTGCCCACAGCTGTCCCCCGGCTTGCCCAAGGAAGCTGAGATCCAGCGGCTCCCATGTGTTGCACAGCTTTGCAGGGGCTCTCAGCTAGCGGCCAGGGCTCCTGCTCAACAGGCAGGCAGGCTGCTGCCCACACTCACGCTTTCAGCTCTTCAATCTTCTCCTCCTTGCTGGCCTTCTGCATCGCTGCCATCCAGTCCTCGTAGAGGCCGTTCACGAGGAGCTTGGCGGGGATGCTTCGGAGGAAGTCCTGCAATGCCAAGGGCTCCAGCTGAGCCTTGGAAGAGTCCCGGCGAGCCACGAGCTCTTCCAGCTGCAGGTCAGAAGGGCTCACCTTCAAGACGACGGCCAGCAGCAGCGCAGGCTGGCTTCCCATGTCGACGTCTGTGCCGCGGTCCAGGGCCTCCCGCAGCTCCCGAACTTCTGTCCCGCTGGCAGCTCTGCGGAATATGCCCTCCGTCGACGGCCCTTCGCGCTGCAGGACAGCCAGCAGCTCCTGCAGGAGAGGCAGGAGGACACTTGCTGGGCTGAGCAGATGCCTTCCAACAGCGGTGGCCAGAGCACTGCCCAGATCTGGCTCCTTGCCTGCAAAGGCGCTGGGAGCAACCGCGTGTTCTTGGGGGTGAAGAGCCCAATCCCCCATCCCCACAGCCCCTGGGGACACCCCCTGCCTCTCCGCAGCAGCCGGACGGCAGGAGAGCTGGAGCCCCACAGTCCAGGCTGGCTTACCTGGATGGGCTGGGGCAGCGTGCCGTCCTCCCCGCAGAGGGCTGCCAGGGGCTGCCCAAAGAGCGGCCTGCTGCAGCCGGAGCCCACCTGCCCTGGCGCCTGGGCAGTGGCCGGGGTCTGCCGCAGAGCAAAGGGCCAGGGCAGCCCCCTCCTCCTCCTCCTGCTGTGGCTGCTCCCTCCTGCTGCAAAGGAAACCAGAGCCAGAGCCCGTCAAGGGAGACCGCCAGGCCAGCGCTCCCGCATTCTGCCCTGCCCTGCCCTGCCCTGCCCTGCCCTGCCTGCAGCGCGATGCTGAGCAGTGCGGCGGGACGGGCAGGGAGCCAGCAGCTGGAAGCACGGCTGTGGCCCAGCAGCTCCGGCTCAGAGGCTCCGGTGTGCCGGTGTGCCCCCGGGACAGCCTGGCCCAGCCCTCGCCCTGCCCTCCTCCCAGCTCCGGGCAGCAGCAGATTCTCCGTGTCCCTGCAGAACCACGTCGAGCGGCCGCTGCCCAGCGGGTGCCCTCGCTGGTCCAGGTGACGTCGTCCCTTGGGGTGCCACACCTGCATGGCGACACTCAGGGGACAAGTGAGCACACACAGCTCCTGCCGACTGCGGCCCATCTGCCTGGCTCAGGAGACGGAGCTGAGGCAGGCAGCAGGTCGAGTGCTCAGCGCTCTCGAAGAGTCCCAAGGGCTCAGCTCTCTCCTGTGGCAACGGCTTCCTCTGGGAGAAGGGCAGCTGCAGCAGCATCCTCAGTTCTGCAGACGTGCCGCTTGCAGGAGAAAAGGAGGCCCTCCCTGCCTTTCTTTCCAAAACTCACCTGGTGAGTGGCAAAGTCCCTCTCCGTGGGCAGATGGGGCCGGCGGAGGCCCTTGCTTGGGGTCATCCTGCAAGAAGCAGGCTGCGTTTAGAGAGCAACCCTGCAGCAGCAAAGGACAGCGGTGAGAGGCCACCCAACACCAGCAGCCCGAGCGCGGCACAGCCGGGCCCCTCGGCGCTCCCGGGCTCTCTGACCTGTGTGGCACGCTTCCTCCCAGCGCCGCCATGCGAGGTCGTGCCGGCATTCCTGGTGCCTCCCCAACCCTCTCTGCTCCCCGAGTGGCACCGCACGGCCCTCCCTCCCTCCTGCACAAGCTCACCCCACTCTCCGCACAGCCCGGCACAGCCAGAGGCGGGTGAAACGCAGCCGTTCTCACCTTTGCCTGGCCCTCCGTCAGCCTCTCCAGGCTCCTGGCACTGAATGTCCTCCACTGGGCAAGAGAGAAGGAGCGGGAGAAGGTGAGCAGCCATGCCTCTGCTGCTCGCTCGGCTGGAGGAGCAGTGCTGGGGGACAGAGCCCAGAGCAGAGAGACACTCACGGCATGGCGGCGGCTCAGCTCCTTCTGCAGGAGTTTGAGGGATGGCAGACGGGTCACGCGGGCTCTCTTGGCTCCTTCTGGTGTTCTGTGCACCAGGAACAGTCAGGGAGAGAGCTGGCTGAGCCCCAAGCTGCCTCTTCTGTCTTGTCAGGCAGCTGTGGCCGAGAGCTGCCCGCAGCCGCGAGGGCACCTCTCCCCAGCTGGGGAGCCGTGTTTGCCCTGCGGCTGCGCCTGGAGCATCCCCCCGGCTTACCCCAGCATTGTGCCCAGCCACAGCTGCTTCAGCGCCCGGGAGCTGCCGAGAGAGAGGAGGAAGAGCGTCAGGCCCCGCTGCCCGCCAGCCCGTGGGAAGGACACAGGGGCAGGACGAAGCCCCGTGGGGCAGGATAGAGGTGCTGCCCAAGCCCTGGCTGCCTCTGTCCTGCCAGAGCAGCTCCTTTTGCCCTTCCCTTCTAGGGACCAAGAGGTGTTTAGGGGATGCAGGAGGTGGACATGCCCCGCCATCCCTCCCTGCCGGCGTGCTGCCTGCTCCCTGCCCAGGCTCTGCACAGAGGACAGGGGCTATTCAACCTGCCCTGGTCAAGGTTGGGAAGCTCTCCTGCCCTGCCATGGGACATGGCACCATGACTCACCCAAAAGTGGCAACACAGGAGCCGGTGGGCCAGATGAGGATGACGGAGGTCCCATCCTCATCGCTGCCTTCCTCCTCCTTCTCTTCCTCCTCCCCCGCCACCTCCTTCCCGCCGCTCAGCACCCACAGCTGGTCCAGGGCCAGGCGGAGCTGAGGGCGCAGGCTGGTGCCACGTCTGCAGAGAGGAGAGGCAGGCGGGGAGCTGGCGGTGGCTTCCTTGGGGTCCCCCCGGGCAGAGCCCTGTCTCCCGCCTGCCGTTGGGACGGACATTGGTGCCTCCAGCCCCAAGGTCGCGGGGCCACAGGTGGTGCCAGGGCGTCCCCGGCCTGGTCCCGGGGCCAGCGCTGGGGGACAGGCAGCTGGGCTCCGCGGTACTTACTGCAACTTGGCGATGACCAGCTCCTCCTGGAGGAGGAGAAGGCGCCTCTCGCTCCTCTTGCGGCCCCGGCTCAGCCGCACATCCGCGCTCAGCACCGGCTCGGCGTCGCTGAGAGCCTCCCTGCAGAGCCGAGAGCGGCGGCCATGAGCAAGGCCGCTGCTGTGGGGCCCGGCCGTGCCCGCGTGTCCCCGAGCCACAGGGGGAGCCCACCTGGAGCCGCAGCAGCAGTTGGCCTGGCCCATCCTGCCCGGGACTGGAGGCCCCTCGCCGCGCACCAAGGACGCGGGGCAGCCGGCGACAGCGAGGGTGGGAAGCGGGGTGCTGGTGCCGGTGCCGGTGCCGAGGCAGCGCTGCTCGGTCAGATCCTGCCTCCTGCCAGCGCTGCTCCGTGCCAGCACAGCTCTGTCCTGCTGTCTCTGGTGGCCGTTGGCTCCAACTGACCAACATTCCGACCCCAACGGACACTGGGCGGGGCAGTGGGGGGGCACTGAGCTGAGGCTTCTCTCCAGTATGGCCACGTCTGTCTTGTACTGGGGAGCCCAGAGCTGGACACAGCAGCGGGGAACGGTCAGCTCCCTCCACCTGCTGCCAGTGCTTTGCCTACTGCAGCCCAGGGTGCAGTTAGCCGCCTGTGCCCCAAGGGCACTCGGCCGGCCTCAAACTGCTCCTCTTGGGCTCCGCCATGAGCCCAGGGGTCTGCACAGCTGCTTCCCAATTCCAAACTGTCTCATTGTTCATTTGAATGTCATGTCTCTTCAAGCTGCTGAGGCTATGTGTAGCAGCGGATCGGGTTGTACCTGCGCGGGGGTCCTTAGAAAAAAAGCTTCATTCAGCTCGTAGAGCAATGGGGCTTTTAATAGCCAAGTAAAGCTGCCTCTGTCATTCCCATTCAACGAGCCACTTTGCCTGACATTCTGCCTCTACTCGGTACCACCATAAGACTCTTCCTGGACAAATTAAACAAAGGAAACACTAGCTGTACAGACACCTACATATGCTATGCTATGCTATGCTATGCTGTGGAAGATGTAGAATTCCTCTCCGATCCCCAGCTTTCCACCTACAGTCAAAACCGCGGTGATGTTTTCCTCTATCTCAAGAACTCTCTGGTGCCTGTTGTGCAGGGAAAGTCTTCCCTCTGTCACTCTGTGGGCATAGCTGGCCTAAACCTAAGCCTAAACCTCCCCTGGCGCAACTTGAGGCCATTTCCTGTCATCCTATTACTAGTCACTTGGGAGAAGTGGCCAACACCCACCTCATCACAAGCCCCTTTTCAAGCGTTTGTGGAAAGCGGTATGGGATCCACTCAGCCTCCTCTTCTCCAGACTAAACAACCCCAGTTCCCTCAGCTGCTCCTCGTAAGACTTGCGCTCTATACCCTTGACCAGCTTTGTTACCCTTCTCTGGACACGCTCCAGCAACTCAATGTCCTTCTTGTAGTGAGGGGCCCAAAACTGAACACAGTATTGGAGGTAGCGACCTCACCAGTGCCGAGTACAGGGGCATGATCATTTCCCTACTCCTGCTGGCCACACTATTTCTGATAGAGGCCAGGATGCTGTTGGCCTTCTCGGCAACCTGGGCACACAGCTGGCTCGTGTTCAGCCAGCTGTAGACCAGCACCCCCAGGTCCTTTTCGGCCGGGCAGCTTTCCAGCCACTCCTCCCCAAGCCTGTAGCGTCGCATGGCGTTGTTGTGACCGAAGCGCAGGACTGGGCACTTGGCCTTATTAAACCTCATACAGTTGACCTCGGCCCATCGATCCAGCCTGTCCAGATCCCTCTGCAGAGCCCTCCTACCCTTCAGCAGGTCAACACTCCCACCAAGCTTGGTGTCATCTGCAAACTTACTGAAGGAGCACTTGATCCCTTCATCCCAATCATCGATAAAGATATTAAACAAGACCGGCTCTGTTAAAGCTATTAAACAAGACCAGACTGAGCCCTGGGCAACACCACTTGTGACCGGCCGCCAAGTGGATTGAACTCCGTTCACCTGTGCTGTCTGGGCCTGATGCCTTGGTTGTCCTGCAACTCCAACTGCTTTTCAGCAGCAGGACAAGGGCTGTCAATAGACATGGGTGCACATGGCACAATCTATTCCAGAAGAGCCACAGTTGCCAGAAGCTTTCTGTGTCCTTGACTGATGGTTTTCAGGACCAGCTCCTGGGCTGCGTTTGAGCAGCCTGCGCTGCTGGACTGGTGGCAAATGTTGTGTCTCCATCCCTGCTCTTCTGTTCTCCCGCTCTAGGGCCCTGGTCAATAAAACAGGCTGTTTGGCCAGGAAATGGCCATCGTGGCTAAAGACAGACTCCAAAGGATGAGGCCCTGCAGGGCTCCCATCCGTGACCTTTGACCTAGCCATCCTCCAGCTGCCACTCCAGGGGCTGGGGGTCTCATGTAGGTCCCCAGCCAGTGATTCAGGTACCCAGGGATATTGAGAACCGGGAAAGACTCATTTACAGAAGCTCTTTATATTAATAGCATGTCCCTTCTCCCCAGGGAAAGTGTTACGCACCTAGATATTGTGTGTAAATATTCACCACCCGGGTTTGTCTTCATGAGGATCTTAATGCTCTTTCAAAGCTCTGCTCTTGTGTTGGGTTCTGTTGTGTTGTGTTGTGGAAGAGGTTTTCTAAAGCATGCCACATTTGCCTATTGAAAAGCGACGGGCATTTTCTTTGTGTGGTGAGCACCATCTCGGCTTTTGGGATTTTGTGTGGTGAGCTTAGGCAGCAACACTCGTGTCCGTGGAGCAGCAGACGTGGGTGTTCAGGGTTTACCCTTGGCATAGACGGCTGGAGGAGAGCCAGAAAGGAGTCCTGCCCTGTTGCCCGTGACCTTCACCCACCGAGCGGCCAAGGCAGCCAGGGACAAGATTGTGTGCAAGGCCCTCCTGACGGCACAAAAAGGATGCAAAGCCAGCTTTTGATGTTGGGTGTCTGGTTTAACTGCTGGTCCTGAGCAATGCCTTGGTGAAAACAAAAGCTATCAAGAGAGTTATAAACCTGTCCTTTTCAGGAAAAAGGCAGGAAATCAGAGAGATTTTCAAAAGTATCTTATGGCTCTTCTACACTGCAGCAAGAAACAGTGCTTACTGCTTTAAGGGAAATTGAACACTTTGGCAGAAGTGGATGTAACACCAGGCTTCTGGGCACTGCCTCCCACACTGGGCTAGGCTGGGACTGGAGAGCTTGGGAAGGTCTGCGGGGTCCCAGCTTTCCCGCAGTGCGGAGGACTGTGGCTGCTGCCTGTTCTTCCCTGCAATGCTGGGTGCACCCACCTGGTGGGGCTGTTGAAAGTATGGGAGGAATGAAGCTGAGGGTGGTGCTTAGTCCGGTAGTTACTTAAATCCTGGTTAGTTAGGTAGTTAGAGTGAGCTACCCTAATTAACATCTAATTAACATCTAATTGGCATAACAGAAACCCGCCCTGGGGTAGGCAAAGCCCCCTACCCACAGAAGCCCCTTCCTCACAGAGCGTGCGCAGTGAAAGAGAAGGACGCTGCGACTGGCAGCGGAGACGAGGCTTGCGGGAACCAATAGGAACAAGGGAGACTGAGCCAACTTGCAAAAATACTGAGAACTGTTGCTCGAAATGTATAAATATTTCCCATGTGTTGACCGAGGTGTGCTAGCTTTGTGGACCCACTACCTAGCTCCCAGCTCTGCGCAGATTTGGCGTAAAAGCAAATATCTCAACTCTGTGTGTTTTTCGGCTCTCTGCACACCAGGTGGAAAAACCCACATCTGGGACAAGAGTTTTGGCCACCCAGATGGGCCTTGTCCGTATCGTCTTGCTGACCATGACATTGGAGAATTGGACCGGACAGGACTCCCGCGCGCCCCGACCTGTTGGTCGAGGACTCCTCTGGATCTCCTCCGAGGTCGGGGCACAAGCAGCTCAAAGGTGGAATGCCTGAAAATAGATATATGCATAAGGGTGAAAGGGGGGGGGGGGTGAATCCTTGGGTTGGCGAGTACGAAAATTTAACTGTTTTCCCGGAAAAGGTATAAAGTCGCATGTGCATAAGTCACGCGTACACGCTGGCAAGGGGTGCCTTAATTGTGCAGTGCGGTCAGAGCCGAGGGCGCATAAGGCTATGTTATTTATACGCTGAAGCTTGGTACCAGGGGGGTGCCTTGCTGAGTGTGACAACGACATTAGGTATAGGTATAGGTATAGGTATAGGTATAGGTATAGGTATAGGTATAGGTATAGGTATAGGTATAGGTATAGGTATAGGTATAGGTATAGGAAACAACTGGCAAAATGGGATTGAACCAATCTACGTTCCCTCCCTGTAGCCCTTCGGGGCGTATTTTGAAAAACTGGAATGAGTTTGCAGGTGATTTGATGACTAATGATAAAACGAAAAGTTATTGTAATTAGTGATGGCTAAAGCACAAATTGGATGGTGGTGAACGGTAGCTGGAAAATGGGGGTTTACAATTTAATATTATACTGCAGTTACTGTTTTGTCATTGACTCGGGAAAATGGGATGAACTTTTGTAAGCTGATGCTTTTATGACTCTGTACAGAAATCCTGGTATTCCGAAAAAAATGTAAAGTAACAATTGACCTAGTGATGTATAGAGCTTCTGAATAAAAAAACAAAACAAAAAACGTGGTTGTAGCATGGAAATTTGCAGAGGGAAAGAACTGGAGGATGTACAATT
Organism: Phaethon aethereus; assembly: GCF_964289735.1. Lineage (NCBI taxonomy): Eukaryota > Metazoa > Chordata > Aves > Phaethontiformes > Phaethontidae > Phaethon > Phaethon aethereus. The sequence continues at coordinate 115,569,501 of NC_138576.1, forward strand.
GTTAGTCCCAAGAGCCCCACCTTTATACAGAAATAGTGTGGGACGATCGCCAGTTGATTCTAATTCACAACCGGGCGATGAGAATTTCAGCCCCGTTTCCAGTCGGACTAGAAGGCACACTCAGCCAGGTACTCAGGCTCCTCTGAGACAAGCGCTGGGACCGGAAGGATTGCTGCGTTTCGTACGGGTTCCGTTCACTACCTCTGAGCTCTTAAATTGGAAACAAACTCTGGGTTCATACAGAGAAAATCCTGAAGGAATGCACCAGCCTTTAGAGACTATAATGCTGACTCACAGTCCTCACAAGTTGGGGAAATGTTACAAGCGTTATTGAAAACTTTCTTTACAGCAAAGGAGAAAAGAATGATAATAAAAAAGCCAGGGAAGAAGGTGAGAAAAGAAAAAGACAGGAGGACCCTGAGGGTTATTTGCCTACCAAAGAAGATCCAGAGGGGGACCTTAATGGGGGCAGGGGTGGCGGGAAGGCCCAGCCGAAGCAATACCAGCAATTAATATTATACGGGGTCTGGCACGGAGTACCAAAATCAAAAAATGTGCCCCCTCCCAGCTCCCCGTGCACCCCTCGCCTGCTCGCTGGCAGGCCAGCATGAGGAGCTGGAGAGCCCCTGACTGCTTAGCAACACCTAAAAACATCAGCACATTAGCAACATCATTTTCATCCCAAATCCAAACCACAGCACTTTACCAGCTCCTTGGAAGAAAACTAACTCTATCCCAGCCAAAACCAGGACAGAGGTGAAACAGGGCCCCAGTGAAAATCCATCAGCCTTGTCCAAGAGGTTACGTGAATTAGCCCGGAAATGGATGGACTTGAAACCGGACGGTGAGGCAAATGAGAGGATGTTCACTAGGCTGTCCACTGGGCAAAAGGGGCCAGAGGAACAAGATCACGCAGGAAACGCTAACCTTACTATGATAGAAGATTCCGACAATGAATGAAGAGGACCGGGGGAAAACGTTGAAGCCTCCCCAGCTGATGCCCTGGTTCTAGTTAAGTTGGGGAGCGAGCCCATAGCTTTTTTAATTGGCAGTGGGGCCACTCATCCGGTCGTCACTGGTTGTAAAGGGCCCCTAAGCAAAGCTACTATACCGATTGCTGGGGCAACGGGAAAGGGAACATTAAGGTCATTTTTACAACCTATGGAACGTACAAGTGGAAATACTAAAGTAAGTCACGAGTTTCCAGGTATGCCAGAACGCACCCTTCCACTGCTAGCAAGGGGCTCGTTATGTAAATTGAATGCACAAGTAACTTTTCCTGAGAACTCTGTACAGCTTCTCATCCCACCTGAGATGGCATGGAAGGCCCAAATCTGCCTACTGACAGATAAAACCCTGGAAAAGCCTGCAAGCCCCATCCCGGATGCAATACTGAACGCGGTAATTCCTTTGGCATGGGCCTCAAGGAAAACCGGTAAAGTGAACAATGTAGCTCGGAATAGAACAGAAGTAAAGCTGAGGGCAAAGCTGGTCAGGGTAAATCAGTACCCTCTTAGACTGGAAGCAGGCCGGGGTCTGGAGCCCTCGATAAATACTTTCATGCAGTGCAGACTGCTTAGAGACTGTTGATCTGAATGTAATACACCTATCTTACCAGGAAGGAAGCCTCACTGCCAGGAATAACCGACCGGTGCAAGACTTAAGGGCAATAAATCTAATAACCACGGACATACACCCCACTGTACTGAACCCCCACACCTTACTAATTTTCGTACACGAAACAAATGTCTATTTTACTGTTCAGGACATAACAGGAAAACGTAAAAGCTTTCTTGTGTATCCCAGTGGACAAAGAAAGCCAAACAGCGTTGCCTTCGAATGGGAACCCCCCCGACGGGAGGAAAGATGCATCTGTGTTGGACTGCGCTCCCCCAGGGATTTAAAAACAGCCTTACTCCGTTTGGTAACATGTTGGCAAAAGACTTAGAACAATGGCGGGGCGAGAATGATAGTGTAACTCTGGTACAATGCGTAGCAGAAAAGGAGAATCGATGGGTGGAAATAGTGAAATGTTCCAGAGATACAGAAGGATGGGGGGTAACCCTGAACCAGCAAGTTCTTACTACAGCCAACGTGATGGAAGCTCTCCGCAAGAAACTACGCAACGAAACTGACGTGGGAGCTGATGCTAATGATGAGCAGCGCTCAGAGCTGCGCTATAGGGCCAAAAATGCAATCAGGTGCGGACCTAACCAGGGAGAAGGTGTCAGACCTGCTGCACAAACAACCCTAAGATTCAAAGAAAGCCACCGATGGGCGAAGCAAAAAGGGGAATAGCACCCCCCTGCCAGGAGTACTGGGAAACAGATTTCTCTGAGTTACCAAAGAGTGGGCAATAGAAATACCGACTTGTTTTAGAAGACACATTCTCTGAGTGGCCAGAAGCTTTCCCTTGGCGCAACAATTGAGCCAGGGAAGTCATTAAAATTTTGATAAAAGAAATAACTCCTCAGTTTGGAATCCCTGAGGGCTTATTCTCTGACAACGGACCTCTTTTTGTTTTAGAAATAGTCGAAGGAGTGTCAAGATTCCTCCAGTTAAAATGGGATCTACATAGCCCTTGGAGACCACAGTCGAGTGGGAAGGCAGAACGAATGAATCTGGCCCTTGAAAGACAAATTTCTGAATCATGTCAAGACACCCAGCTTAAGTGGGTAGATATCCTAACAATTGCCCTGATGAGGATCAGGACTAACCCCCGAGTGAGGAAAGGGATAAGCCCCTTTGCAATACTAGGTGGAAAACCGTATCCTGTCAGTGAGGTGGGTAGTCGGAGTGATCAGATACGCATTAAAGGTGAAGGAATTCTGAAAGATGATTTGTTATCTCTCGCACGGGTGTTATCCTCTTTGCGCAGGTATCTCAACCTGCAGGCTCCGCTTCCTTTGGACCCTGCGGTACATAACTTCAAGCCCAGAGATCTGATTTCCATCCGGCCCTGCAAGGATGAACCACTAAAAGAAAAGCTCCTACTGACCCACTACACGAGAGTGAAGGGAGTTCCACCAGAGGAACAGTGGACACCTGTAGCAACAGGAGCGCTAAAGATAAAACTTTCCAAAAATTCTGTGGGCTAATGAACTGTTTACAGTTCTAATATGGCTCATGGTAACACTGACCTTTCCAAAGTAAGGCACAATGACAATAAGAATGTTAATGAAGGTACTCTTACTTTCGCTGCTAATCAGACATTCCACACCACACGTGATCAGAGTTGATGGAAACACATGAATACGGGGAAAGCCAAAACAGTACCTTCCATTGACAATCGTTAGTAATCATATCATGACAAAACCCAAGAGCCACCTTAATTCTGTTACACCAGCCAGCTGGTAGAATCTCTGCTGAACGTCATGTGACAAACTACCTCGAGGGACATAGCTCAATAGTCATCAAAATGGCAAACCAAACTCCGTCAAAGCAAAGCAGTATGCTTACGGGTAGATACAGGCAACCGTAATGGAAACGGTCCTTCATGCCAACGCCTACCCCTACACCTCATGCTACTCCAGCAGTTACCCCGACTGCCTATGGATCCATTTCCTACCCAATTACTTACACGACTGCCCAAACTATGAACCCATTGATCTCTGAAACGGGAACATAGACAATCAGCTATGTAGGACGAGAGCAAGTGATGTTTAACCTGCCATGGTCCCTCAGACGAGTAGAACTATCAAGGGACGTTAATATCTTTGCAGTTAAATCAACCAGTTCACCAGCTGTAAGCATGTCCTGTGCGGGGTGGTTAGCACGATTACGTGGGCGGTGCCTTACATCTCTCCTTGCCCATTTTCAAGGGGTAGAAGAGGTCCCTAGAACTGTTTTCAATTTTTATAGTACTAGATAATACCTCTGTTGGTGTAAGTAATCACTCAAATACTTGCGTTAGTAACTTTATTAACATTATAGGGTGTGATTTTTACTATTCAGCTGTTATTCCGTCTTATCAGCTGTTGCAATTCAATTATACTTTAGTTAAAAACCTATTGCCTACTCCCATTGGGATGTCACGCTGGTAAAAAAACTTTTACAACATCATGATCTCCCTAGTTGCTGGAACGTGCCCGAGATGAGGGACAAATGACTTGAATCACCCTCCCACCACGGCGCAGAAGAGATACATAGTGTTTTGGAGCAAATGGAGAAAGATGGAGACCACAGATGGTGGGAAGCCCTGCTCGCATGGTCACCCACAGCAACAGGCACTCTTAATCTCATGCTACGTCCCGTTGTGATCTTGCTGCCACTAACATGCTTATGTTTCTTGGTTATAGTCCTGTTGTAGTTTAAGGCTTGGCTCGTAATGAAGCAAATCGCTCTACAGTAAACACCCAGGGTACGCATGGTGACGAGGAGGAAAATAAACTCCGCAGACCTGACAGCCTCCCTATAAAGGACAGAAAAATTCTGAAAAGATTTATGACAACAGGGAGGAATGAAAGAGCAGTTTTGGAAAATTTTGAAGCCGAGCTAGGATGGAGGCTTTAGAACAAAAAGATCCAGCTGAGACTTACTTGAAATATTAATTATTTCTCTAAGCCTCAAAAGGAGCATCTGGTGAAGGCACGGGAGGAATGAAGCTGAGGGTGTTGTTGACTTTCTGTGGGTAGTTGGGAGGCGCAACCTTGAGGGAAGGAACAAGATCACCACAAAGGGAACACAACCACTGGACTTTGAGTAAACTACCCTAATTAAGATCTAATTAACGTGTAAGTGTCTTAAGAGAAACCCACCCTGGGGTAGGCAAAGCCCCCTACCCACAGAAGCCCCTTCCTCACGGAGCACGCGCGCTGAAAGAGAAGGACGCTGCGACTGGCAGCGGAGACGAGGCTTGCGGGAACCAATAGGAACAAGGGAGACTGAGCCAACCTGCAAAAATACTGAGAACTGTTGCTCGAAATGTATAAATATTTCCCATGTGTTGACCGAGGTGTGCTAGCTTTGTGGACCCACTACCTAGCTCCCAGCTCCGCGCAGATTTGGAATAAAAGGGAAAATACCTCGACCCTGTGTGTTTTTCGGCTCTCTGCACACACTGTTGACAGAACCCGTATTTGGGACAACAGGGCTGTCCTTGGGGGAAGGGCGCCCGAGCTGAGAAAGCCCCTGGGAGAGGTTGGGGAGACAAGCTCTTCTCCAGAGATTTGCCAGCACCTCTCCAGAGCATCCCTCTTCCAGCCCCAGAGATGCTCTGTGTGACAAGGGAAGGTGCCTGTTGGCCCAACACCTGAGGCCCTGCAGGGCTCCCATCAGCGTCCTAGCCATCCTCCAGCTGCCACTCCAGGGGCTGGGGGTCTCATGTGGGTCCCCTGAAAAAATCTCTTAGCCCCACTCAAGGTCTCTTGCCTGAGTCAGTGCTTGCAGGGCATGTTTCCTTCCCACTGGCAAGGGCTGAATTCCAACTAAATGCTCCTGGGCAATGTTGAGCTAAGCAAAGCTTTTTCTGTGGGTCTCGTTGCTTTGGCGGTCCATGTGCGGGACCCCTCTCCTGCATGGGAGCTGAGGACACGAGCTGACCTCGTTTGGAAGCTGGCCCCTCTCTCTGCACGCTCCGCCAGTCCCCTGCTTATTCCTTTGGCTTCTGCAGCCTGATGATCTCCACTGTCATCTTCCCCCCCGTCCTGCAGTCAGAGTCTCTATCGCAGCTCCTACCACAGTGAGAGCGCAGAGTCTACCCGTGGATTAAAAAACAGGAGGAAAAAGTCTCAGTTCAGCCACAATACTCGGTTTCAACTCTGACCTTGAAATTAGGCTTGTAATTTTGTGACTGTTCTGGAACGTCTTACAGTGAAAGACGAGTTTGAAATGTCAGTATTGGGTCTGGCTGAGATGGAGTTAGTTTTCCCCACAGCAGCCCTCATAGTGCTGTGCTTTGTACTGGTAGCTAGAAGGGTGTTGACAACACACCAGTGTTTTGGCTACTGCTGGGCAGTGCTTGCCGAGAGACATCAAGGCTGTCCCTCCAACGTTTCCTCCCACCAGTAGGCTTTGGGTGGGCAAGGTCTTGGGAGGGGACACAGCCAGGACAGCTGACCCAAACTGGCCAAAGGGACGTTCCGTGCCACATGACGGCAGCTCAGCAATAAAGGCTAAGCGAAAGGAGGAGGAGGGGGGGGGCATTCATTTTCCGACAGTTGTCTTCCGGAGCAACCGCCAGGTGTACTGAAGCCCAGCCTCCCGGGAAGTGGCTGAACATTGGCTGCTGATGGGAAGTGGAGAGTGTGCTGAGCACTGCGCTGTTTCCTTTCTGGTTCGTGCCAGGAGGGAACCAGCAGAGCAGGCGCAAAGCCAAGGGACCGCGGAGGGACCTGGCTGGGGTGAGAGGAGGAACCTGCACTCGAATTCACACTTGAGCGTGGGCTTCTTGTTATGGGGCTGGCAAATCACCAAAGGATTACAAAGGATTCTGAAACCAGGGATGATCCCAAACTCCTCCAGCACGATTCATCGCAAAACAACATCTCCCTAGTGCAGAATATCGGATGGCAGGCACAGTCAGAAGAGAGAAACGGTCCTTTTATTGTGGACGTCAGGTGCAGGGGCCCAGGAGTCACAGGCCTTCAGCCAGCAACTGGAAATGGGCACCTGCAACGACACAGTCAGAAAGCACTGCTAAGCCCACAAAGGCAGCATCGGGCATGCCTCGGTTCCCCTTTCTTAGGGGAAGGTAGTCGACGAGGAACTGTTGGTAGCCCAGAAGAGAGAGCTATTGGCTGGCATTGCCCGCGGGACGGCTCTGGCGCCTTAACCCCACGGGTAATGCCCTCAGAGACCTGCGCGCGTGCAGAGATGCACAGTGCCCCCCCGCCACGCAGCAGGGCTCGGTGGGGGGCCCCTGGGGAGCTGCCGTGGAGTTCTTTGCAGAGCAAAAAACCAGCAGCACCAGCCCTGGCCGTCCCTTGCCAGCGACTCGCCCTGACTTGGAGCCGTGTGGAGAGCTGGCCCAGATGGGCAGCGGAGCCTGGTACACACCTGGGCTGCTTCACCTGCTGGAGCCTCCTGCTTTCTTGTCAGTCCCCGTCTTTTTCTCTCTTCCATCTTTTCGGTTCTTGTTGGCACTCGCTCTCCTCTGCCCAGGACTCTTTTCTCTTTCTTCTTCCTTGGCCTTCATTTTCCTGGTGGGAGCCTGCAAACCTGTCCATCCCACAGTGTGCTTAGGTAGGTAAAGCCGGGACCACCTGGCATCAGTTCTTGATGTAACCAAAGCTGACTCGTTTTACCTTCTTGCCTCCAAAAGGCTCTTTAGGTCTTCTGCGCCGCCCAGGGAGGTTACCGTGGTCTCTGGGGTGGTTGGAGGCAAAGCAGCGCGTGCCTAAACCAGAAATGTCGCCGTTAGCAGCTGGCAAGGGACGCCCTGGCGTAGTAAGCCACTGCTTGGCAAGTTGCTACCTTAGCTCTCCAGAGAAGCCCCCTTTGGCTGCTTTGCATCAGCCCTTTCTTCTAAGGGCCTCTACTTTGGAACACAATGTTCACACGAGTGTGTGACACTCGGTTCACTGGTGGGGGCCATTCAGCAGGAAGCCTGCGTTCCCCCTTCAGGCCAGAAGAGGCTTGCCCCCTTCATTCTGCCGGGGCTGCTTCTGCCCCCGCTGAGACAGAGCTCTGCGGATATCCGCCTTTGGTGCAACACCACCTTTCTGAGGTGGGAGGCTTTGCTTTTGAAATCTGTCTTTCTGTAGGTATTTTGTACTTCCTGCTTTGATGAAGCACATGCCTAGTGCCTTTCTGAGAAACAACCTTTCCAGTTTTACTTACAAGGTGTCATTCAGGGGTGGGGGACACCAAGCAAGCCACACAAAGCCCTAAGAGTTGGAATGCAGGAAGAGGCATGGCAGCTGCTTGGACTCATCAGGAAGTACCCTCCTACCTGAGACCTGTTGTCCCAGTGCTTGTGGAGCTGCCATACCTCGGCCGTTTCTGATCCCAGCACGGGATCTGCCCCGGCTGCTTTCTGGAGGACGAGCAGAGAGAGTGGTACCTCCAGGAAGGCTTCTGCCTGGTGCTCCACGCCGTCTTCGCCTGCAGGGCCGTGTTGCTCTTCCAAAGGCAGCTCTGGAAAGCAGCAAAGAGACTTCTTGGAAGTGCGCAACAGCCAAAGAGACCCCCCACCCCGAAGCCCTAGAGCAGCTCTCTTCTCAGGCTGTGACAACACTCAGCGCCTCCTCATACCTGTGGATCTGTCCATGGGCGCTGGTGACTGCGCAGCTGAAGGGCTGGGAAGGCCAGCCATCTCCTCCCCAAGGATGTCACAGCACTTTTCAATCAGAAACTCCACTAGTGCATTCACCTGCACGCAGCAAGCCCTTGGTCTCAAGCCAGGTGCATGAAAACAAATCAAGCAGCCTTCCCCACTCCTGAGCCTTGCCTCTGTGCAGAAGGCTGTGGGGCTGCTCTTGCAGGCAGCCAGCCCAGCAGCATTTGCTCAAGAGAGGAGGCAGCCAGGCACTTCTCAACAGCCAAGCTCTGATGGGCCGGGAAGGCTGCAGACGGCTGCTCCATGCAGCGTACCTTCTCAGTTGCCTCCAGCATGGCCTCCAGCGGGAGCAGCTCCTCGTTGGCTGGGCTCAGCAGGTTTGGCCCAACACAGATGGCCAGGTTGCTGCAGCCCATCCTGCTGGTGGCTGCGTTGTGGCCGATGTGCTGGAGGAGGGACAGCAGGCGCTTCAGGAGGAGGAGGTTGGCCACAGGCAACTTCTCGGCCACCCTGGGGGAACCAGAAGACAACGCTGATAGAGCAGATGTTGCCCACAGCTGTCCCCCGGCTTGCCCAAGGAAGCTGAGATCCAGCGGCTCCCATGTGTTGCACAGCTTTGCAGGGGCTCTCAGCTAGCGGCCAGGGCTCCTGCTCAACAGGCAGGCAGGCTGCTGCCCACACTCACGCTTTCAGCTCTTCAATCTTCTCCTCCTTGCTGGCCTTCTGCATCGCTGCCATCCAGTCCTCGTAGAGGCCGTTCACGAGGAGCTTGGCGGGGATGCTTCGGAGGAAGTCCTGCAATGCCAAGGGCTCCAGCTGAGCCTTGGAAGAGTCCCGGCGAGCCACGAGCTCTTCCAGCTGCAGGTCAGAAGGGCTCACCTTCAAGACGACGGCCAGCAGCAGCGCAGGCTGGCTTCCCATGTCGACGTCTGTGCCGCGGTCCAGGGCCTCCCGCAGCTCCCGAACTTCTGTCCCGCTGGCAGCTCTGCGGAATATGCCCTCCGTCGACGGCCCTTCGCGCTGCAGGACAGCCAGCAGCTCCTGCAGGAGAGGCAGGAGGACACTTGCTGGGCTGAGCAGATGCCTTCCAACAGCGGTGGCCAGAGCACTGCCCAGATCTGGCTCCTTGCCTGCAAAGGCGCTGGGAGCAGCCGCGTGTTCTTGGGGGTGAAGAGCCCAATCCCCCATCCCCACAGCCCCTGGGGACACCCCCTGCCTCTCCGCAGCAGCCGGACGGCGGGAGAGCTGGAGCCCCACAGTCCAGGCTGGCTTACCTGGATGGGCTGGGGCAGCGTGCCGTCCTCCCCGCAGAGGGCTGCCAGGGGCTGCCCAAAGAGCGGCCTGCTGCAGCCGGAGCCCACCTGCCCTGGCGCCTGGGCAGTGGCCGGGGTCTGCCGCAGAGCAAAGGGCCAGGGCAGCCCCCTCCTCCTCCTCCTGCTGTGGCTGCTCCCTCCTGCTGCAAAGGAAACCAGAGCCAGAGCCCGTCAAGGGAGACCGCCAGGCCAGCGCTCCCGCATTCTGCCCTGCCCTGCCCTGCCCTGCCCTGCCCTGCCCTGCCCTGCCTGCAGCGCGATGCTGAGCAGTGCGGCGGGACGGGCAGGGAGCCAGCAGCTGGAAGCACGGCTGTGGCCCAGCAGCTCCGGCTCAGAGGCTCCGGTGTGCCGGTGTGCCCCCGGGACAGCCTGGCCCAGCCCTCGCCCTGCCCTCCTCCCAGCTCCGGGCAGCAGCAGATTCTCCGTGTCCCTGCAGAACCACGTCGAGCGGCCGCTGCCCAGCGGGTGCCCTCGCTGGTCCAGGTGACGTCGTCCCTTGGGGTGCCACACCTGCATGGCGACACTCAGGGGACAAGTGAGCACACACAGCTCCTGCCGACTGCGGCCCATCTGCCTGGCTCAGGAGATGGAGCTGAGGCAGGCAGCACGTCGAGTGCTCAGCGCTCTCGAAGGGTCCCAAGGGCTCAGCTCTCTCCTGTGGCAACGGCTTCCTCTGGGAGAAGGGCAGCTGCAGCAGCATCCTCAGTTCTGCAGACGTGCCGCTTGCAGGAGAAAAGGAGGCCCTCCCTGCCTTTCTTTCCAAAACTCACCTGGTGAGTGGCAAAGTCCCTCTCCGTGGGCAGATGGGGCCGGCGGAGGCCCTTGCTTGGGGTCATCCTGCAAGAAGCAGGCTGCGTTTAGAGAGCAACCCTGCAGCAGCAAAGGACAGCGGTGAGAGGCCACCCAACACCAGCAGCCCGAGCGCGGCACAGCCGGGCCCCTCGGCGCTCCCGGGCTCTCTGACCTGTGTGGCACGCTTCCTCCCAGCGCCGCCATGCGAGGTCGTGCCGGCATTCCTGGTGCCTCCCCAACCCTCTCTGCTCCCCGAGTGGCACCGCACGGCCCTCCCTCCCTCCTGCACAAGCTCACCCCACTCTCCGCACAGCCCGGCACAGCCAGAGGCGGGTGAAACGCAGCCGTTCTCACCTTTGCCTGGCCCTCCGTCAGCCTCTCCAGGCTCCTGGCACTGAATGTCCTCCACTGGGCAAGAGAGAAGGAGCGGGAGAAGGTGAGCAGCCATGCCTCTGCTGCTCGCTCGGCTGGAGGAGCAGTGCTGGGGGACAGAGCCCAGAGCAGAGAGACACTCACGGCATGGCGGCGGCTCAGCTCCTTCTGCAGGAGTTTGAGGGATGGCAGACGGGTCACGCGGGCTCTCTTGGCTCCTTCTGGTGTTCTGTGCACCGGGAACAGTCAGGGAGAGAGCTGGCTGAGCCCCAAGCTGCCTCTTCTGTCTTGTCAGGCAGCTGTGGCCGAGAGCTGCCCGCAGCCGCGAGGGCACCTCTCCCCAGCTGGGGAGCCGTGTTTGCCCTGCGGCTGCGCCTGGAGCATCCCCCCGGCTTACCCCAGCATTGTGCCCAGCCACAGCTGCTTCAGCGCCCGGGAGCTGCCGAGAGAGAGGAGGAAGAGCGTCAGGCCCCGCTGCCCGCCAGCCCGTGGGAAGGACACAGGGGCAGGACGAAGCCCCGTGGGGCAGGATAGAGGTGCTGCCCAAGCCCTGGCTGCCTCTGTCCTGCCAGAGCAGCTCCTTTTGCCCTTCCCTTCTAGGGACCAAGAGGTGTTTAGGGGATGCAGGAGGTGGACATGCCCCGCCATCCCTCCCTGCCGGCGTGCTGCCTGCTCCCTGCCCAGGCTCTGCACAGAGGACAGGGGCTATTCAACCTGCCCTGGTCAAGGTTGGGAAGCTCTCCTGCCCTGCCATGGGACATGGCACCATGACTCACCCAAAAGTGGCAACACAGGAGCCGGTGGGCCAGATGAGGATGACGGAGGTCCCATCCTCATCGCTGCCTTCCTCCTCCTTCTCTTCCTCCTCCCCCGCCACCTCCTTCCCGCCGCTCAGCACCCACAGCTGGTCCAGGGCCAGGCGGAGCTGAGGGCGCAGGCTGGTGCCACGTCTGCAGAGAGGAGAGGCAGGCGGGGAGCTGGCGGTGGCTTCCTTGGGGTCCCCCCGGGCAGAGCCCTGTCTCCCGCCTGCCGTTGGGACGGACATTGGTGCCTCCAGCCCCAAGGTCGCGGGGCCACAGGTGGTGCCAGGGCGTCCCCGGCCTGGTCCCGGGGCCAGCGCTGGGGGACAGGCAGCTGGGCTCCGCGGTACTTACTGCAACTTGGCGATGACCAGCTCCTCCTGAAGGAGGAGAAGGCGCCTCTCGCTCCTCTTGCGGCCCCGGCTCAGCCGCACATCCGCGCTCAGCACCGGCTCGGCGTCGCTGAGAGCCTCCCTGCAGAGCCGAGAGCGGCGGCCATGAGCAAGGCCGCTGCTGTGGGGCCCGGCCGTGCCCGCGTGTCCCCGAGCCACAGGGGGAGCCCACCTGGAGCCGCAGCAGCAGTTGGCCTGGCCCATCCTGCCCGGGACTGGAGGCCCCTCGCCGCGCACCAAGGACGCGGGGCAGCCGGCGACAGCGAGGGTGGGAAGCGGGGTGCTGGTGCCGGTGCCGGTGCCGAGGCAGCGCTGCTCGGTCAGATCCTGCCTCCTGCCAGCGCTGCTCCGTGCCAGCACAGCTCTGTCCTGCTGTCTCTGGTGGCCGTTGGCTCCAACTGACCAACATTCCGACCCCAACGGACACTGGGCGGGGCAGTGGGGGGGCACTGAGCTGAGGCTTCTCTCCAGTATGGCCACGTCTGTCTTGTACTGGGGAGCCCAGAGCTGGACACAGCAGCGGGGAACGGTCAGCTCCCTCCACCTGCTGCCAGTGCTTTGCCTACTGCAGCCCAGGGTGCAGTTAGCCGCCTGTACCCCAAGGGCACTCGGCCGGCCTCAAACTGCTCCTCTTGGGCTCCGCCATGAGCCCAGGGGTCTGCACAGCTGCTTCCCATTTCCAAACTGTCTCATTGTTCATTTGAATGTCATGTCTCTTCAAGCTGCTGAGGCTACGTGTAGCAGCGGATCGGGTTGTACCTGCGCGGAGGTCCTTAGATAGTAGGTAGCCTAGGTTACTAGACGGTTGATAGCAGATGACCTGCGTTAAGTGTGCTACCAGCAGTGACAGGAGGTTGCATTTAGCTCTGGAGCCAAACGATCAAAAGCAAAGGTGCCTGTGGAACTCAGTGGGCTCTTGGTCAGCAAACTGAATTCACCACGTTCCAAAAAGAAACGGTATGCGAGAAAGGCATGTTCTCTCTTGACTGCTACCATGCATGGTTTAGGAGCTATGAAGACAAAGAGTCCATGCCCCTCCCACCACCCCCTTCCAAAAACCAAACAAGGACTAGAGAAAAAAAGCTTCATTCAGCTCGTAGAGCAATGGGGCTTTTAATAGCCAAGTAAAGCTGCCTCTGTCATTCCCATTCAACGAGCCACTTTGCCTGACATTCTGCCTCTACTCGGTACCACCATAAGACTCTTCCTTGACAAATTAAACAAAGGAAACACTAGCTGTACAGACACCTACAAATGCTATGCTATGCTATGCTATGCTATGCTATGCTATGCTGTGCTGTGCTATGCTATGCTGTGGAAGATGTAGAATTCCACTCCGATCCCCAGCTTTCCACCTACAGTCAAAACCGCGGTGATGTTTTCCTCTATCTCAAGAACTCTCTGGTGCCTGTTGTGCAGGGAAAGTCTTCCCTCTGTCACTCTGTGGGCATAGCTGGCCTAAACCTAAGCCTAAACCTCCCCTGGCGCAACTTGAGGCCATTTCCTGTCATCCTATTACTAGTCACTTGGGAGAAGTGGCCAACACCCACCTCATCACAAGCCCCTTTTCAAGCGTTTGTGGAAAGCGGTATGGGATCCACTCAGCCTCCTCTTCTCCAGACTAAACAACCCCAGTTCCCTCAGCTGCTCCTCGTAAGACTTGCGCTCTATACCCTTGACCAGCTTTGTTACCCTTCTCTGGACACGCTCCAGCAACTCAATGTCCTTCTTGTAGTGAGGGGCCCAAAACTGAACACAGTATTGGAGGTAGCGACCTCACCAGTGCCGAGTACAGGGGCATGATCATTTCCCTACTCCTGCTGGCCACACTATTTCTGATAGAGGCCAGGATGCTGTTGGCCTGCTCGGCAACCTGGGCACACAGCTGGCTCGTGTTCAGCCAGCTGTAGACCAGCACCCCCAGGTCCTTTTCGGCCGGGTAGCTTTCCAGCCACTCCTCCCCAAGCCTGTAGCGTCACATGGGGTTGTTGTGACCGAAGCGCAGGACTGGGCACTTGGCCTTATTAAACCTCATACAGTTGACCTCGGCCCATCGATCCAGCCTGTCCAGATCCCTCTGCAGAGCCCTCCTACCCTTCAGCAGGTCAACACTGCCGCCAAGCTTGGTGTCGTTTGCGAACTTACTGAAGGAGCACTTGATCCCTTCATCCCAATCATCGATAAAGATATTAAACAAGACCGGCTCCAGTACTGAGCCCTGGGCAACACCACTTGTGACCGGCCGCCAAGTGGATTGAACTCCGTTCACCTGTGCTGTCTGGGCCTGATGCCTTGGTTGTCCTGCAACTCCAACTGCTTTTCAACGTCAGGACAAGGGCTGTTAATAGACATGGGTGCACATGGCACAATCTATTCCAGAAGAGCCACAGTTGCCAGAAGCTTTCTGTGTCCTTGACTGATGGTTTTCAGGACCAGCTCCTGGGCTGCGTTTGAGCAGCCTGCGCTGCTGGACTGGTGGCAAATGTTGTGTCTCCATCCCTGCTCTTCTGTTCTCCCGCTCTAGGGCCCTGGTCAATAAAACAGGCTGTTTGGCCAGGAAATGGCCATCGTGGCTAAAGACAGACTGCAAAGGATGAGGCCCTGCAGGGCTCCCATCCGTGACCTTTGAGCTAGCCATCCTCCAGCTGCCACTCCAGGGGCTGGGGGTCTCATGTAGGTCCCCAGCCAGTGATTCAGGTACCCAGGGATATTGAGAACCGGGAAAGACTCATTTACAGAAGCTCTTTATATTAATAGCATGTCCCTTCTCCCCAGGGAAAGTGTTACGCACCGAGATATTGTGTGTAAATATTCACCACCCGGGTTTGTCTTCATGAGGATCTTAATGCTCTTTCAAAGCTCTGCTCTTGTGTTGGGTTCTGTTGTGTTGTGTTGTGGAAGAGGTTTTCTAAAGCATGCCACATTTGCCTATTGAAAAGCGACGGGCATTTTCTTTGAGAGCACCAGCTTGTCTTTTGGGATTTTGTGTGGTGAGCTTAGGCAGCAACACTTGTGTCCGTGGAGCAGCAGACGTGGGTGTTCAGGGTTTACCCTTGGCATAGACGGCTGGAGGAGAGCCAGAAAGGAGTCCTGCCCTGTTGCCCGTGACCTTCACCCACCGAGCGGCCAAGGCAGCCAGGGACAAGATTGTGTGCAAGGCCCTCCTGACGGCACAAAAAGGATGCAAAGCCAGCTTTTGATGTTGGGTGTCTGGTTTAACTGCTGGTCCTGAGCAATGCCTTGGTGAAAACAAAAGCTATCAAGAGAGTTATAAACCTGTCCTTTTCAGGAAAAAGGCAGGAAATCAGAGAGATTTTCAAAAGTATCTTATGGCTCTTCTACACTGCAGCAAGAAACAGTGCTTACTGCTTTAAGGGAAATTGAACACTTTGGCAGAAGTGGATGTAACACCAGGCTTCTGGGCACTGCCTCCCACACTGGGCTAGGCTGGGACTGGAGAGCTTGGGAAGGTCTGCGGGGTCCCAGCTTTCCCGCAGTGCGGAGGACTGTGGCTGCTGCCTGTTCTTCCCTGCAATGCTGGGTGCACCCACCTGGTGGGGCTGTTGAAAGTATGGGAGGAATGAAGCTGAGGGTGGTGCTTAGTCCGGTAGTTACTTAAATCCTGGTTAGTTAGGTAGTTAGAGTGAGCTACCCTAATTAACATCTAATTAACATCTAATTGGCATAACAGAAACCCGCCCTGGGGTAGGCAAAGCCCCCTACCCACAGAAGCCCCTTCCTCACGGAGCGTGCGCAGTGAAAGAGAAGGACGCTGCGACTGGCAGCGGAGACGAGGCTTGTGGGAACCAATAGGAAAAAGGGAGACTGAGCCAACTTGCAAAAATACTGAGAACTGTTGCTCGAAATGTATAAATATTTCCCATGTGTTGACCGAGGTGTGCTAGCTTTGTGGACCCACTACCTAGCTCCCAGCTCTGCGCAGATTTGGCGTAAAAGCAAATATATCGACTCTGTGTGTTTTTCGGCTCTCTGCACACCAGGTGGAAAAACCCACATCTGGGACAAGAGTTTTGGCCACCCAGATGGGCCTTGTCCGTATCGTCTTGCTGACCATGACATTGGAGAATTGGACCGGACAGGACTCCCGCGCACCCCGACCTGTTGGTCGAGGACTCCTCTGGATCTCCTCCGAGGTCGGGGCACAAGCAGCTCAAAGGTGGAATGCCCGAAAATAGATATATGCATAAGGGTGAAAGGGGGGGGGGGGTGAATCCTTGGGTTGGCGAGTACGAAAATTTAACTGTTTTCCCGGAAAAGGTATAAAGTCGCATGTGCATAAGTCACGCGTACACACCGGCAAGGGGTGCCTTAATTGTGCAGTGCGGTCAGAGCCGAGGGCGCATAAGGCTATGTTATTTACACGCTGAAGCTTGGTACCAGGGGGGTGCTAAGGTATAGGTATAGGTATAGGTATAGGTATAGGAAACAACTGGCAAAATGGGATTGAACCAATCTACGTTCCCTCCCTGTAGCCCTTCGGGGCGTATTTTGAAAAACTGGAATGAGTTTGCAGGTGATTTGATGACTAATGATAAAACGAAAAGTTATTGTAATTAGTGATGGCTAAAGCACAAATTGGATGGTGGTGAACGGTAGCTGGAAAATGGGGGTTTACAATTTAATATTATACTGCAGTTACTGTTTTGTCATTGACTCGGGAAAATGGGATGAACTTTTGTATGCTGATGCTTTTATGACTCTGTACAGAAATCCTGGTATTCCGAAAAAAATGTAAAGTAACAATTGACCTAGTGATGTATAGAGCTTCTGAATAAAAAAACAAAACAAAAAACGTGGTTGTAGCATGGAAATTTGCAGAGGGAAAGAACTGGAGGATGTACAATTGTTAGTCCCAAGAGCCCCACCTTTATACAGAAATAGTGTGGGACGATCGCCAATTGATTCTAATTCACAACCGGGCGATGAGAATTTCAGCCCCGTTTCCAGTCGGACTAGAAGGCACACTCAGCCAGGTACTCAGGCTCCTCTGAGACAAGCGCTGGGACCGGAAGGATTGCTGCGTTTCGTACGGGTTCCGTTCACTACCTCTGAGCTCTTAAATTGGAAACAAACTCTGGGTTCATACAGAGAAAATCCTGAAGGAATGCACCAGCCTTTAGAGACTATAATGCTGACTCACAGTCCTCACAAGTTGGGGAAATGTTACAAGCGTTATTGAAAACTTTCTTTACAGCAAAGGAGAAAAGAATGATAATAAAAAAGCCAGGGAAGAAGGTGAGAAAAGAAAAAGACAGGAGGACCCTGAGGGTTATTTGCCTACCAAAGAAGATCCAGAGGGGGACCTTAATGGGGGCAGGGGTGGCGGGAAGGCCCAGCCGAAGCAATACCAGCAATTAATATTATACGGGGTCTGGCACGGAGTACCAAAATCAAAAAATGTGCCCCCTCCCAGCTCCCCGTGCACCCCTCGCCTGCTCGCTGGCAGGCCAGCATGAGGAGCTGGAGAGCCCCTGACTGCTTAGCAACACCTAAAAACATCAGCACATTAGCAACATCATTTTCATCCCAAATCCAAACCACAGCACTTTACCAGCTCCTTGGAAGAAAACTAACTCTATCCCAGCCAAAACCAGGACAGAGGTGAAACAGGGCCCCAGTGAAAATCCATCAGCCTTGTCCAAGAGGTTACGTGAATTAGCCCGGAAATGGATGGACTTGAAACCGGACGGTGAGGCAAATGAGAGGATGTTCACTAGGCTGTCCACTGGGCAGTCAACCCAGGACATAAGGAGACAGCTGAGGCTGCTGGAGGAATGTTGATTTCACAGTTGATAGAAATAGCATATGAAGTGTTGTAAAAATCAGGATGAGAGCAAAAAAAAAACCAAACAAGAAGGAGAGCAGAATGAGGTTGCAAGGAACTTTGCTGGCAGCAGCAATAAGTGGAAACGATGTCTGAGGAAAAGGTAGAGGAGACATAATGAGAGATAATGGAGAGACAATGCAGGGAAGAGGCCCACAGAACCGCACCCCTTTAGGACCAAATGAATGTGTGGCCCGTAGACAGGCAGGGCACTGGGAGGATGAACGCCCAAACCAAAAGGGGCCAGAGGAACAAGATCACGCAGGAAACGCTAACCTTACTATGATAGAAGATTCCGACAATGAATGAAGAGGACCGGGGGAAAACGTTGAAGTCTCCCCAGCTGATGCCCTGGTTCTAGTTAAGTTGGGGAGCGAGCCCATAGCTTTTTTAATTGGCAGTGGGGCCACTCATCCGGTCGTCACTGGTTGTAAAGGGCCCCTAAGCAAAGCTACTATACCGATTGCTGGGGCAACGGGAAAGGGAACATTAAGGTCATTTTTACAACCTATGGAACGTACAAGTGGAAATACTAAAGTAAGTCACGAGTTTCCAGGTATGCCAGAACGCACCCTTCCACTGCTAGCAAGGGGCTCGTTATGTAAATTGAATGCACAAGTAACTTTTCCTGAGAACTCTGTACAGCTTCTCATCCCACCTGAGATGGCATGGAAGGCCCAAATCTGCCTACTGACAGATAAAACCCTGGAAAAGCCTGCAAGCCCCATCCCGGATGCAATACTGAACGCGGTAATTCCTTTGGCATGGGCCTCAAGGAAAACCGGTAAAGTGAACAATGTAGCTCGGAATAGAACAGAAGTAAAGCTGAGGGCAAAGCTGGTCAGGGTAAATCAGTACCCTCTTAGACTGGAAGCACGCCGGGGTCTGGAGCCCTCGATAAATACTTTCATGCAGTGTAGACTGCTTAGAGACTGTCGATCTGAATGTAATACACCTATCTTACCAGGAAGGAAGCCTCACTGCCAGGAATAACCGACCGGTGCAAGACTTAAGGGCAATAAATCTAATAACCACGGACATACACCCCACTGTACTGAACCCCCACACCTTACTAATTTTCGTACACGAAACAAATGTCTATTTTACTGTTCAGGACATAACAGGAAAACGTAAAAGCTTTCTTGTGTATCCCAGTGGACAAAGAAAGCCAAACAGCGTTGCCTTCGAATGGGAACCCCCCCCGACGGGAGGAAAGATGCATCTGTGTTGGACTGCGCTCCCCCAGGGATTTAAAAACAGCCTTACTCCGTTTGGTAACATGTTGGCAAAAGACTTAGAACAATGGCGGGGCGAGAATGATAGTGTAACTCTGGTACAATGCGTAGCAGAAAAGGAGAATCGATGGGTGGAAATAGTGAAATGTTCCAGAGATACAGAAGGATGGGGGGTAACCCTGAACCAGCAAGTTCTTACTACAGCCAACGTGATGGAAGCTCTCCGCAAGAAACTACGCAACGAAACTGACGTGGGAGCTGATGCTAATGATGAGCAGCGCTCAGAGCTGCGCTATAGGGCCAAAAATGCAATCAGGTGCGGACCTAACCAGGGAGAAGGTGTCAGACCTGCTGCACAAACAACCCTAAGATTCAAAGAAAGCCACCGATGGGCGAAGCAAAAAGGGGAATAGCACCCCCCTGCCAGGAGTACTGGCAAACAGATTTCTCTGAGTTACCAAAGAGTGGGCAATAGAAATACCGACTTGTTTTAGAAGACACATTCTCTGAGTGGCCAGAAGCTTTCCCTTGGTGCAACAATTGAGCCAGGGAAGTCATTAAAATTTTGATAAAAGAAATAACTCCTCAGTTTGGAATCCCTGAGGGCTTATTCTCTGACAACGGACCTCTTTTTGTTTTAGAAATAGTCGAAGGAGTGTCAAGATTCCTCCAGTTAAAATGGGATCTACATAGCCCTTGGAGACCACAGTCGAGTGGGAAGGCAGAACGAATGAATCTGGCCCTTGAAAGACAAATTTCTGAATCATGTCAAGACACCCAGCTTAAGTGGGTAGATATCCTACCAATTGCCCTGATGAGGATCAGGACTAACCCCCGAGTGAGGAAAGGGATAAGCTCCTTTCCAATACTAGGTGGAAAACCGTATCCTGTCAGTGAGGTGGGTAGTCGGAGTGATCAGATACGCATTAAAGGTGAAGGAATTCTGAAAGATGATTTGTTATCTCTCGCACGGGTGTTATCCTCTTTGCGCAGGTATCTCAACCTGCAGGCTCCGCTTCCTTTGGACCCTGCGGTACATAACTTCAAGCCCAGAGATCTGATTTCCATCCGGCCCTGCAAGGATGAACCACTAAAAGAAAAGCTCCTACTGACCCACTACACGAGAGTGAAGGGAGTTCCACCAGAGGAACAGTGGACACCTGTAGCAACAGGAGCGCTAAAGATAAAACTTTCCAAAAATTCTGTGGGCTAATGAACTGTTTACAGTTCTAATATGGCTCATGGTAACACTGACCTTTCCAAAGTAAGGCACAATGACAATAAGAATGTTAATGAAGGTACTCTTACTTTCGCTGCTAATCAGACATTCCACACCACACGTGATCAGAGTTGATGGAAACACATGAATACGGGGAAAGCCAAAACAGTACCTTCCATTGACAATCGTTGGTAATCATATCATGACAAAACCCAAGAGCCACCTTAATTCTGTTACACCAGCCAGCTGGTAGAATCTCTGCTGAACGTCATGTGACAAACTACCTCGAGGGACATAGCTCAATAGTCATCAAAATGGCAAACCAAACTCCGTCAAAGCAAAGCAGTATGCTTACGGGTAGATACAGGCAACCGTAATGGAAACGGTCCTTCATGCCAACGCCTACCCCTACACCTCATGCTACTCCAGCAGTTACCCCGACTGCCTATGGATCCATTTCCTACCCAATTACTTACACGACTGCCCAAACTATGAACCCATTGATCTCTGAAACGGGAACATAGACAATCAGCTATGTAGGACGAGAGCGAGTGATGTTTAACCTGCCATGGTCCCTCAGACGAGTAGAACTATCAAGGGACGTTAATATCTCTGCAGTTAAATCAACCAGTTCACCAGCTGTAAGCATGTCCTGTGCGGGGTGGTTAGCACGATTACGTGGGCGGTGCCTTACATCTCTCCTTGCCCATTTTCAAGGGGTAGAAGAGGTCCCTAGAACTGTTTTCAATTTTTATAGTACTAGATAATACCTCTGTTGGTGTAAGTAATCACTCAAATACTTGCGTTAGTAACTTTATTAACATTATAGGGTGTGATTTTTACTATTCAGCTGTTATTCCGTCTTATCAGCTGTTGCAATTCAATTATACTTTAGTTAAAAACCTATTGCCTACTCCCATTGGGATGTCACGCTGGTAAAAAAACTTTTACAACATCATGATCTCCCTAGTTGCTGGAACGTGCCCGAGATGAGGGACAAATGACTTGAATCACCCTCCCACCACGGCGCAGAAGAGATACATCATGTTTTGGAGCAAATGGAGAAAGATGGAGACCAGAGATGGTGGGAAGCCCTCCTCGCATGGTCACCCACAGCAACAGGCACTCTTAATCTCATGCTACGTCCCGTTGTGATCTTGCTGCCACTAACATGCTTATGTTTCTTGGTTATAGTCCTGTTGTAGTTTAAGGCTTGGCTCGTAATGAAGCAAATCGCTCTACAGTAAACACCCAGGGTACGCATGGTGACGAGGAGGAAAATAAACTCCGCAGACCTGACAGCCTCCCTATAAAGGACAGAAAAATTCTGAAAAGATTTATGACAACAGGGAGGAATGAAAGAGCAGTTTTGGAAAATTTTGAAGCCGAGCTAGGATGGAGGCTTTAGAACAAAAAGATCCAGCTGAGACTTACTTGAAATATTAATTATTTCTCTAAGCCTCAAAAGGAGCATCTGGTGAAGGCACGGGAGGAATGAAGCTGAGGGTGTTGTTGACTTTCTGTGGGTAATTGGGAGGCGCAACCTTGAGGGAAGGAACAAGATCACCACAAAGGGAACACAACCACTGGACTTTGAGTAAACTACCCTAATTAAGATCTAATTAACATGTAAGTGTCTTAAGAGAAACCCACCCTGGGGTAGGCAAAGCCCCCTACCCACAGAAGCCCCTTCCTCACGGAGCACGCGCGCTGAAAGAGAAGGACGCTGCGACTGGCAGCGGAGACGAGGCTTGCGGGAACCAATAGGAACAAGGGAGACTGAGCCAACCTGCAAAAATACTGAGAACTGTTGCTCGAAATGTATAAATATTTCCCATGTGTTGACCGAGGTGTGCTAGCTTTTTGGACCCACTACCTAGCTCCCAGCTCTGCGCAGATTTGGAATAAAAGGGAAAATACCTCGACCCTGTGTGTTTTTCGGCTCTCTGCACACACTGTTGACAGAACCCGTATTTGGGACAACAGGGCTGTCCTTGGGGGAAGGGCGCCCGAGCTGAGAAAGCCCCTGGGAGAGGTTGGGGAGACAAGCTCTTCACCAGAGATTTGCCAGCACCTCTCCAGAGCATCCCTCTTCCAGTCCCAGAGATGCTCTGTGTGACAAGGGAAGGTGCCCGTTGGCCCAACGCCTGAGGCCCTGCAGGGCTCCCATCAGCGTCCTAGCCATCCTCCAGCTGCCACTCCAGGGGCTGGGGGTCTCATGTGGGTCCCCTGAAAAAGTCTCTTAGCCCCACTCAAGGTCTCTTGCCTGAGCCAGTGCTTGCAGGGCATGTTTCCTTCCCACTGGCAAGGGCTGAATTCCAACTAAATGCTCCTGGGCAATGTTGAGCTAAGCAAAGCTTTTTCTGTGGGTCTCGTTGCTTTGGCGGTCCATGTGCGGGACCCCTCTCCTGCATGGGAGCTGAGGACACGAGCTGACCTCATTTGGAAGCTGGCCCCTCTCTCTGCACGCTCCGCCAGTCCCCTGCTTATTCCTTTGGCTTCTGCAGCCTGATGATCTCCACTGTCATCTTCCCCCCCATCCTGCAATCAGAGTCTCTATCGCAGCTCCTACCACAGTGAGAGCGCAGAGTCTACCCGTGGATTAAAAAACAGGAGGAAAAAGTCTCAGTTCAGCCACAATACTTGGTTTCAACTCTGACCTTGAAATTAGGCTTGTAATTTTGTGACTGTTCTGGAACGTCTTACAGTGAAAGACGAGTTTGAAATGTCAGTATTGGGTCTGGCTGAGATGGAGTTAGTTTTCCCCACAGCAGCCCTCATAGTGCTGTGCTTTGTACTGGTAGCTAGAAGGGTGTTGACAACACACCAGTGTTTTGGCTACTGCTGGGCAGTGCTTGCCGAGAGACATCAAGGCTGTCCCTCCAACGTTTCCTCCCACCAGTAGGCTTTGGGTGGGCAAGGTCTTGGGAGGGGACACAGCCAGGACAGCTGACCCAAACTGGCCAAAGGGACGTTCCGTGCCACATGACGGCAGCTCAGCAATAAAGGCTAAGCGAAAGGAGGAGGAGGGGAGGGGCATTCATTTTCCGACAGTTGTCTTCCGGAGCAACCGCCAGGTGTACTGAAGCCCAGCCTCCCGGGAAGTGGCTGAACATTGGCTGCTGATGGGAAGTGGAGAGTGTGCTGAGCACTGCGCTGTTTCCTTTCTGGTTCGTGCCAGGAGGGAACCAGCAGAGCAGGCGCAAAGCCAAGGGACCGCGGAGGGACCTGGCTGGGGTGAGAGGAGGAACCTGCACTCGAATTCACACTTGAGCGTGGGCTTCTTGTTATGGGGCTGGCAAATCACCAAAGGATTACAAAGGATTCTGAAACCAGGGATGATCCCAAACTCCTCCAGCACGATTCATCGCAAAACAACATCTCCCTAGTGCAGAATATCGGATGGCAGGCACAGTCAGAAGAGAGAAACGGTCCTTTTATTGTGGACGTCAGGTGCAGGGGCCCAGGAGTCACAGGCCTTCAGCCAGCAACTGGAAATGGGCACCTGCAACGACACAGTCAGAAAGCACTGCTAAGCCCACAAAGGCAGCATCGGGCATGCCTCGGTTCCCCTTTCTTAGGGGAAGGTAGTCGACGAGGAACTGTTGGTAGCCCAGAAGAGAGAGCTATTGGCTGGCATTGCCCGCGGGACGGCTCTGGCGCCTTAACCCCACGGGTAATGCCCTCAGAGACCTGCGCGCGTGCAGAGATGCACAGTGCCCCCCCGCCACGCAGCAGGGCTCGGTGGGGGGCCCCTGGGGAGCTGCCGTGGAGTTCTTTGCAGAGCAAAAAACCAGCAGCACCAGCCCTGGCCGTCCCTTGCCAGCGACTCGCCCTGACTTGGAGCCGTGTGGAGAGCTGGCCCAGATGGGCAGCGGAGCCTGGTACACACCTGGGCTGCTTCACCTGCTGGAGCCTCCTGCTTTCTTGTCAGTCCCCGTCTTTTTCTCTCTTCCATCTTTTCGGTTCTTGTTGGCACTCGCTCTCCTCTGCCCAGGACTCTTTTCTCTTTCTTCTTCCTTGGCCTTCATTTTCCTGGTGGGAGCCTGCAAACCTGTCCATCCCACAGTGTGCTTAGGTAGGTAAAGCCGGGACCACCTGGCATCAGTTCTTGATGTAACCAAAGCTGACTCGTTTTACCTTCTTGCCTCCAAAAGGCTCTTTAGGTCTTCTGCGCCGCCCAGGGAGGTTACCGTGGTCTCTGGGGTGGTTGGAGGCAAAGCAGCGCGTGCCTAAACCAGAAATGTCGCCGTTAGCAGCTGGCAAGGGACGCCCTGGCGTAGTAAGCCACTGCTTGGCAAGTTGCTACCTTAGCTCTCCAGAGAAGCCCCCTTTGGCTGCTTTGCATCAGCCCTTTCTTCCAAGGGCCTCTACTTTGGAACACAATGTTCACACGAGTGTGTGACACTCGGTTCACTGGTGGGGGCCATTCAGCAGGAAGCCTGCGTTCCCCCTTCAGGCCAGAAGAGGCTTGCCCCCTTCATTCTGCCGGGGCTGCTTCTGCCCCCGCTGAGACAGAGCTCTGCGGATATCCGCCTTTGGTGCAACACCACCTTTCTGAGGTGGGAGGCTTTGCTTTTGAAATCTGTCTTTCTGTAGGTATTTTGTACTTCCTGCTTTGATGAAGCACATGCCTAGTGCCTTTCTGAGAAACAACCTTTCCAGTTTTACTTACAAGGTGTCATTCAGGGGTGGGGGACACCAAGCAAGCCACACAAAGCCCTAAGAGTTGGAATGCAGGAAGAGGCATGGCAGCTGCTTGGACTCATCAGGAAGTACCCTCCTACCTGAGACCTGTTGTCCCAGTGCTTGTGGAGCTGCCATACCTCGGCCGTTTCTGATCCCAGCACGGGATCTGCCCCGGCTGCTTTCTGGAGGACGAGCAGAGAGAGTGGTACCTCCAGGAAGGCTTCTGCCTGGTGCTCCACGCCGTCTTCGCCTGCAGGGCCGTGTTGCTCTTCCAAAGGCAGCTCTGGAAAGCAGCAAAGAGACTTCTTGGAAGTGCGCAACAGCCAAAGAGACCCCCCACCCCGAAGCCCTAGAGCAGCTCTCTTCTCAGGCTGTGACAACACTCAGCGCCTCCTCATACCTGTGGATCTGTCCATGGGCGCTGGTGACTGCGCAACTGAAGGGCTGGGAAGGCCAGCCATCTCCTCCCCAAGGATGTCACAGCACTTTTCAATCAGAAACTCCACTAGTGCATTCACCTGCACGCAGCAAGTCCTTGGTCTCAAGCCAGGTGCACGAAAACAAATCAAGCAGCCTTCCCCACTCCTGAGCCTTGCCTCTGTGCAGAAGGCTGTGGGGCTGCTCTTGCAGGCAGCCAGCCCAGCAGCATTTGCTCAAGAGAGGAGGCAGCCAGGCACTTCTCAACAGCCAAGCTCTGATGGGCCGGGAAGGCTGCAGACGGCTGCTCCATGCAGCGTACCTTCTCAGTTGCCTCCAGCATGGCCTCCAGCGGGAGCAGCTCCTCGTTGGCTGGGCTCAGCAGGTTTGGCCCAACACAGATGGCCAGGTTGCTGCAGCCCATCCTGCTGGTGGCTGCGTTGTGGCCGATGTGCTGGAGGAGGGACAGCAGGCGCTTCAGGAGGAGGAGGTTGGCCACAGGCAACTTCTCGGCCACCCTGGGGGAACCAGAAGACAACGCTGATAGAGCAGATGTTGCCCACAGCTGTCCCCCGGCTTGCCCAAGGAAGCTGAGATCCAGCGGCTCCCATGTGTTGCACAGCTTTGCAGGGGCTCTCAGCTAGCGGCCAGGGCTCCTGCTCAACAGGCAGGCAGGCTGCTGCCCACACTCACGCTTTCAGCTCTTCAATCTTCTCCTCCTTGCTGGCCTTCTGCATCGCTGCCATCCAGTCCTCGTAGAGGCCGTTCACGAGGAGCTTGGCGGGGATGCTTCGGAGGAAGTCCTGCAATGCCAAGGGCTCCAGCTGAGCCTTGGAAGAGTCCCGGCGAGCCACGAGCTCTTCCAGCTGCAGGTCAGAAGGGCTCACCTTCAAGACGACGGCCAGCAGCAGCGCAGGCTGGCTTCCCATGTCGACGTCTGTGCCGCGGTCCAGGGCCTCCCGCAGCTCCCGAACTTCTGTCCCGCTGGCAGCTCTGCGGAATATGCCCTCCGTCGACGGCCCTTCGCGCTGCAGGACAGCCAGCAGCTCCTGCAGGAGAGGCAGGAGGACACTTGCTGGGCTGAGCAGATGCCTTCCAACAGCGGTGGCCAGAGCACTGCCCAGATCTGGCTCCTTGCCTGCAAAGGCGCTGGGAGCAGCCGCGTGTTCTTGGGGGTGAAGAGCCCAATCCCCCATCCCCACAGCCCCTGGGGACACCCCCTGCCTCTCCGCAGCAGCCGGACGGCGGGAGAGCTGGAGCCCCACAGTCCAGGCTGGCTTACCTGGATGGGCTGGGGCAGCGTGCCGTCCTCCCCGCAGAGGGCTGCCAGGGGCTGCCCAAAGAGCGGCCTGCTGCAGCCGGAGCCCACCTGCCCTGGCGCCTGGGCAGTGGCCGGGGTCTGCCGCAGAGCAAAGGGCCAGGGCAGCCCCCTCCTCCTCCTCCTGCTGTGGCTGCTCCCTCCTGCTGCAAAGGAAACCAGAGCCAGAGCCCGTCAAGGGAGACCGCCAGGCCAGCGCTCCCGCATTCTGCCCTGCCCTGCCCTGCCCTGCCCTGCCTGCAGCGCGATGCTGAGCAGTGCGGCGGGACGGGCAGGGAGCCAGCAGCTGGAAGCATGGCTGTGGCCCAGCAGCTCCGGCTCAGAGGCTCCGGTGTGCCGGTGTGCCCCCGGGACAGCCTGGCCCAGCCCTCGCCCTGCCCTCCTCCCAGCTCCGGGCAGCAGCAGATTCTCCGTGTCCCTGCAGAACCACGTCGAGCGGCCGCTGCCCAGCGGGTGCCCTCGCTGGTCCAGGTGACGTCGTCCCTTGGGGTGCCACACCTGCATGGCGACACTCAGGGGACAAGTGAGCACACACAGCTCCTGCCGACTGCGGCCCATCTGCCTGGCTCAGGAGACGGAGCTGAGGCAGACAGCACGTCGAGTGCTCAGCGCTCTCGAAGGGTCCCAAGGGCTCAGCTCTCTCCTGTGGCAACGGCTTCCTCTGGGAGAAGGGCAGCTGCAGCAGCATCCTCAGTTCTGCAGACGTGCCGCTTGCAGGAGAAAAGGAGGCCCTCCCTGCCTTTCTTTCCAAAACTCACCTGGTGAGTGGCAAAGTCCCTCTCCGTGGGCAGATGGGGCCGGCGGAGGCCCTTGCTTGGGGTCATCCTGCAAGAAGCAGGCTGCGTTTAGAGAGCAACCCTGCAGCAGCAAAGGACAGCGGTGAGAGGCCACCCAACACCAGCAGCCCGAGCGCGGCACAGCCGGGCCCCTCGGCGCTCCCGGGCTCTCTGACCTCTGTGGCACGCTTCCTCCCAACGCCGCCATGCGAGGTCGTGCCGGCATTCCTGGTGCCTCCCCAACCCTCTCTGCTCCCCGAGTGGCACTGCACGGCCCTCCCTCCCTCCTGCACAAGCTCACCCCACTCTCCGCACAGCCCGGCACAGCCAGAGGCGGGTGAAACGCAGCCGTTCTCACCTTTGCCTGGCCCTCCGTCAGCCTCTCCAGGCTCCTGGCACTGAATGTCCTCCACTGGGCAAGAGAGAAGGAGCGGGAGAAGGTGAGCAGCCATGCCTCTGCTGCTCGCTCGGCTGGAGGAGCAGTGCTGGGGGACAGAGCCCAGAGCAGAGAGACACTCACGGCATGGCGGCGGCTCAGCTCCTTCTGCAGGAGTTTGAGGGATGGCAGACGGGTCACGCGGGCTCTCTTGGCTCCTTCTGGTGTTCTGTGCACCGGGAACAGTCAGGGAGAGAGCTGGCTGAGCCCCAAGCTGCCTCTTCTGTCTTGTCAGGCAGCTGTGGCCGAGAGCTGCCCGCAGCCGCGAGGGCACCTCTCCCCAGCTGGGGAGCCGTGTTTGCCCTGCGGCTGCGCCTGGAGCATCCCCCCGGCTTACCCCAGCATTGTGCCCAGCCACAGCTGCTTCAGCGCCCGGGAGCTGCCGAGAGAGAGGAGGAAGAGCGTCAGGCCCCGCTGCCCGCCAGCCCGTGGGAAGGACACAGGGGCAGGACGAAGCCCCGTGGGGCAGGATAGAGGTGCTGCCCAAGCCCTGGCTGCCTCTGTCCTGCCAGAGCAGCTCCTTTTGCCCTTCCCTTCTAGGGACCAAGAGGTGTTTAGGGGATGCAGGAGGTGGACATGCCCCGCCATCCCTCCCTGCCGGCGTGCTGCCTGCTCCCTGCCCAGGCTCTGCACAGAGGACAGGGGCTATTCAACCTGCCCTGGTCAAGGTTGGGAAGCTCTCCTGCCCTGCCATGGGACATGGCACCATGACTCACCCAAAAGTGGCAACACAGGAGCCGGTGGGCCAGATGAGGATGACGGAGGTCCCATCCTCATCGCTGCCTTCCTCCTCCTTCTCTTCCTCCTCCCCCGCCACCTCCTTCCCGCCGCTCAGCACCCACAGCTGGTCCAGGGCCAGGCGGAGCTGAGGGCGCAGGCTGGTGCCACGTCTGCAGAGAGGGGAGGCAGGCGGGGAGCTGGCGGTGGCTTCCTTGGGGTCCCCCCGGGCAGAGCCCTGTCTCCCGCCTGCCGTTGGGACGGACATTGGTGCCTCCAGCCCCAAGGTCGCGGGGCCACAGGTGGTGCCAGGGCGTCCCCGGCCTGGTCCCGGGGCCAGCGCTGGGGGACAGGCAGCTGGGCTCCGCGGTACTTACTGCAACTTGGCGATGACCAGCTCCTCCTGGAGGAGGAGAAGGCGCCTCTCGCTCCTCTTGCGGCCCCGGCTCAGCCGCACATCCGCGCTCAGCACCGGCTCGGCGTCGCTGAGAGCCTCCCTGCAGAGCCGAGAGCGGCGGCCATGAGCAAGGCCGCTGCTGTGGGGCCCGGCCGTGCCCGCGTGTCCCCGAGCCACAGGGGGAGCCCACCTGGAGCCGCAGCAGCAGTTGGCCTGGCCCATCCTGCCCGGGACTGGAGGCCCCTCGCCGCGCACCAAGGACGCGGGGCAGCCGGCGACAGCGAGGGTGGGAAGCGGGGTGCTGGTGCCGGTGCCGGTGCCGAGGCAGCGCTGCTCGGTCAGATCCTGCCTCCTGCCAGCGCTGCTCCGTGCCAGCACAGCTCTGTCCTGCTGTCTCTGGTGGCCGTTGGCTCCAACTGACCAACATTCCGACCCCAACGGACACTGGGCGGGGCAGTGGGGGGGCACTGAGCTGAGGCTTCTCTCCAGTATGGCCACGTCTGTCTTGTACTGGGGAGCCCAGAGCTGGACACAGCAGCGGGGAACGGTCAGCTCCCTCCACCTGCTGCCAGTGCTTTGCCTACTGCAGCCCAGGGTGCAGTTAGCCGCCTGTGCCCCAAGGGCACTCGGCCGGCCTCAAACTGCTCCTCTTGGGCTCCGCCATGAGCCCAGGGGTCTGCACAGCTGCTTCCCAATTCCAAACTGTCTCATTGTTCATTTGAATGTCATGTCTCTTCAAGCTGCTGAGGCTACGTGTAGCAGCGGATCGGGTTGTACCTGCGCGGGGGTCCTTAGAAAAAAAGCTTCATTCAGCTCGTAGAGCAATGGGGCTTTTAATAGCCAAGTAAAGCTGCCTCTGTCATTCCCATTCAACGAGCCACTTTGCCTGACATTCTGCCTCTACTCGGTACCACCATAAGACTCTTCCTGGACAAATTAAACAAAGGAAACACTAGCTGTACAGACACCTACATATGCTATGCTATGCTATGCTATGCTGTGGAAGATGTAGAATTCCTCTCCGATCCCCAGCTTTCCACCTACAGTCAAAACCGCGGTGATGTTTTCCTCTATCTCAAGAACTCTCTGGTGCCTGTTGTGCAGGGAAAGTCTTCCCTCTGTCACTCTGTGGGCATAGCTGGCCTAAACCTAAGCCTAAACCTCCCCTGGCGCAACTTGAGGCCATTTCCTGTCATCCTATTACTAGTCACTTGGGAGAAGTGGCCAACACCCACCTCATCACAAGCCCCTTTTCAAGCGTTTGTGGAAAGCGGTATGGGATCCACTCAGCCTCCTCTTCTCCAGACTAAACAACCCCAGATCCCTCAGCTGCTCCTCGTAAGACTTGCGCTCTATACCCTTGACCAGCTTTGTTACCCTTCTCTGGACACGCTCCAGCAACTCAATGTCCTTCTTGTAGTGAGGGGCCCAAAACTGAACACAGTATTGGAGGTAGCGACCTCACCAGTGCCGAGTACAGGGGCATGATCATTTCCCTACTCCTGCTGGCCACACTAATTCTGATAGAGGCCAGGATGCTGTTGGCCTTCTCGGCAACCTGGGCACACAGCTGGCTCGTGTTCAGCCAGCTGTAGACCAGCACCCCCAGGTCCTTTTCGGCCGGGCAGCTTTCCAGCCACTCCTCCCCAAGCCTGTAGCGTCGCATGGCGTTGTTGTGACCGAAGCGCAGGACTGGGCACTTGGCCTTATTAAACCTCATACAGTTGACCTCGGCCCATCAATCCAGCCTGTCCAGATCCCTCTGCAGAGCCCTCCTACCCTTCAGCAGGTCAACACTCCCACCAAGCTTGGTGTCGTCTGCAAACTTACTGAAGGAGCACTTGATCCCTTCATCCCAATCATCGATAAAGATATTAAACAAGACCGGCTCTGTTAAAGCTATTAAACAAGACCAGACTGAGCCCTGGGCAACACCACTTGTGACCGGCCGCCAAGTGGATTGAACTCCGTTCACCTGTGCTGTCTGGGCCTGATGCCTTGGTTGTCCTGCAACTCCAACTGCTTTTCAGCAGCAGGACAAGGGCTGTCAATAGACATGGGTGCACATGGCACAATCTATTCCAGAAGAGCCACAGTTGCCAGAAGCTTTCTGTGTCCTTGACTGATGGTTTTCAGGACCAGCTCCTGGGCTGCGTTTGAGCAGCCTGCGCTGCTGGACTGGTGGCAAATGTTGTGTCTCCATCCCTGCTCTTCTGTTCTCCCGCTCTAGGGCCCTGGTCAATAAAACAGGCTGTTTGGCCAGGAAATGGCCATCGTGGCTAAAGACAGACTCCAAAGGATGAGGCCCTGCAGGGCTCCCATCCGTGACCTTTGACCTAGCCATCCTCCAGCTGCCACTCCAGGGGCTGGGGGTCTCATGTAGGTCCCCAGCCAGTGATTCAGGTACCCAGGGATATTGAGAACCGGGAAAGACTCATTTACAGAAGCTCTTTATATTAATAGCATGTCCCTTCTCCCCAGGGAAAGTGTTACGCACCTAGATATTGTGTGTAAATATTCACCACCCGGGTTTGTCTTCATGAGGATCTTAATGCTCTTTCAAAGCTCTGCTCTTGTGTTGGGTTCTGTTGTGTTGTGTTGTGGAAGAGGTTTTCTAAAGCATGCCACATTTGCCTATTGAAAAGCGACGGGCATTTTCTTTGTGTGGTGAGCACCAGCTTGGCTTTTGGGATTTTGTGTGGTGAGCTTAGGCAGCAACACTCGTGTCCGTGGAGCAGCAGACGTGGGTGTTCAGGGTTTACCCTTGGCATAGACGGCTGGAGGAGAGCCAGAAAGGAGTCCTGCCCTGTTGCCCGTGACCTTCACCCACCGAGCGGCCAAGGCAGCCAGGGACAAGATTGTGTGCAAGGCCCTCCTGACGGCACAAAAAGGATGCAAAGCCAGCTTTTGATGTTGGGTGTCTGGTTTAACTGCTGGTCCTGAGCAATGCCTTGGTGAAAACAAAAGCTATCAAGAGAGTTATAAACCTGTCCTTTTCAGGAAAAAGGCAGGAAATCAGAGAGATTTTCAAAAGTATCTTATGGCTCTTCTACACTGCAGCAAGAAACAGTGCTTACTGCTTTAAGGGAAATTGAACACTTTGGCAGAAGTGGATGTAACACCAGGCTTCTGGGCACTGCCTCCCACACTGGGCTAGGCTGGGACTGGAGAGCTTGGGAAGGTCTTGCGGGGTCCCAGCTTTCCCGCAGTGCGGAGGACTGTGGCTGCTGCCTGTTCTTCCCTGCAATGCTGGGTGCACCCACCTGGTGGGGCTGTTGAAAGTATGGGAGGAATGAAGCTGAGGGTGGTGCTTAGTCCGGTAGTTACTTAAATCCTGGTTAGTTAGGTAGTTAGAGTGAGCTACCCTAATTAACATCTAATTAACATCTAATTGGCATAACAGAAACCCGCCCTGGGGTAGGCAAAGCCCCCTACCCACAGAAGCCCCTTCCTCACGGAGCGTACGCAGTGAAAGAGAAGGACGCTGCGACTGGCAGCGGAGACGAGGCTTGCGGGAACCAATAGGAACAAGGGAGACTGAGCCAACTTGCAAAAATACTGAGAACTGTTGCTCGAAATGTATAAATATTTCCCATGTGTTGACCGAGGTGTGCTAGCTTTGTGGACCCACTACCTAGCTCCCAGCTCTGCGCAGATTTGGCGTAAAAGCAAATATCTCGACTCTGTGTGTTTTTCGGCTCTCTGCACACCAGGTGGAAAAACCCACATCTGGGACAAGAGTTTTGGCCACCCAGATGGGCCTTGTCCGTATCGTCTTGCTGACCATGACATTGGAGAATTGGACCGGACAGGACTCCCGCGCGCCCCGACCTGTTGGTCGAGGACTCCTCTGGATCTCCTCCAAGGTCGGGGCACAAGCAGCTCAAAGGTGGAATGCCCGAAAATAGATATATGCATAAGGGTGAAAGGGGGGGGGGTGAATCCTTGGGTTGGCGAGTACGAAAATTTAACTGTTTTCCCGGAAAAGGTATAAAGTCGCATGTGCATAAGTCACGCGTACACGCTGGCAAGGGGTGCCTTAATTGTGCAGTGCGGTCAGAGCCGAGGGCGCATAAGGCTATGTTATTTACACGCTGAAGCTTGGTACCAGGGGGATGCTAAGGTATAGGTATAGGTATAGGTATAGGTATAGGTATAGGTATAGGTATAGGTATAGGTATAGGTATAGGTATAGGTATAGGTATAGGTATAGGTATAGGTATAGGTATAGGTATAGGTATAGGAAACAACTGGCAAAATGGGATTGAACCAATCTACGTTCCCTCCCTGTAGCCCTTCGGGGCGTATTTTGAAAAACTGGAATGAGTTTGCAGGTGATTTGATGACTAATGATAAAACGAAAAGTTATTGTAATTAGTGATGGCTAAAGCACAAATTGGATGGTGGTGAACGGTAGCTGGAAAATGGGGGTTTACAATTTAATATTATACTGCAGTTACTGTTTTGTCATTGACTCGGGAAAATGGGATGAACTTTTGTAAGCTGATGCTTTTATGACTCTGTACAGAAATCCTGGTATTCCGAAAAAAATGTAAAGTAACAATTGACCTAGTGATGTATAGAGCTTCTGAATAAAAAAACAAAACAAAAAACGTGGTTGTAGCATGGAAATTTGCAGAGGGAAAGAACTGGAGGATGTACAATTGTTAGTCCCAAGAGCCCCACCTTTATACAGAAATAGTGTGGGACGATCGCCAGTTGATTCTAATTCACAACCGGGCGATGAGAATTTCAGCCCCGTTTCCAGTCGGACTAGAAGGCACACTCAGCCAGGTACTCAGGCTCCTCTGAGACAAGCGCTGGGACCGGAAGGATTGCTGCGTTTCGTACGGGTTCCGTTCACTACCTCTGAGCTCTTAAATTGGAAACAAACTCTGGGTTCATACAGAGAAAATCCTGAAGGAATGCACCAGCCTTTAGAGACTATAATGCTGACTCACAGTCCTCACAAGTTGGGGAAATGTTACAAGCGTTATTGAAAACTTTCTTTACAGCAAAGGAGAAAAGAATGATAATAAAAAAGCCAGGGAAGAAGGTGAGAAAAGAAAAAGACAGGAGGACCCTGAGGGTTATTTGCCTACCAAAGAAGATCCAGAGGGGGACCTTAATGGGGGCAGGGGTGGCGGGAAGGCCCAGCCGAAGCAATACCAGCAATTAATATTATACGGGGTCTGGCACGGAGTACCAAAATCAAAAAATGTGCCCCCTCCCAGCTCCCCGTGCACCCCTCGCCTGCTCGCTGGCAGGCCAGCATGAGGAGCTGGAGAGCCCCTGACTGCTTAGCAACACCTAAAAACATCAGCACATTAGCAACATCATTTTCATCCCAAATCCAAACCACAGCACTTTACCAGCTCCTTGGAAGAAAACTAACTCTATCCCAGCCAAAACCAGGACAGAGGTGAAACAGGGCCCCAGTGAAAATCCATCAGCCTTGTCCAAGAGGTTACGTGAATTAGCCCGGAAATGGATGGACTTGAAACCGGACGGTGAGGCAAATGAGAGGATGTTCACTAGGCTGTCCACTGGGCAGTCAACCCAGGACATAAGGAGACAGCTGAGGCTGCTGGAGGAATGTTGATTTCACAGTTGATAGAAATAGCATATGAAGTGTTGTAAAAATCAGGATGAGAGCAAAAAAAAACCAAACAAGAAGGAGAGCAGAATGAGGTTGCAAGGAACTTTGCTGGCAGCAGCAATAAGTGGAAACGATGTCTGAGGAAAAGGTAGAGGAGACATAATGAGAGATAATGGAGAGACAATGCAGGTAAGAGGCCCACAGAACCGCACCCCTTTAGGACCAAATGAATGTGTGGCCCGTAGACAGGCAGGGCACTGGGAGGATGAACGCCCAAACCAAAAGGGGCCAGAGGAACAAGATCACGCAGGAAACGCTAACCTTACTATGATAGAAGATTCCGACAATGAATGAAGAGGACCGGGGGAAAACGTTGAAGTCTCCCCAGCCGATGCCCTGGTTCCAGTTAAGTTGGGGAGCGAGCCCATAGCTTTTTTAATTGGCAGTGGGGCCACTCATCCAGTCGTCACTGGTTGTAAAGGGCCCCTAAGCAAAGCTACTATACCGATTGCTGGGGCAACGGGAAAGGGAACATTAAGGTCATTTTTACAACCTATGGAACGTACAAGTGGAAATACTAAAGTAAGTCACGAGTTTCCAGGTATGCCAGAACGCACCCTTCCACTGCTAGCAAGGGGCTCGTTATGTGAATTGAATGCACAAGTAACTTTTCCTGAGAACTCTGTACAGCTTCTCATCCCACCTGAGATGGCATGGAAGGCCCAAATCTGCCTACTGACAGATAAAACCCTGGAAAAGCCTGCAAGCCCCATCCCGGATGCAATACTGAACGCGGTAATTCCTTTGGCATGGGCCTCAAGGAAAACCGGTAAAGTGAACAATGTAGCTCGGAATAGAACAGAAGTAAAGCTGAGGGCAAAGCTGGTCAGGGTAAATCAGTACCCTCTTAGACTGGAAGCACGCCGGGGTCTGGAGCCCTCGATAAATACTTTCATGCAGTGCAGACTGCTTAGAGACTGTCGATCTGAATGTAATACACCTATCTTTACCAGGAAGGAAGCCTCACTGCCAGGAATAACCGACCGGTGCAAGACTTAAGGGCAATAAATCTAATAACCACGGACATACACTCCACCGTACTGAACCCCCACACCTTACTAATTTTCGTACATGAAACAAATGTCTATTTTACTGTTCAGGACATAACAGGAAAACGTAAAAGCTTTCTTGTGTATCCCAGTGGACAAACAAAGCCAAACAGCGTTGCCTTTGAATGGGAAACCCCCCTGACGGGAGGAAAGATGCATCTGTGCTCCCCCAGGGATTTAAAAACAGCCTTACTCCGTTTGGTAACATGTTGGCAAAAGACTTAGAACAATGGCGGGGCGAGAATGATAGTGTAACTCTGGTACAATGCGTAGCAGAAAAGGAGAATCGATGGGTGGAAATAGTGAAATGTTCCAGAGATACAGAAGGATGGGGGGTAACCTTGAACCAGCAAGTTCTTACTACAGCCAACGTGATGGAAGCTCTCCGCAAGAAACTACGCAATGAAACTGACGTGGGAGCTGATGCTAATGATGAGCAGCGCTCAGAGCTGCGCTATAGGGCCAAAAATGCAATCAGGTGCGGACCTAACCAGGGAGAAGGTGTCAGACCTGCTGCACAAACAACCCTAAGATTCAAAGAAAGCCACCGATGGGCGAAGCAAAAAGGGGAATAGCACCCCCCTGCCAGGAGTACTGGCAAACAGATTTCTCTGAGTTACCAAAGAGTGGGCAATAGAAATACCGACTTGTTTTAGAAGACACATTCTCTGAGTGGCCAGAAGCTTTCCCTTGGCGCAACAATTGAGCCAGGGAAGTCATTAAAATTTTGATAAAAGAAATAACTCCTCAGTTTGGAATCCCTGAGGGCTTATTCTCTGACAATGGACCTCTTTTTGTTTTAGAAATAGTCGAAGGAGTGTCAAGATTCCTCCAGTTAAAATGGGATCTACATAGCCCTTGGAGACCACAGTCGAGTGGGAAGGCAGAACGAATGAATCTGGCCCTTGAAAGACAAATTTCTGAATCATGTCAAGACACCCAGCTTAAGTGGGTAGATATCCTACCAATTGCCCTGATGAGGATCAGGACTAACCCCCGAGTGAGGAAAGGGATAAGCCCCTTTGCAATACTAGGTGGAAAACCGTATCCCGTCAGTGAGGTGGGTAGTCGGAGTGATCAGATACGCATTAAAGGTGAAGGAATTCTGAAAGATGATTTGTTATCTCTCGCACGGGTGTTATCCTCTTTACGCAGGTATCTCAACCTGCAGGCTCCGCTTCCTTTGGACCCTGCGGTACATAACTTCAAGCCCAGAGATCTGATTTCCATCCGGCCCTGCAAGGATGAACCACTAAAAGAAAAGCTCCTACTGACCCACTACACGAGAGTGAAGGGAGTTCCACCAGAGGAACAGTGGACACCTGTAGCAACAGGAGCGCTAAAGATAAAAACTTTCCAAAAATTCTGTGGGCTAATGAACAGTTTACAGTTCTAATATGGCTCATGGCAACACTGACCTTTTCAAAGTAAGGCACAATGACAGTAAGAATGTTAATGAAGGTACTCTTACTTTCGCTGCTAATCAGACATTCCACACCACACGTGATCAGAGTTGATGGAAACACATGAATACGGGGAAAGCCAAAACAGTACCTTCCATTGACAATCGTTGGTAATCATATCATGACAAAACCCAAGAGCCACCTTAATTCTGTTACACCAGCCAGCTGGTAGAATCTCTGCTGAACGTCATGTGACAAACTACCTCGAGGGACATAGCTCAATAGTCATCAAAATGGCAAACCAAACTCCGTCAAAGCAAAGCAGTATGCTTACGGGTAGATACAGGCAACCGTAATGGAAACGGACTATCCTTCATGCCAACGCCTACCCCTACACCTCATGCTACTCCAGCAATTACCCCGACTGCCTATGGATCCATTTCCTACCCAATTACTTACACGACTGCCCAAACTATGAACCCATTGACCTCTGAAATGGGAACATAGACAATCAGCTATGTAGGACGAGAGCGAGTGATGTTTAACCTGCCATGGTCCCTCAGACGAGTAGAACTATCAAGGGACGTTAATATCTCTGCAGTTAAATCAACCAGTTCACCAGTTGTAAGCATGTCCTGTGCGGGGTGGTTAGCACGATTATGTGAGCGGTGCCTTACATCTCTCCTTGCCCATTTTCAAGGGGTAGAAGTGGTCCCTAGAACTGTTTTCAATTTTTTTAGTACTAGATAATACCTCTGTTGGTGTAAGTAATCACTCAAATACTTGTGTTAGTAACTTTATTAACATTATAGGGTGTGATTTTTACTATTCAGCTGCTATTCCGTCTTATCAGCTGTTGCAATTCAATTATACTTTAGTTAAAAACCTATTGCCTACTCCCACTGGGATGTCACGCTGGTAAAAAAACTTTTACAACATCATGATCTCCCTAGTTGCTGGAACGTGCCCGAGACGAGGGACAAACGACTTGAATCACCCTCCCACCATGGCGCAGAAGAGATACATCGTGTTTTGGAGCAAATGGAGAAAGATGGAGACCAGAGATGGTGGGAAGCCCTCCTCGCATGGTCACCCACAGCAACAGGCACTCTTAATCTCATGCTACGTCCCGTTGTGATCTTGCTGCCACTAACATGCTTATGTTTCTTGGTTATAGTCCTGTTGTAGTTTAAGGCTTGGCTCGTAATGAAGCAAATCGCTCTACAGTAAACACCCAGGGTACGCATGGTGACGAGGAGGAAAATAAACTCCGCAGACCTGACAGCCTCCCTATAAAGGACAGAAAAATTCTGAAAAGATTTATGACAACAGGGAGGAATGAAAGAGCAGTTTTGGAAAATTTTGAAGCCGAGCTAGGATGGAGGCTTTAGAACAAAAAGATCCAGCTGAGACTTACTTGAAATATTAATTATTTCTCTAAGCCTCAAAAGGAGCATCTGGTGAAGGCACGGGAGGAATGAAGCTGAGGGTGTTGTTGACTTTCTGTGGGTAGTTGGGAGGCGCAACCTTGAGGGAAGGAACAAGATCACCACAAAGGGAACACAACCACTGGACTTTGAGTAAACTACCCTAATTAAGATCTAATTAACATGTAAGTGTCTTAAGAGAAACCCACCCTGGGGTAGGCAAAGCCCCCTACCCACAGAAGCCCCTTCCTCACGGAGCACGCGCGCTGAAAGAGAAGGACGCTGCGACTGGCAGCGGAGACGAGGCTTGCGGGAACCAATAGGAACAAGGGAGACTGAGCCAACCTGCAAAAATACTGAGAATTGTTGCTCGAAATGTATAAATATTTCCCATGTGTTGACCGAGGTGTGCTAGCTTTGTGGACCCACTACCTAGCTCCCAGCTCCGCGCAGATTTGGAATAAAAGGGAAAATACCTCGACCCTGTGTGTTTTTCGGCTCTCTGCACACACTGTTGACAGAACCCGTATTTGGGACAACAGGGCTGTCCTTGGGGGAAGGGCGCCCGAGCTGAGAAAGCCCCTGGGAGAGGTTGGGGAGACAAGCTCTTCTCCAGAGATTTGCCAGCACCTCTCCAGAGCATCCCTCTTCCAGCCCCAGAGATGCTCTGTGTGACAAGGGAAGGTGCCCGTTGGCCCAACGCCTGAGGCCCTGCAGGGCTCCCATCAGCGTCCTAGCCATCCTCCAGCTGCCACTCCAGGGGCTGGGGGTCTCATGTGGGTCCCCTGAAAAAGTCTCTTAGCCCCACTCAAGGTCTCTTGCCTGAGCCAGTGCTTGCAGGGCATGTTTCCTTCCCACTGGCAAGGGCTGAATTCCAACTAAATGCTCCTGGGCAATGTTGAGCTAAGCAAAGCTTTTTCTGTGGGTCTCGTTGCTTTGGCGGTCCATGTGCGGGACCCCTCTCCTGCATGGGAGCTGAGGACACGAGCTGACCTCGTTTGGAAGCTGGCCCCTCTCTCTGCACGCTCCGCCAGTCCCCTGCTTATTCCTTTGGCTTCTGCAGCCTGATGATCTCCACTGTCATCTTCCCCCCCGTCCTGCAGTCAGAGTCTCTTTCGCAGCTCCTACCACAGTGAGAGCGCAGAGTCTACCCGTGGATTAAAAAACAGGAGGAAAAAGTCTCAGTTCAGCCACAATACTTGGTTTCAACTCTGACCTTGAAATTAGGCTTGTAATTTTGTGACTGTTCTGGAACGTCTTACAGTGAAAGACGAGTTTGAAATGTCAGTATTGGGTCTGGCTGAGATGGAGTTAGTTTTCCCCACAGCAGCCCTCATAGTGCTGTGCTTTGTACTGGTAGCTAGAAGGGTGTTGACAACACACCAGTGTTTTGGCTACTGCTGGGCAGTGCTTGCCGAGAGACATCAAGGCTGTCCCTCCAACGTTTCCTCCCACCAGTAGGCTTTGGGTGGGCAAGGTCTTGGGAGGGGACACAGCCAGGACAGCTGACCCAAACTGGCCAAAGGGACGTTCCGTGCCACATGACGGCAGCTCAGCAATAAAGGCTAAGCGAAAGGAGGAGGAGGGGGGGGGCATTCATTTTCCGACAGTTGTCTTCCGGAGCAACCGCCAGGTGTACTGAAGCCCAGCCTCCCGGGAAGTGGCTGAACATTGGCTGCTGATGGGAAGTGGAGAGTGTGCTGAGCACTGCGCTGTTTCCTTTCTGGTTCGTGCCAGGAGGGAACCAGCAGAGCAGGCGCAAAGCCAAGGGACCGCGGAGGGACCTGGCTGGGGTGAGAGGAGGAACCTGCACTCGAATTCACACTTGAGCGTGGGCTTCTTGTTATGGGGCTGGCAAATCACCAAAGGATTACAAAGGATTCTGAAACCAGGGATGATCCCAAACTCCTCCAGCACGATTCATCGCAAAACAACATCTCCCTAGTGCAGAATATCGGATGGCAGGCACAGTCAGAAGAGAGAAACGGTCCTTTTATTGTGGACGTCAGGTGCAGGGGCCCAGGAGTCACAGGCCTTCAGCCAGCAACTGGAAATGGGCACCTGCAACGACACAGTCAGAAAGCACTGCTAAGCCCACAAAGGCAGCATCGGGCATGCCTCGGTTCCCCTTTCTTAGGGGAAGGTAGTCGACGAGGAACTGTTGGTAGCCCAGAAGAGAGAGCTATTGGCTGGCATTGCCCGCGGGACGGCTCTGGCGCCTTAACCCCACGGGTAATGCCCTCAGAGACCTGCGCGCGTGCAGAGATGCACAGTGCCCCCCCGCCACGCAGCAGGGCTCGGTGGGGGGCCCCTGGGGAGCTGCCGTGGAGTTCTTTGCAGAGCAAAAAACCAGCAGCACCAGCCCTGGCCGTCCCTTGCCAGCGACTCGCCCTGACTTGGAGCCGTGTGGAGAGCTGGCCCAGATGGGCAGCGGAGCCTGGTACACACCTGGGCTGCTTCACCTGCTGGAGCCTCCTGCTTTCTTGTCAGTCCCCGTCTTTTTCTCTCTTCCATCTTTTCGGTTCTTGTTGGCACTCGCTCTCCTCTGCCCAGGACTCTTTTCTCTTTCTTCTTCCTTGGCCTTCATTTTCCTGGTGGGAGCCT
The DNA here is from genome assembly GCF_964289735.1 of Phaethon aethereus. NCBI lineage: Eukaryota > Metazoa > Chordata > Aves > Phaethontiformes > Phaethontidae > Phaethon > Phaethon aethereus. The sequence continues at coordinate 115,610,579 of NC_138576.1, forward strand.
GCAAACCTGTCCATCCCACAGTGTGCTTAGGTAGGTAAAGCCGGGACCACCTGGCATCAGTTCTTGATGTAACCAAAGCTGACTCGTTTTACCTTCTTGCCTCCAAAAGGCTCTTTAGGTCTTCTGCGCCGCCCAGGGAGGCTACCGTGGTCTCTGGGGTGGTTGGAGGCAAAGCAGCGCGTGCCTAAACCAGAAATGTCGCCGTTAGCAGCTGGCAAGGGACGCCCTGGCGTAGTAAGCCACTGCTTGGCAAGTTGCTACCTTAGCTCTCCAGAGAAGCCCCCTTTGGCTGCTTTGCATCAGCCCTTTCTTCCAAGGGCCTCTACTTTGGAACACAATGTTCACACGAGTGTGTGACACTCGGTTCACTGGTGGGGGCCATTCAGCAGGAAGCCTGCGTTCCCCCTTCAGGCCAGAAGAGGCTTGCCCCCTTCATTCTGCCGGGGCTGCTTCTGCCCCCGCTGAGACAGAGCTCTGCGGATATCCGCCTTTGGTGCAACACCACCTTTCTGAGGTGGGAGGCTTTGCTTTTGAAATCTGTCTTTCTGTAGGTATTTTGTACTTCCTGCTTTGATGAAGCACATGCCTAGTGCCTTTCTGAGAAACAACCTTTCCAGTTTTACTTACAAGGTGTCATTCAGGGGTGGGGGACACCAAGCAAGCCACACAAAGCCCTAAGAGTTGGAATGCAGGAAGAGGCATGGCAGCTGCTTGGACTCATCAGGAAGTACCCTCCTACCTGAGACCTGTTGTCCCAGTGCTTGTGGAGCTGCCATACCTCGGCCGTTTCTGATCCCAGCACGGGATCTGCCCCGGCTGCTTTCTGGAGGACGAGCAGAGAGAGTGGTACCTCCAGGAAGGCTTCTGCCTGGTGCTCCACGCCGTCTTCGCCTGCAGGCCCGTGTTGCTCTTCCAAAGGCAGCTCTGGAAAGCAGCAAAGAGACTTCTTGGAAGTGCGCAACAGCCAAAGAGACCCCCCACCCCGAAGCCCTAGAGCAGCTCTCTTCTCAGGCTGTGACAACACTCAGCGCCTCCTCATACCTGTGGATCTGTCCATGGGCGCTGGTGACTGCGCAACTGAAGGGCTGGGAAGGCCAGCCATCTCCTCCCCAAGGATGTCACAGCACTTTTCAATCAGAAACTCCACTAGTGCATTCACCTGCACGCAGCAAGCCCTTGGTCTCAAGCCAGGTGCACGAAAACAAATCAAGCAGCCTTCCCCACTCCTGAGCCTTGCCTCTGTGCAGAAGGCTGTGGGGCTGCTCTTGCAGGCAGCCAGCCCAGCAGCATTTGCTCAAGAGAGGAGGCAGCCAGGCACTTCTCAACAGCCAAGCTCTGATGGGCCGGGAAGGCTGCAGACGGCTGCTCCATGCAGCGTACCTTCTCAGTTGCCTCCAGCATGGCCTCCAGCGGGAGCAGCTCCTCGTTGGCTGGGCTCAGCAGGTTTGGCCCAACACAGATGGCCAGGTTGCTGCAGCCCATCCTGCTGGTGGCTGCGTTGTGGCCGATGTGCTGGAGGAGGGACAGCAGGCGCTTCAGGAGGAGGAGGTTGGCCACAGGCAACTTCTCGGCCACCCTGGGGGAACCAGAAGACAACGCTGATAGAGCAGATGTTGCCCACAGCTGTCCCCCGGCTTGCCCAAGGAAGCTGAGATCCAGCGGCTCCCATGTGTTGCACAGCTTTGCAGGGGCTCTCAGCTAGCAGCCAGGGCTCCTGCTCAACAGGCAGGCAGGCTGCTGCCCACACTCACGCTTTCAGCTCTTCAATCTTCTCCTCCTTGCTGGCCTTCTGCATCGCTGCCATCCAGTCCTCGTAGAGGCCGTTCACGAGGAGCTTGGCGGGGATGCTTCGGAGGAAGTCCTGCAATGCCAAGGGCTCCAGCTGAGCCTTGGAAGAGTCCCGGCGAGCCACGAGCTCTTCCAGCTGCAGGTCAGAAGGGCTCACCTTCAAGACGACGGCCAGCAGCAGCGCAGGCTGGCTTCCCATGTCGACGTCTGTGCCGCGGTCCAGGGCCTCCCGCAGCTCCCGAACTTCTGTCCCGCTGGCAGCTCTGCGGAATATGCCCTCCGTCGACGGCCCTTCGCGCTGCAGGACAGCCAGCAGCTCCTGCAGGAGAGGCAGGAGGACGCTTGCTTGGCTGAGCAGATGCCTTCCAACAGCGGTGGCCAGAGCACTGCCCAGATCTGGCTCCTTGCCTGCAAAGGCGCTGGGAGCAGCCGCGTGTTCTGGGGGTGAAGAGCCCAATCCCCCATCCCCACAGCCCCTGGGGACACCCCCTGCCTCTCCGCAGCAGCCGGACGGCGGGAGAGCTGGAGCCCCACAGTCCAGGCTGGCTTACTTGGATGGGCTGGGGCAGCGTGCCGTCCTCCCCGCAGAGTGCTGCCAGGGGCTGCCCAAAGAGCGGCCTGCTGCAGCCGGAGCCCACCTGCCCTGGCGCCTGGGCAGTGGCCGGGGTCTGCCGCAGAGCAAAGGGCCAGGGCAGCCCCCTCCTCCTCCTCCTGCTGTGGCTGCTCCCTCCTGCTGCAAAGGAAACCAGAGCCAGAGCCCGTCAAGGGAGACCGCCAGGCCAGCGCTCCCGCATTCTGCCCTGCCCTGCCCTGCCCTGCCCTGTCCTGCCCTGCCCTGCCTGCAGCGCGATGCTGAGCAGTGCGGCGGGACGGGCAGGGAGCCAGCAGCTGGAAGTGCGGCTGTGGCCCAGCAGCTCCGGCTCAGAGGCTCTGGTGTGCCGGTGTGCCCCCGGGACAGCCTGGCCCAGCCCTCGCCCTGCCCTCCTCCCAGCTCCGGGCAGCAGCAGATTCTCCGTGTCCCTGCAGAACCACGTCGAGCGGCCGCTGCCCAGCGGGTGCCCTCGCTGGTCCAGGTGACGTCGTCCCTTGGGGTGCCACACCTGCATGGCGACACTCAGGGGACAAGTGAGCACACACAGCTCCTGCCGACTGCGGCCCATCTGCCTGGCTCAGATGGAGCTGAGGCAGGCAGCACGTCGAGTGCTCAGCGCTCTCGAAGGGTCCCAAGGGCTCAGCTCTCTCCTGTGGCAACGGCTTCCTCTGGGAGAAGGGCAGCTGCAGCAGCATCCTCAGTTCTGCAGACGTGCCGCTTGCAGGAGAAAAGGAGGCCCTCCCTGCCTTTCTTTCCAAAACTCACCTGGTGAGTGGCAAAGTCCCTCTCCGTGGGCAGATGGGGCCGGCGGAGGCCCTTGCTTGGGGTCATCCTGCAAGAAGCAGGCTGCGTTTAGAGAGCAACCCTGCAGCAGCAAAGGACAGCGGTGAGAGGCCACCCAACACCAGCAGCCCGAGTGCGGCACAGCCGGGCCCCTCGGCGCTCCCGGGCTCTCTGACCTCTGTGGCACGCTTCCTCCCAGCGCCGCCATGCGAGGACGTGCCGGCATTCCTGGTGCCTCCCCAACCCTCTCTGCTCCCCGAGTGGCACCGCACGGCCCTCCCTCCCTCCTGCACAAGCTCACCCCACTCTCCGCACAGCCCGGCACAGCCAGAGGCGGGTGAAACGCAGCCGTTCTCACCTTTGTCTGGCCCTCCGTCAGCCTCTCCAGGCTCCTGGCACTGAATGTCCTCCACTGGGCAAGAGAGAAGGAGCGGGAGAAGGTGAGCAGCCATGCCTCTGCTGCTCGCTCGGCTGGAGGAGCAGTGCTGGGGGACAGAGCCCAGAGCAGAGAGACACTCACGGCATGGCGGCGGCTCAGCTCCTTTTGCAGGAGTTTGAGGGATGGCAGACGGGTCACGCGGGCTCTCTTGGCTCCTTCTGGTGTTCTGTGCACCGGGAACAGTCAGGGAGAGAGCTGGCTGAGCCCCAAGCTGCCTCTTCTGTCTTGTCAGGCAGCTGTGGCCGAGAGCTGCCCGCAGCCGCGAGGGCACCTCTCCCCAGCTGGGGAGCCGTGTTTGCCCTGCGGCTGCGCCTGGAGCATCCCCCCGGCTTACCCCAGCATTGTGCCCAGCCACAGCTGCTTCAGCGCCCGGGAGCTGCCGAGAGAGAGGAGGAAGAGCGTCAGGCCCCGCTGCCCGCCAGCCCGTGGGAAGGACACAGGGGCAGGACGAAGCCCCGTGGGGCAGGATAGAGGTGCTGCCCAAGCCCTGGCTGCCTCTGTCCTGTCAGGGCAGCTCCTTTTGCCCTTCCCTTCTAGGGACCAAGAGGTGTTTAGGGGATGCAGGACGTGGACATGCCCCGCCATCCCTCCCTGCCGGCGTGCTGCCTGCTCCCTGCCCAGGCTCTGCACAGAGGACAGGGGCTATTCAACCTGCCCTGGTCAAGGTTGGGAAGCTCTCCTGCCCTGCCATGGGGCATGGCACCATGACTCACCCGAAAGTGGCAACACAGGAGCCGGTGGGCCAGATGAGGATGACGGAGGTCCCATCCTCATCGCTGCCTTCCTCCTCCTTCTCTTCCTCCTCCCCCGCCACCTCCTTCCCGCTGCTCAGCACCCACAGCTGGTCCAGGGCCAGGCGGAGCTGAGGGCGCAGGCTGGTGCCACGTCTGCAGAGAGGAGAGGCAGGCGGGGAGCTGGCGGTGGCTTCCTTGGGGTCCCCCCGGGCAGAGCCCTGTCTCCCGCCTGCCGTTGGGACGGACATTGGTGCCTCCAGCCCCAAGGTCGCGGGGCCACAGGTGGTGCCAGGGCGTCCCCGGCCTGGTCCCGGGGCCAGCGCTGGGGGACAGGCAGCTGGGCTCCGCGGTACTTACTGCAACTTGGCGATGACCAGCTCCTCCTGGAGGAGGAGAAGGCGCCTCTCGCTCCTCTTGCGGCCCCGGCTCAGCCGCACATCCGCGCTCAGCACCGGCTCGGCGTCGCTGAGAGCCTCCCTGCAGAGCCGAGAGCAGCGGCCATGAGCAAGGCCACTGCTGTGCGGCCCGGCCGTGCCCGCGTGTCCCCGAGCCACAGGGGGAGCCCACCTGGAGCCGCAGCAGCAGTTGGCCTGGCCCATCCTGCCCGGGACTGGAGGCCCCTCGCCGCGCACCAAGGACGCGGGGCAGCCGGCGACAGCGAGGGTGGGAAGCGGGGTGCTGGTGCCGGTGCCGGTGCCGAGGCAGCGCTGCTCGGTCAGATCCTGCCTCCTGCCAGCGCTGCTCCGTGCCAGCACAGCTCTGTCCTGCTGTCTCTGGTGGCCGTTGGCTCCAACTGACCAACATTCCGACCCCAACGGACACTGGGCGGGGCAGTGGGGGGGCACTGAGCTGAGGCTTCTCTCCAGTATGGCCACGTCTGTCTTGTACTGGGGAGCCCAGAGCTGGACACAGCAGCGGGGAACGGTCAGCTCCCTCCACCTGCTGCCAGTGCTTTGCCTACTGCAGCCCAGGGTGCAGTTAGCCGCCTGTACCCCAAGGGCACTCGGCCGGCCTCAAACTGCTCCTCTTGGGCTCCGCCATGAGCCCAGGGGTCTGCATAGCTGCTTTCCAGCTGGGCGTCCCCCAGCACATGCTGGTGCAAGGACTTCTTCCTGCCCAGTTGCAGGACTTTACTCTTCCCCTTGGTGACGTCCACAAGGTTCCTGTCAGCCCTTTTCTCCAGCCTGTCACGGAGTTCCTGTTAAGACTGTGCCTGCCATCCTATGTTCTGCACTAGGGAGATGTTGTTTTGCGATGAATCATGCTGGAGGAGTTTGGGATCATCCCTGTTTTCAGAATCCTTTCCAGCAGGCATCGGGGCTGAGCACAGGGCCTTTAGGTGTCAAAGCAAAGCAAAGCCAAAGAAAAAAAGGAGACAGAATCTCACAGAATGGCTGAGATTGGGAGGGACCTGTGGAGGCCACCTGGTCCAAGCCCTCTACTCAGGCCCAATCACATAGAGCCACTAAAAGATATCACCGCGAGAGGAAAATACTGGTTTCTCCTGTGCAGCAGGAAGAGCCTTTTTCCTGAAAAGGACAGGTTTATAACTCTCTTGATAGCTTTTGTTTTCACCAAGGCATTGCTCAGGACCAGCAGTTAAACCAGACACCCAACATCAAAAGCTGGCTTTGCATCCTTTTTGTGCCGTCAGGAGGGCCTTGCACACAATCTTGTCCCTGGCTGCCTTGGCCGCTCGGTGGGTGAAGGTCACGGGCAACAGGGCAGGACTCCTTTCTGGCTCTCCTCCAGCCGTCTATGCCAAGGGTAAACCCTGAACACCCACGTCTGCTGCTCCACGGACACGCGTGTTGCTGCCTAAGCTCACCACACAAAATCCCAAAAGCCAAGCTGGTGCTCTCAAAGAAAATGCCCGTCGCTTTTCAATAGGCAAATGTGGCATGCTTTGGAAAACCTCTTCCACAACACAACACAACACAACACAAGAGCAGAGCTTTGAAAGAGCATTAAGATCCTCATAAAGACAAACCCGGGTGGTGAATATTTACACACAATATCTAGGTGCATAACACTTTCCCTGGGGAGAAGGGACATGCTATTAATATAAAGAGCTTCTGTAAATGAGTCTTTCCCGGTTCTCAATATCCCTGGGTACCTGAATCACTGGCTGGGGACCTACATGAGACCCCCAGCCCCTGGAGTGGCAGCTGGAGGATGGCTAGGTCAAAGGTCACGGATGGGAGCCCTGCAGGGCCTCATCCTTTGGAGTCTGTCTTTAGCCACGATGGCCATTTCCTGGCCAAACAGCCTGTTTTATTGACCAGGGCCCTAGAGAGGGAGAACAGAAGAGCAGGGATGGAGACACAACATTTGCCACCAGTCCAGTAGCGCAGGCTGCTCAAACGCAGCCCAGGAGCTGGTCCTGAAAACCATCAGTCAAGGACACAGAAAGCTTCTGGCAACTGTGGCTCTTCTGGAATAGATTGTGCCATGTGCACCCATGTCTATTAACAGCCCTTGTCCTGACGTTGAAAAGGAGTTTGAGATCTTGCTCAAGGCTAAAGAAGGATGGTGGCCTCAGACAGTGGCTGGGGCATGAGGCTTGCATTGCCCATGGCCAGTTGTGGCCACAGAGTGACAGAGGGAAGACTTTCCCTGCACAACAGGCACCAGAGAGTGCTTGAGATGGAGGAAAACATCACTGCAGTTTTGGCTGTAGGTGGAAAGCTGGGGATCAGAGAGGAATTCTACATCTTCCACAGCATAGCACAGCACACCACAGCATAGCATATGTAGGTGTCTGTACAGCTAGTGTTTCCCTTGTTTAATTTGTCCAGGAAGAGTCTTATGGTGGTACTGAGTAGAGACAGAATGTCAGGCAAAATGGCTCGTTGAATGGGAATGACAGAGGCAGCTTTACTTGGCTATTAAAAGCCCCATTGCTCTACGGGCTGAATGAAGCTTTTTTTCTCTAGTCCTCGTTTGGTTTTTGGAAGGGGGTGGTGGGAGGGGCATGGACTCTTTGTCTTCATAGCTCCTAAACCATGCATGGTAGCAGTCAAGAGAGAACATGCCTTTCTCACGTACCGTTTCTTTTTGGAACGTGGTGAATCCAATCTGCTGACCAAGAGCCCACTGAGTTCCACAGGCACCTTTGCTTTTGATCGTTTGGTTCCAGAGCTAAATGCAACCTCCTGTCACTGCTGGTAGCACAATTAACGCAGGTCATCTGCTATCGACTGTCTAATAACCTAGGCTACCCACTATCCAAGGATCTCTGCGTGAGTACAACCCAATCCGATGTTACACATAGCCTCAGCAGCTTGAATTTTAAAAAAGGGAAGCACCATATGCATAATACGGAAAAGCAATAAATGGATTAAATACCCCCATGATAAAACCACCAACATGCAGATCACTGGTAAAGAAGAAGAAGATGAAAGACAGAGGAAAAGACATGTTCTCTTTTGAAAGAAAACCCCTTTTTCCCTCCTATAACTACCAGTGGATTTAAAAAACAGAAGGAAAAATTTCAGGTCAGCCACTAGGTTTTGACTCTGAGCTTAAAACTACCCTTGTAATTTTGTGGCATTGTTTCCTTTCTGATTTGTGGCAGGAGGGAACCAGCAGAGCAGGCAGGAAAGCCAAGGGACCGCTGTGGGACCTGACTGGAATGAGAGGAGGAGCCTGCACTCAGTTTCACACTTGAGCATGGGCTTTCTAACTATGAGCCTAGCAAGGAAACTGGAGCACTGGCCTTTCTCTTCTAGCTGTCAGCTTTGAAGAGCCTTTTTGTCTCCCTACAAGGGATACCACAGCTCGATGCTATGTGATGTTAGCAACTCAGATAGCAGTCCACAAATTATTTATGGAACAGATGGTGAACATCTTATTCCCTGCTCATGTTCTCCCAGCAGCCATGGTTTCACAGGGCTCCACCATGTTTCCCAGCCCTGGGTGCTGCGGGGACAGCTGGGAATCCATGTCCGAAAGACCACCTCATCTCAGCACAGCAGTGATTCTGGGCAGCACTGTGCCCCCACAGTTGCTCCAGTACAACCAAATCCTTTAATGATAAGCCCCACTGGGGAAAGAGACAAAGAGCCTGACTTCCAGGGCTGGTGACAGCCCTGAGTTAAGTTCAAATCCACCATCAACCCAGTGCCACATATTTAACTCTGTCTCCACTCCTCAGCTCTGTCTGGCTCCTCTCTCCTCACAGTGAGGCAACTGAAACTGGTCAGTGGCCGGGCAAGTTGCAGACCACAGCAAATAGGAGTCCTCAGCCACTCCACTCTTTCTTAGCAGGATGCATGATGGATGAAAAACTTATTCTTCTGACAAATATTGTAATGAGAACAGAAAGCGGCATTGCATGAACCCATTCCTCTGACAAGGGTTGCAATGAAAAAGATGGCAGCTTTCACGGTGTCTGTGCTAGTGCTATAAATATGTCCTCCTTGTTCTTGTCAGTATTAATGAAGTGAAAGAAAACAACAGTTGCATCTTCTTTGGAGCAAGACAGATTTCTGGTTTGTTTTGCCATGAAGGAAATGTAAATATATACAGATTTCTTCCCACAGAACTGTAGAAATGCTCCTGCAGAACAGCTGAAAGCCACTATTTACTGGCCAGCCAAAGGAAATACAAACAAACTCCAAAGAGAAGCTATGCAGCATGCCTCAAGCCTACCTAAGAAGCACTGTTTGCCAGAGACCAAATTTTCTGATTGCTTTGTGATGTCATAAAGTTATATGACTCAGTGAGTGACATCATCTTTCTCTGTTGTTTCCCTGCTTGGATTGTGGAGCTTGCATCTCTCTTGCTTTCTGCAGCTCTCTTCCCATCACCATAGCTCATTACAAGACTGGAAGTTACAACTGCAGCCGAGTGCTCAGACAGCTCATCTGCCCCTGCTCATCCCCTTCCACCACAGAAGCTGCAGGCAGAAGACCTGCCTGTGACTTCCTCAAAGCTGTAGCAGACCCAATTCGTGGCAGGGTGGACTGTAACACTTTTAACCACAACAAGCTGCGGGAGCTGAGACTAGGAATGGTGCTCCAGGGTGTAGTGAGAAGGCTAGATACAGGAGAAAATAAAGACAGAAAGTACAATGATGAGATGTGAATCCAGAATGAGAAGAATAGATTTGGAAGCTGGTAGGAATCCATCCTTTTCCCCCATCTCTATGCCTCTTGTGAAACGTACCCAGTTTTAGATGGCACCCAAGACATATTGCATGGTATATTGTAGAAATAGTGTCACGCAGTTGATGGTATGGGCTCCTACTATTTATTGCCAGTTTTCAAAAAAAAGGCAGTTTGTTTTGCTACATGTCAGATTATTTGAAAGGCTTGTAAAAATCTGTCTATGCCTGACTGAACATACCCAGAAGCCTTGACTCTTAACTTTAGGGAAAAACTGAAAACACAGCCAAAGTCAGTACAACCTTTCCTGAGATACAGGCAGATTTCAGAGAACCTGGATTCTGCTGCTGGACAAATATCTCCTCCAGGCTGAAGAGATATCAAGACAGGACTCTGGGCTGTGATCAAGAAGCAACGGCACATGGGGAGTGGCGTGATACTGGTATAAAGAAAGGAGAGCCCATCCTGAAGCAGTCTGTGGAGGGAGCCGTCAGGCAAAACTCATTTAAGAGCAGGTGTGTGGGCTGGAAAAACCCTTACTTCTCCAGAACGGACATCATTCTCTGATGGAAAGCCGCTTTGTTCATGACACCTTGGTTCTGCTTCACATTCAGACTTACTTTACAGTTCTGGGGCAGCAGCCTTTTTTCTGTTTTGTTTTTCTGTCCTGTGTGATCATCTGCCTAGTTTCCTTTTCCAGTTCATTGAAATACACAAAGCATTTGATCTTTTCAACATCTTGGACAGTATCCAAAGCTCCCAATAACACCAGGGGACCTTGATCTCTCCATTTCCTAAAACAACCTACTTCTACATTGCAAACTGAAACACACAATGCTGGAGTTGCAACATGTTTTCGTTCAAAACTATACAATCAGGTTTTGCAGAACTTTGACATGAGTTTGACATGTGCTAGCCCATGAGACGCCACCAAAACCTGGGATCAGGCTGATACTTTTGTACAATTTCACCTCCCTCTAGGATAAACCACCTCAGAGCTTCCAGGTGTTTGTCACATCTCACACCCCAGCAAAAGAAGACCAAACTCTAATCCATCAAGATTGTATACCCCTGTCCTGCCAACTCTTCTGCCAAGAAGGATCCTATCTTGCCTTTGTCATTAGCCAAAGGTGAAAGTATGATCTCATGTTCTGTGGGGTCTATTCAGAGATTACTTGTAGATTATATCAGAAATTATAGATCTATTTTTATCTTTAGCTCTGCTATCACATCCCCATGAAGCCCTTGGATGGCCGCTTTGTCTCATTACCTCGGTGGTAAACCAGGGCTGTGGACACCCCTGCTCCAGTGGCACTTCAGCTTGTGGCAGATCCAGAGCAAAGAAAGAAGAGGGCGAGATTCGGGCTTTGTGGGTGCCAGGGAGCAGCATGGGGAGGGAATGAGCCAGGAACCAGTGGGGACTCCAGCGCTGGCCATGCCCTCACCAACAGCGCACAGTCCCATGAGGTCTCAGCACATGCAGCAGACCAAAGTGTTGTTCATCAACAGCCCCAGACACAGTGAGGGAATGAACCAGGACCAGGATCCCTCCAGGGAACCCTGTCCAGAGCAGGAGATGAGGCAGGAGACAAGGCTATGAAGGGAACACAGGTGCGGTTCCTCCAGGAGGCAGAGACAGGACTGGAGGCAGACACATCTACAGCTCAGGGAGGGACCAGGGACCCAGACCTGAGTTTAAATGGGCTCCTGGCTCATGGGCAGGGTGCATGGGTGGAGGTTGCTGCTTAGGGTCTATTGGTGCCGTCAGGGCTCTGACACTAGGAAAACAAATAAACATTTCTGCAGAGACTCAAAACTTCAGTTATATGGGGAGGAAAGCAAACACAGCAGCACTGGTAGAACGACATGTGTAGAACATTCCTCAAGGGACAGGAATTTCCAAAGCTGGGACACTCCTTGATTGCCATTCCTTAAAGCAGAGCCATGAGAAATGGGCGGTGCAGCAGCATCCCTGCATAGGTAGGCAAGAGCTGTCAGGCAGGCAGGGTAGGCAGGAGCAATGCCAACGGATCCAGGGATATGCTTCTGATTACAGGTTGCCCAGCAGAAGTGGCCCAGATTTGCATGGGTCCTGAGACAGCTGGTTTCTGTGGAAGCCCTTTGACCTTCTGGGCATTGGTCCTTTAAAACAAGAAAGAGTAGCAATCGCCACCAGTGCTGAGAGCCCAGGCTGCTTGCCCATCTGCTGTAGTTTGCAAAAGAACTGCAAAAGGCAGGAAATACCCATAAGGCTAAATTTGGGCCAGGACCAGGCACAGGAGTTACTGCCACTTCTCAGCCTTGCACCGGTACCCGGCACAAGGCTGTCTGTCCATTAATTGATGACGGGTGCAGAGGTGGGCCCTGGATGCTGAGGCAGGGTGAGACAAGTGTAATGAGATGTTTCTGGTGGCAAAACCTGATGCAGAAACTCAGAGTAACCATTCCCAAGCTCTCTTGGCTTACAGCTTGCTGCTGCTGCTGTAGACCTGGAAAAGGCCAAACATGCATCCAACAGCTTCCCTGTCTCGTCCCTATCAGCAGTCTGACAAAAGTTACCACATGACCTTCTGCCATGCAGCCAAGGTGGTGCTGTATCCACATACCACCTCTGAAACACATAACATCAGCGACCCCAAAATTTCTGCATACACCTTCCAACCAAAACCAGGCAGGGGCAGCAGTCTTCCCTGCCAAGTTCCTCACATGTGATTCATGGAATCGCAGAATCGTTAAGGTTGGAAAAGACCTTTAAGATCATCAAGTCCAACCATCAACCCAACACCACCATGCCCACTAAACCATGTCCCAAAGTGCCACATCTACACGTTTCTTGAATACTTCCTGTGATGGTGACTCCACCACCTCCCTGGGCAGCCTGTTCCAATGCTTGACCACTCTCTCAGTAAAGAAAGTTTTCCTAATACTCAGTCTAAACCTCCCCTGGCACAACTTGAGGCCATTTCCTCTCATCCTATCGCTAGTTACTTGGGAGAAGAGGCCAACACCCACCCCACCACAACCCCCTTTCTGGTATTTGTAGACAGCAATAAGATCTCCCCTCAGCCTCCTCTTCTCCAGACTAAACAACCCCACTTCCCTCCTCATATGACTTGTGATCTATACCCTCGACCAGCTTCATTGCTCTTGTCTGGACACGCTCTAGCAACTCAATGTCCTTCTTGCAGTGAGGGGCCCAAAACTGAACACAGGATTCGAGGTGCAGCCTCACGAGTGCCAAGTACAGGGTCACAATCACTTCCCTACTCCTGCTGGCCACACTATTTCTGATACAGACCAGGATGCTGTTGGCCACGTGGGCACACTGCTGGGTCATGTTCATCCGGCTGTCAACCAGCACCCCCAGGGCCTTTTCCACCTGGGCATCTCTCCAGCCACTCTTCCCCAAGCCTGTAGCGTTGCATGAGGTTGTTGTGACTGAAGTGCAGGACCTGGCACTTGGCCTTGTTAAACCTCATACAGTTGATCTCAGCCCATCGATCCAGCCTGTCCAGATCCCTCTGCAGAACCTCCCTACCCTTGAGCAGACCAACACTCCTGCCCAATTTGGTGTTGTCTGCAAACTTACTGAGGGAGCACTCAATCCCCTCATCCAGATCATCAATAAAGATACTAAACAAGACCTGCCCCAGTACTGAGCCTTGGGGAACACCGCTTGTGCCTGGTCGCCAACTGGATATAAATTCATTCACCACAGCTCTCTGATCTCGGCTCTCCAGTTAGTTCTTTACCCAGTGAAGAGTACACCTGTCTAAGCCACAAGCCACCAGTTTCTCCAGGACAATTCTGTGGGAGACAGTGTCAAAGGTTTTACTAAAGTCTAGGTAAACAAAATCCACAGCCTTTCCCTCATCCACTAGGTACGTGACCTGGTCATAGAAGGAGATCAGGTTGGTCAAGCAGATCAGGTTGGTCAAGCTATTTTGGTGCTCCTTCAGAACATAACTTCATGCAAAAAATTTTTATAACCAAACTCCAGGCAGTTGGTGTTCTTTATAAGCACCACATCTCTCATGGTAATTGTTTCTTCTACAGGAGGCCACCAGACTTGAGGTCCCCCAAGGTTTAGGCCTTCTGTCCCAGCCCAGCCCAGGTCCAGCACTGCAGTAAAGGCTGGTAGCTAGAAGAGACTTCCCAGCTGTGTGGATTGCCTGGAGAGCTGCTCAGGCCGGCTCGGTGGAACCAAAGATGCTGAACACACTAGAGTATGGGTGGGAGTCTCTGGCACATTGGTTTGCAGGTAGTCTGTGATACCTCCTAAGGCAAGGCTACTCTTCTCAGGTTTGCATTGAAACCTACGCAATGGGGCAAGCTGGCTGAACAGCCACAGGTCAGTGAATGGGACAGTTCAGTGGCTCCCTTTCTAACCATGCTTTTTGGACCCTAACCCACAAGTCAGTGCAACAGCTAAAGCAGGTTCCCAGCTTCTCCTCAGAATGGGGCAGCGTTTGCAATACTCTGACACCATCTGCACCCAGTCTGTTGAGAAATGTGGAAACTCATCTCTTCCAGGGGACTTCCACTGACAGTTTGCTTAGGGAGTTATTAAATCTACATAACCATATGAATAACAATTTACCTTTATTGTATATTGCACTGTTCATGTCTATTGATGAAAGCGGCTATGGAACAATAACAAGTAATTAATATATTGAACTGAGCAGTAGATATATCTGGAATTTATAACTAGATTCTGCTTTGACTGGTCAATTTTTCTGCACAAGCATGGGAGTGTAGCATGCATTCACCATGTACAATAAGAACTAATACCAAGAACTGTCTCTTTGCAACATTTATCTCTGGAGAATGTAAAAATTGAGTGAAGGGAAATGTACTTTTGTTTGTAGAGTGTCAGCAGATCCATATGAATTTCAAAAACTCAAAAACGCAGGCAGGACCTGAAATTGCAGTATCTCCTGCCTCTTTCTATACCTTGTTCCTTTCTTCAGAATTCAGGGTTTTTTTCTTCCTTTGTGGCTGTTGATTTCATCCACTGTTGCTGATAAGGGTTGCATCAGCAAGAAAGCTTTGAATGCACCAGCATGGAGCTTGGATAGCCAAACATTCAAACAATGATACATGTGGGATACAGATGCCTCGGAAGAAAGAGTTTGCTCCATGCAAGTGTGCATCAACCATGGTAACTTGTTTTCTTTGGTCTTCTGAGTTGTTTTTTTTAAATAACAAGATTTTTGTCCTTTGGACAAAAAAAATAATGTTCCTCTGTTATGAAAACAGAGTATTTCCTGAGCAGCTTCCACTTAGCTGGAAAGACATTTGCCACTGACCAGTATTTAGATGGTCATCTGTCCTACTCAGCCAGAGAGTTCATGGCCTGGGTTTTTCTTGCTGTTCTTTGGTTACATGAGCCACTCAAGCACAGCAGTACAGAAAGGGATCATTTGCTGCCACCTCTCATTGACCCCCAGGAAGGAGGATGAATAGGCTCCACTTGCTGTACATTCCCTTCTGTGAAACAGAGGTGAGGAGTTGCATATCTGGGGAGGAACTCAAAGCAGTACTTCCTACCCCTCAGCCTGAGGAAGGGATGAAGACAAGGCTTTGTGGGCCATGCTCACAGAACGACAAAGAGAAAAAAAGAGCCAGGATGAGTAGGACCAAGGGCACAGCCTGAATTATGTCCTTGGGACAAGCACCTCAGCACCTTTAAAGACTCCAGAGAGCCTCAGTGGTGGTTACATCAGTTTCACACTGCCACCACCAACCTGAAGTACCAGGAGCTCTTTTGCAGTTGTCTCTATTTGGATGAGGCACTAATACATGTCAGGTAGTGCTAAGCACGGCCAAAGTAAGCTCAGGCCTGCTGCTAAAGACCGTGCATGACAATCACTGCACTCTGGCTCAGCTCCCTTCCCTGCCTTTTGTCTCTTGC
Source organism: Phaethon aethereus (assembly GCF_964289735.1). Taxonomy (NCBI): domain Eukaryota; kingdom Metazoa; phylum Chordata; class Aves; order Phaethontiformes; family Phaethontidae; genus Phaethon; species Phaethon aethereus. The sequence continues at coordinate 115,625,937 of NC_138576.1, forward strand.
CTTTGTACTGCCAACATCAAACCCACAGGATGGGTGCTCTGCTGCACGCTCACCTGTGAGCAACACGTGCCAATGTAAAAGAAATAAGAAACGTCACTTTGCCTATGGGTTTGGATCTAGTCACTTAAGAACCCCAAGTTATCATTATTTAGGAAAAACAAACAAACAAGGAAGCTTAAAGACAGTCATGTAATAGTGGGGCTTTGAGAATTTTGGGTAATCTAGTATCAGACAGAGGGAGAGTTGTCTTACTCTCCAGCCACCCTCCAGCTCTGTGGAAAAAACTGCAGGGAGCTTCTTAGCATACTTACATCCTGGATGCTGCAAATCTAAAGCTAAAACAGCCCACACTTGCAGAGGACTTTGAAAAGCTCATTTTTATTTCCATGCACTTGTTTTAAGTGTTTTTACTCTTTAAGAAAATAGCTATTCATCCCAAGACTATTTTGTAAAGATTCAGTCATAAGACGCAATCTTCTTATCTCCTAGGATACACAGGTTTTGTTTAAATACGATAAGGCTACAGAGAAATTAACTTATTCTCTTGAAATAACCTCCTCTTCTGTGTATATATGTGTGTGTGTATATATGTATGTATGTATTTTTAGCTAATGAAACAAAAAGTACAAAGTTAGTTTAAAAATTCAGCATTATATGGTTTTATGCAGAGACAGAGCTTTTCAGCTCCTGCTAATTAAAACATCTCTGACTCTGATGGAACAGTTTAAACTGGCTGCAAACCTAGCCCAGAAAGTGGCATTTAATTTTCTAACATAATTTTAAGCTACAAATGGGACTCTCTTGTTAAGTTATTTAGTTTTATTTTAAAATTATAAAGGAGTATTAAGGAGTCATGATTTCCAAAATTTGTGGCTGCAAAAGTTCCTGAGACAAGGAGGTTTTGTTTTATCCCGATTCCTCCATGCTCTGCTTCTTAAAGGACACAGGGAAATGAACTTATTGAGGATAAAGCTTGAAGTGAAGATGAACGAACAGCAAACACCAAACAAAATAAGCATAGTATGGCAAAGGAACTGTCAAAGTTGCCTTCTACGGATCCTTTAAATGAAAAAAAAAAGGGAAATTTTTGCATCCTTACCTATTTCTTCTCTTCCATCAACATGGCGTTCCATTGTGCCCAAAAGTTATACTTCTCAAAAGCTTGACAAAATAACTTATTTCCCTAACTTCCACCAAGCCTTCTCCAACCTTGGAGCTGCCAAGTAATCCTGTTCTCAATATTAGATAAATCTTCAAAGTTTAGATACCTGAAATCACAGAGTTTACCATGATTTTTGCTACAAAGCTTCAAACTGCATGAAAATCTGCAAAACCCTCTGGTAACTTAGACCAGTAGAGGGATGCACGTACAGAAGCACTCACCAAGACCTGAGTGCTTGGTGCTGTGTATGTGTTTAGTGGAGACCATATCTTCCTCTAAATAGACAGGAAAAGCAAATGAGTGATGGATCCAAGGATTTAACACCCCAGCATTGTAGACAGGGCTTGGAGGTACCAGTCACAGATACATTTTTCAGAAATACGAAGTTTGAAACCAAAGCTTTCAGGAGCCTGGAAACTGAAGACTCCAAAGTCAACTCAGACTCTATTGTAAAACACCATCCGAAAGTTTTCCTCCTCTTTACTACTCATACGCAACACAAACAAACATGCTGTGAAAACTTTCAGTGAAACCAATTCTACTTTTAAAAACAATAAAACATGTTGCGAACACACTCATAATTCCCTCACCTTTCTTTGACTGTGATGAAAGGTCATAAAGGTCTGGTTGTGCAAAGTCAGTCAAGGACTTGCTCCACTACCCAGTTTCTCAGTACTGCTGCCCAGAACACCTGCAGAACTGTGGTTGTATTGGTTAAACCATGCCTTTCTGATGCCAAGAGGCACTGCAAATGAGCTAAGCCTCATTCAGAGGAAATTTATATCAATTTTCCACCTCCAGTGTGAGCTGTGTGGGCAGTCCTAGCTACGTGAAAAGGATGTTTGGCTGATAAATATTGTGAGAAGACTAGGGCCAAACGGAGCTGGCTCAGGCACCAGGTGAGGCGGTGGGAATATCTGCGATAACACAGGCTAGCCAGAGTCCTGCCAGGCCTTCACCCTGGTTGTAAGAGCTGCCGGACGTGAACACAGCAAGGAGCAGATCCTCTGTCAGAGTCAGTAAAGCAGACAAAACACTTAGGAAAGAAGACATTAGCTACTGTGCAGCAGCATAAAGAGCTGTGGCAGATGTGTGTGGGGGAAGAGGGACGTTCTCAATCAAAGACAGTCTCCAGATTTGCTCACACCTGGTGGTAGATTCAGTATAAATACTATAGATCTAGATATCTATAGAGATGTGGGTATCAACACAAAACACAGCTTGGCTGCTGCAGGCATCTCCCCACTGCCTGGAGGGCTAAGGAGAAAAGCTGTTCCCCCTGTGGTGGTGACACCCAGTTGTTCTTGTACTTGGCCACCAAGGCTGGCTGAAGACAGGCATGAAGCATTTAACAACAGAGATGACTAGTGATTTGGAGGGAGTTGTAAAGAAAAGTCAGGCAAGGAATTTTAATTCACCTGCAGCTCCATTTCCTAAATTAGTCTTGGGGAAGGTGGCTAAAGTTTCAGTTACTGTGTCCAAAAGATGAACGAACAGAACTTCTGAGGTTGACGTTTCAGAGCTATTACCCATAAACACCAGTCTCTTCCCCTCCCTCCAGCTCTGCTCTTCCCCCAGGGCAGACTTCTGCTGGGGGAGATCACAAGCCCTCCATGAGGCCAGGGAAGAAACCTGGATGTAGATGGGTACATGACAGGCTTAACTAGCCTGAGTCACTGCTGACTTGTGATTTTCAGTAATGAGAGACAAACAAGAATGAACATGGGTTTTAAAGCCCTCGGTTGAGCTAGAAGCCTCAAACCATGGCACTGCAGCTCCCACAGGAGGAGGGGAGCACAGCTGGTCAAACACTCTGTGCCTTGGGGGTGGTTGGCCCAATTTCAGCTGTGCTTCGTGGCATGTTTTCCTCTCACATGTCCTCTAGCCCTGTTGTTTGTAGTTGCTGCCCAAGTTGTGACATAGACACGCCCAAGTTATGACTGAGCTCAGCATCATCAATATAAACTGTCTGACTAATTTAGGCCATGTTCATCAGTGGTGGAGAGCAATCAGTTGTAGTCAGATAATGTCTCACCCTGCAGATAGTCAAGTGCCTTTCCTCTCTCCCTACGCCCTGTAGGAAGCTTTGCTGCTTCTCAGCTCCTTGTGATATCTCCTGTTTGCTGAATAGGTCAAACTGGGGAGGACACTGCACTGACCTCCATCACACCACAACCACCTGCCTCTGACTGATGCAGGAGAAGCCATTCATCACTCCTCACCTGTGAGAAGAGGCAGCTGTGGGGCACAAACTCCTCTCATTCCTCCAAGTGGCATGTACAAGACAGACCCTCTAACATGTTTCCACCTCTTACAAGGGGAGTCTTCGTCATTCAGATCTGGCCCAGTCTACCTGCTCAAGCTACATGTGGTGTTGAATAGCAAAAGTGTTTGACATCAGCGTGAATGCCAGCCCCAGTCTCCAGCACAGCACTGCTGCAAGATGTTGCCCTCTAATGACTCCTCTACTGTGAGCCTTTCTCCTTCCCTAAGCTGCATATCTGGAAGTTTTGGCAGCCCACTGGCAATGAGAAAGGGTTATAACATACAAGACCATTCCAGTAAATAAGATGGGCAAAAACTGACCTCCTTTTGGCAAAAAACCCACACAGAGTATGAAGTTCTTCTATGGGAGACAGGCGTCCCTGGTCAGACTCCTGAGTGTACTTCCATTTCCCCCATAGCATCTTTTCCCTTCCCCTGCTTGAAAAATGAACATACCTCCCTGCTCTGCAGCCATTACATCTGGTCGCAGGATACTGCAGGCAGCAACAATAAGGAGAGTGAGAAGCCACTCCACTGAAGCAGCTGTGTCTAGCATCGGTATCTGAGCTGCCTCATTCAAGCACATCAGCTGCCTTCATCTTTTTAAACACTGCCAGTACAGTGAGGAAGGCAATCTCTCTGCTCAGTCCTGGGAGGTGTTATCCCAACACTGGCTTTTTATGTAGCTTGGGGAGTAATCCAAAAAGAGAACATCACAAGTGGACAAAATAGCACATTGGAATAGGTCAGGTTAACAAAGGTTTTCCAGGGAAAGCTGGGAAAAAATATATGGTCACAGGTGAACTTAAAGAAGTCTACACAGTAACAGAGGGCTATGTAGAGTCATCAAGCCTCCCTATACTGCTTATCAAGGCTGTCTTGCCTCAGACAGGTGGGCAGTTTCCATTGACTGGGGTATTACTTTTGAACACACTGTGATCTTCTCTTTGCTGTCTTATCATCCTGGCAGGCAGGCAGGGAGCAGATTACCTGTAAGGCATTACAAAAGGTAATCTTTATTGACAGCTCTTAGAAGAGGGTCTCCTTAAGGCTGGCTTCCCACTGTTACTGCTAATGTGTTAGGCTTGGCTTTATTCTGGGCAGGTAACAAAGGTAAAGATTACAAGAAGCTGTATTTAACGCCTCGGTTCCCATCAAAGTGAGCACCTTCATCTGGGTTTTTCTGGTTCATCCACTCTGGGAGACTAAGGACAGCTATAAACTGAAGAGCAGTCACGTGAGTTGTCTATACTGCAGTAACCACCCACCATCCCCAGCCCAGCCGAAAGCCACAGGATGCTTGGTGCTTTAACCACACCTCTCTGAATTTGCACCTCCCATAAAACAACTGGTTTCAGTTTTGTTCCTTCCCATTTTTGGTGAGCATGAAACAGGTTGGATCATGATTCCACTGCCTAGATAAGCCAGTCTTGTGATGCATGTGTCTGTCTTTCTGAGTGTCAGTTTGTAGGTTATGTGACAAAAATCTTACCTCCAGGTCACAGAGGAAGAGCGGCAGGTAAGGAACACTGAACAATACCCTGCCCCAGTTCCTCCCAGGGCTGTCACAAGAGAGCCATCAGCCCCATGGGTCAGGGGGGCAACCATCTCTGGCAGTCATGTGGGGGGTTACTGCCTAGGGGTACAGGACTCATTAGGGGATGCATAGAAAGTGCATTACCTGCTCTGCACCTGGCTCCTAGTGCCTTGGTGGGAGGTGTCCTGTGGGTCTTTGTTAAAAGGATGGCCCATTCTTGCACCTGAAGGATGCTGTCCTTCAAGACTTGCCAACTTTTTTAAGCTCCTTCGCTCTTCAAACTACCTCCCATGGGATCCCTTGCTCTCCTGCTCTGAGGCACAGCTGAGAGTCTGGTTTCTGAGAAATTACTTCTTCTGTCTTCCTAGAGTAGCACAGCCATCCCAGCAGCCTCAGAGGGTAGCAACGTCTTGCCAATGTTGCAAAAACACAAGCAGAGTGGAAGGAATATGTAACATCAATCCAGGACAATGTTGTAGAAATCTCCATACTGGACCCATTCTCTGAAGAATAAAGAAGGGAATAGAATAAGGCAAATCAATCTGTTTTTATGGAAAATAGGGCTTGTCAAACAAACCTGATTTTGCTCTGTGATGAGATTACAAATTTAGTTGATAAAGGGAACTGTCCAGATGTAATAGGCTTAGATCCTTGGAGGGCTTTTGAGTTAGTATCAAATGACATTTAGTTTTAAAAAAATTATACTATAGAGCATCAATAAAGCATGAACTAAACAGATTAAGAACTGCCTACCTGACAGATACCAAGCAGCAACCAGTCAGGGGAAACCAGCATTAAACCAGCACAGCTCTGGTGAGGAGCACAAGGAGCAGGACTATGCCCAGAATGGTTTGCTGCTTTCAGCTGTGCTCTGGGAGTTGATGCAGATAAAATTGTCAAGTGATGCAAATGCCAGCAGCTCAGTAGTGCAGAGGATGAGGCTGCCATACCGATACACCTGGGCCAATGAGGGAGTGGGACTGCTCACACAGAGCCGGCTTTAATACGCCAGTCATGTGTCTAGCAAGGAGAAACACATAGAACAGGGACTATACCCCTAAATGGGGGTTGCAATGGCCACAGGACTGAATGTGATCTCCCAGCATGAGGATTCGGCAAAGAGACACAATCTTGTCTACCAATAGACCGCATGTGACATTTCATGCTGTGACGAGGAGACCACTCCAGAGATGCTATGCAGCCTACTGGTATGTGGAGATCAAGAAAGCATGGAAAAGTCAAAGACAGTGAGGAAAAATGCTACCTAAACTATCTAGCAGCTGAGGGGCAGGGAGAGGAGTGCATTATCAGAGAGCCTCAGACAGCTTGAGCTGCCAAGAGCTTTGTGGCAGGCCCTCACCCTACACATCCTCATTTCTTTGGAACATTGCCCTTTGGTTTCAAGGACTCCTCTGTCTTCCTGATGGACAGCCAAGATGGTGAGCAAAGGCCATGTCCACCCACAGCCTGTCTCCTCTGGGCTGACACAGCCCTATGACCATGACTCCAGACCATGGAGTCTGCAGAGCAGACCCAGCCTCTTACTCACAGCTCCTCACTGCAGGTAGGGGAGATCTTGGAGTGTCTTGGTGATATTCAAGCCTCAGCAGTGCACTGTGTCACACAAGCAGATCTGTGAATAATGGTCTGTGCTACCTCTTTTTAATTTGCAGCATCGTAACCATTCTAATTTGCAATTTTCCCCAAATGAGACACTTGCATGTCAATTGTCTGCTACCAATTACAAGATGGGGCAGTATATGCCTTGAAAAAGTAGCATCAGCCTCTATTGGGATCATTAAAAGATAGCACTGTAATCTCACCCAGGCATTTTAGGTGCTTAACAAACCAAAAAGGGCAGACTTTCCTTAAGAAAAGCAGCAAGAAGCTGCCAAATGTGTCTTTTAACTGAGTGGAGCTTGCCAAGGTGATAGCAGTGCTATCTTGAGACTGCCAGACTGAATTACTTTGAATACTTTGTTGTTTCTTTGCTTTTCTTGCTTTTTTTAAGGAAAATAAGAAAGAAAAAAAAAAATAAGAGAAGAAATACAGTAAGGAAAGAGAAGGAAAATAGCAACCTACAGCCCTCCACTAAGAAAGCTGCAGCTCCTTGCTAAAAATGCAGGCAGGAAGCTTTCTGGAGGACACATAACAGCATCACAAGCTTAGACGCTGCAAATTGTTAAGCATCCCTTATATGCCACTCCATCCTGCTGTCCAGCTTTTTGGCTTCACTTCTGCAACATACTCTTCATTCCTATGTGCCCTTCAGGAAGTGTTTTCCCTGACTCAAAGCCATGAGGGGAGTGGAAAAAGGACCCTCTTGCTGCAGGTAGCAGAACAGGCTGCAGGGCAGGCAGGATTGGGTGTGCTTGGGTCACCTTCCAACACAGAGTCTGCTCGCTTTTGTTGTTTGGGACGTTGTTGCCCCTTTCTGCTAGACAAAAACTCAGCTGTGAGGAGATATCCATCTTCCCACATGGATGGCCCTACTTGGGAAGCAGCCTTCTCTCCTTTTCCAGCTGCTGCAGAGAACAAGCCTTCAGGGTCCCCACGTGTGAGGCGGATCTTCCACTCCACTGGGTAGACCTCATGGATGCAATACACCTCTCCTGGACCCTTGCCATGCAGGAGAAGATGACATAAGGGAAATGAGGACCTCTGTGCTCCTCTTGACAGAAATGGGACACTTTATGAATAGGGAAGATGATTATCAGCGCATTTAAAAGGACAGGATAAATTTTCAGAGCATCACCCATGCATGGCTGGAGCTCATCTCACCAGAGTCCTGGGCTGTGTATCATTCCTGCTGGGTCAGCTGCTCCCCCAAGAACCTGCAGGTCAGCATGGCAATAACACTACAGTTCTTCTCCTTTTGGGCTCAACAGATGAAACACATATGCAAACAACAAAGCTGAATGAGCTCTCCAGCAGCGCAAGCAATTACTTCTGCAAACTGGCCCCAACAACCAAAATTAGTTGGAGAAGCCCAAAGAAGGCTGAGATAGAAACAATACAAGTGAAAGGAAACACAGGCACTATATAGCCAAGTGGCTACTTCTTCAAATATTTGAGAATTAACCTCCTTGTCATAGAGCTGGACAACAGAAAAGTTGAAAGAGCAGAGGAACTTTACTACCAAGAAGACCACACCCAAGTTATGGCAGCTCTCTTAACAGCACAACCAGGGCCAAGGCTCTTCAGGAAGCTTTCTTGTTTGGCCCTTCCTCATCAGCTGTCTGTTTGGTACCAAGCTGTCTCCCAGCCATACCTTTGTCTCTTTCCCCCTCCAGCACCCACACTGCAATCAGCATTACTTGTGCAGGCCATGTCTTCCAGCAGACACCAACAACAGTTACTGTCTCAGGGAAGGCTAAATTGTGGCGGGATGTGCGGAGGCAAACGCACTCACTGCCCTGCAGTAAGTATGAGGCATCACATCTTCATTCTAATCAGTCCTTCACTGTTGGTAAACAATGAACTCATCACGCTGGGGCATGTGTAGAAAATGTCTCTCCCTTATGTGGGAGATCAAGTAAGAGTCTTTATTAAAACACATTAGAAAGCTAACAGTTGCCTTATCCCTGTCCACATGTCTGGGACATGTCTGGACATGACTGGGATGCAACTGGGTCTTCTTTCATCCAGCCAGTGTGCGTGAAATTTGCCCCAGCACCCAAGAGCTGGAAAACTCAGGTGGTCAGCAGGGTTGAAATGGCAACTGTGTGGTGTTATGTGCCAAGCGCATGCTTGTAACCTGAAGCATCACTTGGATAAAATCTTCTTTTTTTCCATACTTCTCATGAGAACAAACAGCTGCCCTGTAGCCAGCCCTTGCACTTCTAAAACACATGGCACAGATCTTCCCTCAGAAACCTAAAATGCACTTCTCACTGAAACACTGAAACTAGATGTTGTCCCCTATTTTCAAAATTCTGATTAAAAATTCATCACAATGTTTACAGTGGAAATTTTGAACATAACTATCACTGTAACCCTAGTGTCTTCTTGTTTTATTCATTTCTTGGTCAATGTTGAATCTAGTCAACAATATTCACATTAGAAAAATTCTTTAGAGCCATATTGGAAGTAAACATATTACATTTTAATAGGAGAAAAAAAAGAGGAAAATTATCTTTCTTTACTTAATTCAGCCATCTATGCCTGTGAAATCTATTGTGCATGAAAGTCTTAAGCCACTGTATGGTTTAGTATATTTAATAAGCAGCAACAATAGACTCTCTGGCAGGCTGGGATGGTTTTTTCAAACATCTCAGAGAAAAAGAACCTGAAAACACGATAAATACCTCTGAATTTCAATAGCCTTTTAAATGCACATTTCTCTTGCAAGTAGATTGCATTTATGAAACATGAATAAATGCATACATCAAAAAAAAATGCATTCTTCAGTTATTGAGGTTGAGCATGATTACTTGTGAAAGGACCACACAAATCTTCCTTGGATGTTTGCTAGTCGATTGGCCTGAAAGTCAGCCCAAATTTCCAGTTTGAAAGTAATTTATAGAATGCTCATAGAAGATAAAGCAAGCAGAGTGCTAATTAAGTGACTGTAACCGTCTGAACATCAGGTACAACTCAAAGTGACTACACTGCAGACTTTTTCCCTGCAATGGCCCACTAACAGCTCCTGAAGGCTCCAGATTCAGCCAAGCTGAAAAATACATTTCTGCTTTTTGTGTTGTTCTTAGCCAGCTGAGATGGCAGAGGCTGTGTGGAACTGTGTGTATAAAACTGACTGATGCTCAATTACAAGCATAAAGAGTTACAATTGATCCTGAGCCATCATAGATAGATTTCCCCTGCCAGAAACAAACAGGATCTCTATAGGTTTGAATTGTTATTAATAATGTGGAGAAGTCTCAATGTACACCATAAGGGCTCATTTGATCATGATAAAGACAGTGATGAAAGGAACCACAGCAGCTTCTGAGCTCAGTGTGAATGCTGCATTTTAAATCACTAGAACAAATTAAATTCTAAGAGAAAAATGCTATAAGGCACTTGGCCAGGGTGCCTCAGCTGGAGAGTTATTTACACAGTTTCTTTATTTCAAGAAGTACGTTTTCTGAGTGAAGCTAAGGCAAATATTCCCTGGAGAAACTAATTGGTAGTAGATCTTGAACACTGAAAAAAAGGAAGGCAGAGAAGATCAGACCTGTCAGAAAGAGGTAGCTTCATCCACATTTAAATTATTGAACCACATTCTTCTGAATAAGCTCTCAAGAAAAATGTTCAGAAGTTCAAACCAGAAAATCCAGACATGGAGAATGCATGTCCCTCATGCTGTACTCTATCTACAATGAGCACTCTGCATTAGTGTATAGGAACTGAAGATTACATCCTGAGTTGATCAAAACTGGTATAGCCCTGTTAAAGATTAGGATAAATTCAGATAAGCTTGAATTTGACTATCAAAGCAAAACTGAGTCAAAATGATTTTTAAAAATGGCATAAATTATTCTCCACAAACAAAAGGATTGCCACCTCATGACCAAATCTGTATTTGCTGTTTGTTTTTTTTTTTTAAATCCCGTGTTTTGGAGTCCACTAAGTCCAAAATAATAATATTCTGTTCTTCTAGGTAAGCACCTAACTGTCATGGAGAACAAGCAACTCAAAAGTGGGACATACATAAAACCATGGGCCCTCATGGGATGCACCCATAAGTGCTAAGGGAGCCGGCTGATGTCATTTTGTGGTCAATCTCAATAATCTTTGCACAAGCACGGTGGTTAGAAAAAGTTCCTGAGGACTGGAAGAAAGCAAGTGTCACTCTTATCTTCAAGAAAGGCAAAATGAAGGATCCAAGGAACTACAGGCTGGTCAGCCACACCTCAGGGGTGCTCCAGGCACTGGAGTGGATATTCCCCTGTAGCCTGTGGAGAGGACTTTGGTGGAGCAGGTATTCCCTGCACCCTGTGAAGAGGACTACACTGGAGCAGATATCCACACTGCAGCCCATGGAGACCCCGTGCTGGAGAAGGTTCTCCTGACAGGAACTGTGGCCCATGGAGGAGTCCACACTGGAGCAAGTTTTTACTGAAGGATTGCAGCCCATGGAGAAGACTCATGCTGGAGCAGTGGGAAAGAGTGAGGAGGAATGAGTGGCAGAGAGGAGCTGTTACGGCAACCCCTTGTTCCCCACCCTTCCTGCACTGCTCTGGGGAGGGAGAGGGAGGGTGGAGGTAGATGAGTCAGAAGTGGCAACAAATTAATTTTCACAAATTTGAGTCTATTTTGCCTGCAGCAGTAACCAGTAAGCAATCTCCCTGTCTTCATCTCGACCCATGAGCTTTCTTGTTCTCTTTTGGGGGGGTGGGGGGCGGTGGGGCGTGTTCCTATTTTCTCTCTCATCCTGCTGGGTCTGGCGGGGAGCAAGCGTCTGGGTGGGAGTTAGGCTGGTAGACAACGCTAACCCACCACTGCTTAGCTAATCTGAAATAGCACAACTACCATTCCCTTCTTCACTTTAGAAAGAAGAAAATCATGATACAAACACAATCTAAGACAGGACCACTTGCAGGCTGCCTCTGAGGAACAAAAAGTCAGGGGCAAACAGTTCCCAAAACACTCTTCTCAGGAGAAGAAATAAGAAAGACCAAGGGCTGGAGCCTGAACCTATACACACGCATAAAGCAGAGTGTCTCTGGATTTGAATGATCCAGGTTGAAGAGGCGGGAGACCAACCTAGACTCCTTCTGTTTCAGTGTTTGATACAGCATTGGTTCAGGTCACACAGCATTGAGCACCTTGGTCATTTTATCAGTTAGCATGGAGCAGGGCTCCACTATATAATTTACCTGTTTGTTTTTTAAATTTATCTTTATTGGTTTTCTAAGGCATTTGAAAAAAATAAGCTGAAACTATTAAAAATGTCAAGCCAGTTGCTTAAGTGAATGCAGCAAACACAACTGCCAGCTCAGAATAAAAACACACAAACATGTTAAAACAACAACACAGCCTCAAGTGACTCATATTCGTTGAATTTTAGAAAAATTTATGTTGGAAGGGACCTCCAGAGGTCAGCTAGCCTATCCATCTGCTCAAAACATGTCTAGGGATCCAGGGATGCTTGCCAACTCCTCATGCATGTGCATTAGAGTCTATGTTTTCTAAAGCCTTTTACACCCTCTAATTTCTAAGTTCATTACCAAGGAGAAGACAGATACTCTCCCTACTATTTACAAGGGGAAACTGAGGAAATTTGAAAGAAACACAGTTTGTCTGATCAGAGCTGTAAACTAAACACAGGGTGTCCCCATGATTTTATATATCAGCTTAATACCATGCTGTTCTGGATCAGCCTTTCAAGATGACTGGTGAACACAGGATGGAGCTCAACATGGAGTGGATACAATGACACTGAAGATGTTGTCCAGTCCTACACTTTCTATGTGCCCATCATCAGGCCATGACATGACACCCAATACAAGGCAAAACACTCCTATTGACCAGAGAAGATAAGGGGGAAGAAAATCCAGACGTGAGACTTTTATTTCATCAGAGCATCTCTCTTAGGTGCTGTTAACCATTGAGTGGGGTCCCAGAGTATAAAGGAATGAGACAGGAACCACTGGTGCTGTGATCACAGGCAGCAATTCAATCTCCGCTTGCTCTAGAAGAACCTAAGGTCATTAGCTAGTGTTGTCAAGGTTGTTAATGAGCTATTTACTTTGGTTGGTAATATGCCAGACCACCTCAAAGACAGAAGGCAAAATGAATGGATCAGGAACAGGAAAAACAATGACACAGATATTTCACTTTTCTAATAGACAGTGTCTTGCAAATGATGACAGAAACAAAAAGGAGATGGAGGAGATCAAAGAGCTGATCAAACATATTTCCATCTTCACAGAGTTACAGTTTTCAGCAAAAACTTTGGCCACCCTCAGATGAATTTTTGACTACAGAAGAGAAGAAATAAATTCAAATTTAAAAAAAAAAAAAATCCTGCTACAAAAACTTCAGGCAAAATGTTTCTTGTCCAGCCATAGGGAATACCAGATAGGAACAAAGCAATGTTTTTAGACTGTAACATATCCTCTATCTATGTTTCCACATGGAGGTTAAAGATGAAACAATGGTTCAAAAAAGAGCAAAAAAGCCCATCAGAGTTCTGGAAAAGATGCCTTATATAGAAAAATGTATTCCAAAGCTCTTGCCTGTATTAAATTATTTGCATGTAGGTTATAGACATTACTGAGAAGTATGAATTCTTCTGTCTCCAGTAAAAGCAAAATACAGTTCAACACTGAAAGCCAAACATATCTAACAGTGAGGTAAATCAATCACTTGGCAACTTCCTTCGGGACACGGTAGAAACACTATCACCTGAGGTCTACCGCCAGCTGGCTAAAGGATGCATCCTAACTAAATCAGGAGCTATGGGCTAGATATAGAAATTGCTGGGTAAAGTTTCAAGGCTTGAATTATTATAGAAGGGCAGGATACCGATTCATAATGACCCCATCCATCCTTAACATCTATGAATAATGCAGTTCTGCTTTCGTTTTGGCAGCAGCCATTCTCTTGGATGCAAGTCCCCAGAACCCCACTGCGTACACTGGATCTAAGATAAGTAAGTGAGGATACCAGCTCAGGATACAGCTTACAGGATGGAAATTTACAGAAATGAAACAAATTAACAGCTTCCCAAGCTCAGCAGTATTCCTCTGACTCTTCTGCTCCGGGTGTGCTGAGAACACTTGCACTTTTATGGCTGTAATTGTGCAGCCCTGTTCATTGCTTCACTGCCTAGCCCAAGGTTTATAGAGCAACATGCAATTTCTGGTTGTTAATCCTGGCTGTTAGTTACTGCTTTCATTTCATCTTATCACAATCACAATTGATGTTTATATTTACTACATGCTTTATGAGGGTTTCAATCTGGCAGCATCGTAAGCAAACCGTTGTCCTGGTACCAAGCAAGAGCTTGGTAGGATCCTTCATCTCGAAGACAGGTTTGGAACTGCAGGTTGGGGAGATCAGCTCAGATTCCCCATTCCTCAGACCAGCCCTACTGGGCAAGCAAAGGCAGTTCACCTTCTTTCACATACTCCAGTGTCTCTGCATCTTTTGGATACAACACAGGGACCTTTTCCTTTCACCTAGCAGTTTCACAAGGTGATCTTCAAGGCATTCAGAACTGCTTCATCATTGCTTTGTAAATGGACACTTATCTTTTAATATCATGTGGTGATTGTATTGCAAACATGCATTACTCTTACATTATCAGTTGCCTCTGATTTATCACCACATTTATTACAGATCCATAATGGGCTCAGATTTATGCTTTCATTTATTTTTATGTCTTAAAGAGCCCAGCTCAGTTTTCATTTTGCTCTTTTCCTGCTCTTCAACTGAAAGGCACTTCTTTGCTGCCTTCCAACCAGAGTTGTCTTCCAAACAATCAAAATCTCCCTTGCTACATGGGGAGAAACACAGCAACTAACACTCTCAAACAAAATTTTGACTTATAACTACCGTATATGCCACAGGTAACAATGCTTTTCTACACTGAGCAAATACTTTTGCCAAGAGACAAAAAAAAAGGAAAAAAGGAAAAGAAAGAGTCAAAAAAAGGAAAAGAAAGAGTCGAAAAAAGGAAAATTTGAAGTCATCACCACCCTACAGGCTAATGTGCCTACGATCAGATTTGAGAGCCTTCTTAATTAACCAGACTCTTAATAATATCAATACCTCTAAATCAGCAGCTATTTTTTCACACAGAAATCCCTACACCTCTAAATACGACAAAAGAAACCCAGCACTGAGACAGGTAGGGTTTTCATAACTCATCATCTCACATAGCTCCTAGGCATGAATTGCACCAAGAACCTCTGCTTGTTCTGATATCCTGACAGTCTGACCAGAAACCCAATTTCAACTAGGAATACAAAAGAAAGGATAAAGCAACAGAGACACAAGCCCCTTCCTGGATTAAGCAGAGCGCTGCCAGGGAAGGAGTATCTTAGTGCTACATCTAACTACACTTGTGCAATATCAGTTCAGGGAGAGACTGCAAAGTTATCCATCTCACACCGCTGTAGCACTTTCATTTCCTTGGTGAGCATAGGCTATGGTTAATAGACTCCTCTTTATTAAAGTATTGGAAATTTGTCTTCATTGCACTTCAAAAATGGAGAATGCCTTGATCTGAGTTTCTCCTCTGGCTTTAAACACTTCAGCATCTCTTTTCAAGCACAGTCTGCTACCTCTTTCCCTAGTGATTTCTCACTTGAGAAACATGAAATGCCTCCCCATTCTGCTCCCTCCATCAGCTGAATCTTTTTTATACTAGCATCCATCATTTTCCCATTTGCTAGGTGGGTTCAAAGTCAAAAGGCTCACTGCCTGCTAGAGAATGGAAGACATTTGGGTTTTTTGAGAAGCACCAGGACAGCAGCATTGGGACCCCGATTCAACCCATGATCCTGCTTGTCCTCAGTGCTGTATACACTGCCCACTGGCACTGCTGGACTGTGACTCTGAACACCACTGCTGAGCTCCCCACATAGGTGTAAATTTGTGTGCACCCATGGCTGCTGAACATGGAGAGAAGACAGCAATGTGTTCGGCTCATTACCAGGCACCAAAAGAAAGGCAGCAAGAAGATACATCCTGATTTATGCTGGGCAATGCCAGATCACAAAGACCGCTTTTAGCATAGAAAGCACCTCCAAATTCAATACGCTTCTCCATGGCTGTGCTCCATGAAATGGAGCATTGCAATGAAATCAAGCATACTCCTGCACAACAAGGCTCACCTCCACTGCAGGCTCAGTGGTAACACCCAGCCCTGAAAGGTAGTTTGAAAAACATATTTACACAGGGGCCCAGATTGGCCACGAGCCTCACCTCTGTGACAGGTCATGCCCTGCTCTAGCAAAACTGACATTTCAAACACTCAAAACCTCCTTGCCACTGTAAGTGACTGGCCAGACCATTGCCACATCTACCATGCCCCACTTGGTTCGTACCATTCATTACCACTCAAATTAGTACAATTAACCCCAGCTGGACACTATGGACCAGAGCAATCTGGACAATCCTTCTGACTCAGCTGGCAGTGGCCCAGACCATTCACATCATGGCCATAGGTCTTTTGCCTTTCCCCATCAGTTAGCAGCTGCCTGCTTTCCTGGAGCATGGGGTATTTATAAGCCTGAGAAGGGAAGACTTCAGTGGCCTACCATTTTACACATCTGGGGCTTTGTAAAATTCTAGGCTGAAGGTTGACTGCCTCCAATCACCCTAGACATCTATTATTGGTCCATAAAAACACACAGTGCACCACCTTGGAGTTGCTAATAGCAGCTCAATTATGAAGGAATTTGCACTGGAAGCAGAGAATCAGTCTCATTCTTATGTGTGTCTCCACCCTAAAATTAAACCACTTACTCGTGGACCCCAGAATACATTTTCTGAGGCCGTCTATTCATTGGCATCTTACAGAAAGACTGAGAATTGGCTTCTTTTGTGTTTTTCACTTCAACAAAGCATTCCCTCACTCTTGCTTAAAGCAAACTGGGATATGGGGAGCTGTCACTTGAATTAGGATAGGTTTTAAGTACAACAGATGACGTAGGGCATTTTGTCCGGTCACCGAGCTGTAGAGTCCCAGCTGTAATGCAGCAGGTGGAGGAAGCACATAACCAAGCTGATAAGCTCTGCAGCTGCTGTGAAAGGCCACCCTAAGACACAACCAATTGCACCCAGTTTGGCTTCTGCCCTTTGTCACCACTACTGGGGCTGGTGATAGAAAGAAGTGTAGGGAGCGGGCAGGAGGCAACCACAGGGCACAGGAAAGAAAAACTAGATAGAAATATCAATGTGGCAAGGAGGAAGAAAACAGTGGCAATGAAGAGCAGGACAAAGAAGTTTCTCCTGGGGGCACAGCAATGCAATACACTTTTTGAGTGGGCGTCAATAAGGCCCATTGACCAGCTCCCTCTCTGCAGTCTCTCTCCACTGAAGCAACAATGGGAGTCAGGCAGGAAATTATTTTCATACTCTTCTGTCCACCAAAAAAAGGAAAGTTTATAACAAACCAAAGTTATTCTTATGGAAAGAGGTAGTTTTGATAACACAACTGCCATGTACCATTCCCACTCCTCCCCTTCCATCCTTTGCTTCCTGACTTGGGATTGTTTTGAAATCAAAATGGATTAAGTCTCTTTTTTAATTAAGGGGGAAAAAAAGACCAATGTCCAATTCTATAGCTAAGTGATTTTAGGCGATGCAGACAACAGCTGCAAAAAGTCCTCCACATTTCACATTTTCATCAGCATACAGATAGTTCAGATATTTTCAGAAAACCTTTTCTCACTTTGTTTTATTTTCTACTTCTAAGCAGAGGCTGGATTACTTAAAATCAGTAACAGAGAACAAATATTAAATGCTACCACCTTCTGTCAGCTGGACTGACCAATCCCTTGACCTATTTCAAGATGACGGGGAGTCCCCAAATAGCCCAGAGGGGGAGTGCTTCGCCTCGTGAAGTCCTCATGCACACACCTAACAGTGTGCGTAATAAACTGTTGGATTTTGTAAACATTTGCATGGCATACTGCAGCAGACACACATAAAGCTGTGCTTTAGCAAGAAAGGATGTTGAAGCATGCAATATTCTTTCAACTATCTTTTTATGTTCCCTGCTGCACAAAGCCCAGAGTAGAGGCATGACACCCATGCAGGGCTCATTGTCTTCACTCAAGGCAGCTCTGGTGTCGGTCCATTGGTCTCTCTTGCAGTGTCAATTCGTGGTGTAATGACAGAGTCTCTATGCAGTATCCTGCCCTACAGAATAGGAAACTTAACCTGTCTCTCAACACTCCTGCATTTTCACTCCACTCTGGCCCTTAAAGGTGTGTACCTTCACATCTGTTTTCTTGTACAAGCTGCCACCTCTCTCCTCCCTCATCTGCTTGAGAAATCTTCAGCACAGTTCTTCCTTATTTCTCTTTTGGGGTTGGGGGAGGAGATTTTTGCCTCTCCCCCCTTTTTTTTTTACATCTGTGTTTTGGTATTTGTTTTCTTGTTGCAATTGCCTGAGCCAACCCAGATGATAAGCATTGTGACAAGCCGCAGCAGAGCTGGAAAAGAATTCCCATTGCACAAGAACGCTGTCACGAGCATTTATTTTACAGTGACGGCTATTTTTGATGAGCACAGTTCATCCTGGGAAAGCATAGGGCTCCCCTGGCTTCATGAGAAATTTGGAGGTGCTGAGTTTACTAACTCAGGTTAATAGGAAGATGGATTTTGATGAGACTATATCCTTCCCTGAAACAAAAACAGGGATGACACAATACAACCCTGCTTACAGAAACCAGACGAAACCAAGTCAAGTCAGAAGCCAAGAAACAGGGTGCTGTTGCTGACAAGAGTAACACCCAGTACTGCTGTTCTAAACGTGCAGCAACTTGTTGCTTTTGGAGCCCAGAAAGTCCAAGGGCCTGGGACATGGCTGTTTCCCAGCCCTCTCATTAAGTCAGGCAGTTCAGACCCTGTCAGCTACAGGATTGAGCACAAATGAGAAAGGGAAGTGCAGTACCGTGTGGGATTGCACGGTGCCTTCACCTTTGCAACACCCAGGCCATTCTACTTGCAATCCTGCAGCTTGCTTTTGTCTCCCAGATCTGCAACCTCTCACCAAAACTCCCACAGCAGGCTTGTCCAGAGCCTCTGGGGCAGTATTTTCCACCTGATTTTTCAACGCTGTTGTTCCCATGGCTTTGCACGCTCCAGTGTTACGGCAGGTTCCTCCTTGGAAGCAATTGCCACCGGTGTGAGAACTACCCCCTCTCCACCCTCCTTTTATTTACCCCTTATTTTGTGGCTTTTAGTTTACATTAACAGAAAAATAAGTCTTGGTGGATAATAGTCATTTAAATACACAATATTTACGCTGACAGCATTTCCTGCAGGTTCCCCCACGCTTGCCCCAGTCTCCTGCTGCACACACTACAGCTAACGGGGAGTCAGCACCCAGAGGCGAGGGAGGGACACGCAGCCAGCTTTGGCCCCAGGGCTGGGGGAAACACATGGAGCAGGATGAGATTTGGGGGACTGCAGTGGATGGCTTGGCTGCCGTTGCTGAAACACTCAGTTTAGCACTTGGCCAGCAGAAAGTGTCAGTGTCCATTGGCTTCCACAGGCTAATTCCCTGCCGCCAGCCAATGAGAGAATTAAAATTCAACAGCGGACCTCAGCTTTGTATTTCTTTTTCCTCTGTATGAGCAGCCTTTCAACAGCCTGTGAAAGGAAAGACTGGGAAAGCCTCACTGCGTCCCGAGGGGCAGCATGGAGGCAGCAAAAGGAAATCAGAAGGGAAAAAAAAAAAGCAAGCTAGTAACGACCAAGGAGCACAGGGGCTGGAAAGGAACTGCTTGTGGTCTTGGCCATCATCTTGCCTGACATCCAGGCCACGCTGTGTCAAGCCCAGAGGGGTGACACTCGGTGAGCAAAGGGAGGCTGAAGCCCCGATTAACAGACAGATGAAGAACATCGAGCCCCCATTCGCCCCAGGTCTAAGCAAGAACCCAAATTTGCTGAGACCATGGCTGCCCAGAGCACCTCTATGAAGAAGTGGGCCCTCATCTCAAAATGCCTTAGTGACAGCAGGGAACAATACTGATAGAGAAGAGGACGGTCCAAATCCTCCTCATCCATCAATGGATCCAAAGCACTGCAGGATGGTTGGTGAAACACAGCAGTCGGGAAAGGGCAGGAGAGCCCACCAGGCAAAAGGGGAACACTGCTGGGTTGTGCAGAGGGCTGCAAGTGTACCTGGCCCCATCTGCTGGCACCCACTGCTTGAAGAGGACAAAGGCTTCCATTTTCTGCTCCTTCTCCTCCCTTCCCTGCTTGCAAAATCTTGCCCCAGCTAATTAAACACTGCATACGGCATTATTTAAGACACTGTTGCTGTGATACAAAGCTAACTTCTTTCAGAGGCAATACCTGACAAAAACAAGCATACAGAGATACTTAGAGCTCCTGGAGGAGGAACTTAAATTGGTCAGGAAGAGCCCCTGAAAAATAAAAAACAATGAAAGTCCATTTTGAAGAGCAACCCCACGAAGAATTATGTTTTTCCTCACATGATCCTCTCCATTGACCTAAAATACTCAAATATATTTTTTGTTGTTGATAAGAAAAGCTAATTCAACAAAGCCCCTTTGCTTATGATCTTCTGGGTTTTCCATAACTACCTAGAAATAACGGAAGATACCCAAAAAAAGGGACAATACCACTTTTTGTTTACTATGTCTGCTTCATAATGCCAGTACTTTGGAAAAAACTAGCATAATAATCCTTTATGTATTAGGCACTTCAAGGTACACCAACTAAGTAAGTTGAAAGGATTTCTGCAGGATCTATGATCCAAAATCCTTGGGGTAATTGTCAGGTCTGGAAGATGAATTATTCCCTGAAGAATTAGGATGTTAGGATGTTAGGATAGGTCTATTTGCTTCTGTGTGACCCACAGTCAAAAGACAAAGGAAAGCTTAGACGGGACAGGCTTTGCTCACAACAGGAGGAAGACAGGAAGCCTATATGGAGAAAAGGAGGGTAAGAGATGGTCTCCCATTTTTGTTGTGGATATATTCTGAAAATCAAGATGTCTAAAGGTTTACTACCCAGTATAAACAGTGCGAGTAGCTCCAAAAAATTTCAGTTCTGCTTTCCTGCCATCTCCCATTGCTAGCAGGCTAGCAGTCCTGCTGGAGGAGTAATCGCAGGAGACCAGCTCCTCAGGAACAGAGAATCCCAGCTGCACTTCTCCTCACCACGAGTTAAGAAAATACATTAGACTATTTAAATCATAAGCTTTCCTTGGGTAATGACTATCGCATCCTGAGTATGCACAGCACTTACCACCCAGCTGCTAATTGCTAGTTTTGATTTGAGCCCAACAGAGACGGTTTGGAAAAAAAAAAGCATTAAGGAGACAGTCACATTAAATTAGTTAGGTCAGCCTCTGAGAAGGGGCTGTAGCTCTCTCTGCATGGCTAATCTTTCCTCCCTAAGCCCTCCCCCCATTCTCTTCTCCCTTTAACAGTTTTATTTTGTGGAGCTACAAGACTTTTTTTCTCATGCTGAGTGCTGGGTTAACAAATGCAGGAGGTATATATTAACAGTATTCTTTAGAGACCACCTACAGCAGTGGGATGAACAATGAGCCTCGAACCATTACTAATTTATAGCCCAGAAATATGGTGTATGACTATTTTTTAAATGTAAAACCATTAGTCACACTTAATAGTTTATTTGAACTAAACCCGTATTATTATCTCCTCATTATTTTACCTGGTATATTTTAGACCACTTATCTCAGGGGTTGCCATAGCTACCTGCTGAGTGCCTTTGACTGGAGTGTTTGCAGTAATCAAAGTTAAAGACATCTTATAAAAAGAAGTATGCTCTGACTAAAAAGGAACCTGGGCAAAATTGCCCATATGGTATTCTTTCACTCAGTGCTGCACCTGTTGGGTGAGTGGTAGCTTGGTCCCCTCATTGGTCTCTGAGGACGTACCCTTAAGGTACAGTCCTTAGGCTTCGCCAGAAAATCACGTGAAAATGAAGGTTTGGAAGGGCCTCTGGAGATGTCTAGTCCAATCTCCAGCTCAAAGTGGGTCCAGTCAGGATCACAGCCTGTCCAGACAGGTGCTGGTGATCTCCAGGGACAGAGAGGGTGTAAAGAAGCTGGAGCCAGGCACTTCTCAGTGGTGCCCAATGACAGGACAGGAGACAATGGGCACAAACTGAAACACAGGAGGTTACATTTGAACATCAGGAAACACTTTTTCACTGTGAGGGTGACCAAGCTGTGCCACAGGCTGCCCTGAGATGTTGTGGAGTTTCCATCCTTGGGGTATTCAAAAGTCACCTGGACATGGTCCTATGCAACCAGCTGTAGGTGACCCTACTTGAGCAAGGGGGTTGGATGGCTCCAGAGATCCCTTCCAACCTCAACCATTCTGAAATTCTGTGAGAATTCTTGGAAGCCAACAAGCTTATGTGAAATTCCACTCTGTTTTCTGAACCGAGACAAAACTCATAGACATCTGATTTCCAGGAACACCTGCAGAGCAGCCTACACTCTCCGAACTACATTCAGCCTTTCCCCATGCCACCACATATGCAAGCCACAGTGCAGGGCAATTCCCAGCAAGACCACTTCCAAGCATCATGTTCCTGTCCCGCAGTGCTGAGTGTCTGGGAACCTTTGTCTTCTGCCAGGGAAGACTGACTGTGAAAGGACCTCAACTGTCATCACGTTAGCACTTCTCTAAGCTGCACTGCCTGCTCAGCCCAATCCCTCTGAGCACCAGGGCTGCTCACCCAGGACAATCTGCTGTGGCTGACCCTGTGATGTGAAGGCACAGGCTGTTTCATGTGATGAGGTAAGGTGCACAGACAAAAGCACTAGAAACCAGGACTCCTGCGTTCTCTCTTTGCTGCTAGAGGAATTGTCTTGGTGGCTAAAGCATGAGCGAGGAAGGCTGGGTCTCTCCCAAATCCTCCGCAGTGTCAGGCAGCAGCAAGGGTGGCTGCTCCATGAGGAAAGGGGAGCAGGAGCTGAGCAAGGTAACTGCTGAGTTATCTCTGAGCAGAGGCAATGGCCTCATCAACAAGGATGCACTCCTACATACCCTAGTACAGCAGGTGGGACAGACCCAGTGAGACCTTCAGCTTAAGACAAATGCAATCAAAGGCAGGGGATGTCCCCACCAAGCTTCTTGGCAGTACCTCTTCCCACAGCTCTCTTCAAAGTCGAATGCCTGCAACATACTTAAATTGACCCTGAACCAGGCAGCCAAACCCTCAGGAAGAGGGAAATGGACTCAAGTTCTGCCACTGCACCTCTGGGTGACACAAGGTAGGTCCCAGCCCTTCGCTGTTCCTCCATCTCCCCGGCTGGGTAGTGGAGAGGACACATCTCTGAGCTCTGATCAGACAGCAAGCACTTGTGAGCACAGGAAGCAATTCCTCTTTGAGGCAAGGACTCCTGCTGATGTCCTGCCAGCTGGAACCAGCACCCTTCTTCAGGTTTGCAGCAGAAGGTCAGAAGTTCCCAGCAACCCTCATCTCTTGTGGTCTTCCCCTGTCCCTTGGAGTGATGGCTCTGGGACAGCCCAGCCCAGGGGATGTGCACCACTCACTTTGCCGAAGTGCGGTACCCTCTTTCTGCTCCCTCTGCTTCAGCCACTCCTGCCCTGGGCATTCCCTGTGTGACATGAGCAGAGCCCCTTCTCCTAGATAACTCTCCCTATGTAGCACGTTACCCCTGCTGGGAAGTGCTGAATCCCAGTATCACAAGTCAGGGACCTGCAGATAGCAACCATTGACCGCAAGTCCCCCACGGCAGTAAGAAGTGAGATACCTCAGCTGCCCAATCCATGCATCCCATAGCAATGTTTCAGAGTACCTCAGCATGCATATAAGTATTTATTTTACTTATGCAAAGAAGTGAGAGGAAGAAACTTAATACTTTTGGAAAGAAACCAGTTTTAATCACAGCTAGCAGGAATCATCCAAATGAACTGCAAGCGATTAGACAATTAAAGTGAAGGTCACTAGAAGTACACACTAAGTAGCCATTTTGACAGACCATTTAAGTACAGAAGAGCTGGATACTGCAATTAAAACAGTTTGCACAAACACAGCTCTGTTGGATTAGGGACTGATTTCTCTAAACCCTACAGGAACAAATCAACAAGGCAACAGGATTCACACTGGTCATACTCAGAAAACAGACTCCTTCCCTGCTGTGGCTAACAGCAGGTCCAGGACTTAGTGGATCTGAGCACCATCAGCTTCTCCCCCCTCTACACCACACCCACATCCCCAATTCCTGCACAGCTGGAATATCATTTCCTACCTGAGAAACCTGCCAGACCAAAAGGTATCCCTTCACAGTTAACCAGTCCTATTCCATGACACGGAGAGCAGGGTGGCCTTTCAAAAAAGGAAAAATTAGGGGATGGGATGCAGATGTTAGAGAGAAATTTTATCTTGAGATTCACAGCAGACACCACTCCCCTGTTTGACCACAGCACTTTTTCCCTTTTGGCATCAGGAATGGGTAAGTCCCAGGGTTAACATGTAGAAAGACACACAGAAGGAAAACTCTGTAAAATGATAATCACTGTCTTCTGGAACTACCCTAATGTGGGACTGCTGACACCAGGATCCAAGCATCCAAGTAGCAAAAGAGACCACCATCCTCTACAAATCCTCTTCATCCTGCCCTGCAAAGATCTGACTAAACACCCTCCTTCACCCAATCACTGTGAAAAAGGGCAGTCAAAGGACAGCCCAGCTCCTGTTTTTGCTCACTCACCCTGCTTGGAGCTGTGATATACTCCACAGAGACACCATAGCTCCAAGGACAGACAGACTTGCCAAAGAGGAAGTAATGTCAACACTTTCACCATCTGCGTTTGCAAAATGGTTGCTTTACACTATTAAGGTCCAGTTTTCACCACCGTATCACCAGAAGCATTAGTCCGGAACCAGGATGCTATTGTGCTAAAGACCACATGCAGGCACCCCAAAACAAGACACACAACTTGCTATGATCCCTACTGGACAAATACAACTGATATCATAGAAACATAGAGTCTTTGGGTTGAAAGGGACCTTTAAAGGCCATCTAGTTCAACCCCCCTGCAATATGCAGGGATATCTTCAACTAGACCAGATTGCTCAGATCCCCATCCAACCTGACTTGAATGTTTCCAGGGATGGGGCATCTACTAACCTCTTTGGGCAACATGTTCCAGTTTTTTACCACCCTCATTGTGAAAAATTTCTTACTTATATCTAGTCTATCCTCAGGAAGACTTTCACAGGCAGTGCCTGGATCCATTCACCCAGAAAGATGTGGGGCTGGATTATGCCCTCTCCCATCCAAACCAGCGTGCACTTGTCAGAACAAATGTCCTCCCAAAGCATCTCTGAAATTCTCCTGCAGAAGCTGCACAGCACTGCTGTTTCCACCATCTAAACCATACCACCCCCCTCTCAAGCTGAAATCTCTCTGCACATCCTCATTAGGATCAAGGGAGCCAGGAGCACCTCCCCAGTTGGCAGATTCTCATTACAAGAAAAAAAAAATCTTCATTGCTGGCTGCCTCTTTTCCATTCCCTGGTAAGAGGATTTAGAGCAGTCAATGACACAGGGTTCAAATTTGGGATATAGGTGAGGCCATGCCTGCTAGCCATGCCTGTAGCACTGTCTGGGCAGCTGGTGTCCTGGCACAGGGAGGGGAAGGCAATCTCTGTTCCTCCCCAGAAACTGCAAGATGCATTTTAAATAGAGACCAAGCAAGAACCCAGAGGTCTCACCTGGCCCCTCTAGAAGAAGCCTGTCTGCCAGCAGTCAGGATGTCCAGTCCCAGTTAACTTTGTACATCTAGAAAATCCGTTAATCTCAGAGGCTGAAGAGTTCAGGCAAAGCTCTGCTCATCAGTGTGACCCACTCAAGGAACCCCTCCTTGGTGCTGTAAGTCCTGATTGTTCATACATGCTAGGTGACCTGTTGACATATCTGAATGTAACACAGAGCCCACACTCCTGCAGAAGTGCAAGAACCCTTTTGTATGCCCCCAACATACCAGGCAGCACAGCAACGGGAAGCCTGCATGGAGAGCTAATGCTGGTAAGCGTCCCTGCATGGGGTTCACCTTATGGAGTCCTGGCAGAGAAAGCAGGCTCCAGAAACATACCCGTATCCAGAGCAGGAGACATTAAAATTTTCCTTTATTTTACCAGGTAAAAAGCTTCATGCAAACCTTGACAAAGCAGCCAGTTGGCAATGTGGGCAGGCAGAAAACAGTGACTCCCTCAGGGAAGAGCACTCCTGGCTTGAAATACGCAACAGGTCCCTTGGCAGAGAACTGGACCCAGGACTACACAGCACTGCTTCCCTCTGCCTCTTTCTGGGAGGAGTATAGAAAGGAGTCATTTGTTCTTTACCTCCATTCGGCCTTTTGGAAATTAAAAACAAACAAACAAACAAACAAACCAACCAACCAAAACCACCTCTGCAGATTGTGTAGTTATGGGGCCTGACACATTAATAAGGCAGAAAAACATTTTCTGCTCTAAAAATCTGGAGCACATTTGTCTCCCACACACATAACTCAACCAATGTACCAGAAGCAAACCAGTTCCTGAAAGTCATCCCCTCTGTGCATAGTTTAGCACCCCCAGCCACCTCTCCAGAACTGCAATCCCCTGCTGTCCTCGTCTCTAGACTGCCTGAAATTCCACTTTCCTCAGGCTTCTTAGATTACTTGCTTTAAAATTAATCTGAAGAGCACTACAGTGAATTACTCCTTGAAATGAGCTTTTTTGGAAAGTTAAATGTCAGCCTTTCCCAGTGCCCTCTTCAGCACAGACTTCAGAAAGAGTTATCGCCTCCCCCTGCCAATGTAAAAAGCTAATAATGCTCATTAGGTTAACCCCTGCCATGTTGCCAGACACCCTGTTTGAAGGACTGTCCCAGTGAGGAAACCCTGGCATGTTGCCCACGTCTTGTAGAGATCTATGTCCGAGGTACGTTTTGGTCCTAACAGCGGACACAAGCCATGACCCTGGCTGCAATACAAGGCAAGCCAAGCATGCAGCCCAAGACAGGAGCTCCAGTGCCCTCCCATGTCCCCTTGATCTGGGTGACCAAAGCACAAGCAGTCAAAGGCTCAACCCTGTACACTTACAGATTTACTAAAAAGGACCTGCTGACCTGTTTCTTTATTTTGCAGCCTGTTTGCAAAGAGCTTGAATACCCCTTGCACAGAGGAAAAGAGGAATCATTCATGGGTCTTTCTGTTCCCTATTTGCCCAAAGAGCCCAAGGCCAGACACTCATGAATTTGTCCTCTGCAGAGTCACGTCTACACTTGCAAACCAGCTGTGTTTCACCTGTGGCACACCAAGTTCAACAGTGGCCAGCTTGCTGGAAAGGTCAACTCATGCCCTTCGAGAAAGGATCTTGCACTTCTACCCTCTGACAGAACCCATTGACTGGTGACAGACAGAAACTCCGGCCAAGCCTCCCAACATGCACCGCTGCACCATCAGAAACCTGTTGGGATCACCCTGCAAGGGCTCGACCTTAAGGAGAAGGAGCTGTGGCACTGAGAAGCTGGTAAACAGCTGGATATCTGCACGGCTCGGCCTTGAGGAGAAGGAGCTGTGATAAACAACTAAGAAGAAGTGAGGAAAACAGGAACACCTGCAAGCAACAATCCTGACTGTGTGAGGGGCGCGTGGACAGCGCGTGATATTTTGTATATAGCCAATTGCAATAGTGTGTGTAACAAGTTGTAACCAATCATGAGTGTGTGCGCAGTGACTAAGCGAAAATTATGATATATATTGGAGTCAGACAAGACAATAAACAGCTTCAGAATATAACTCTCATAGAGTTGTGAAGTCCATCCTTCTCCCGCAGAAACCATCCTGCTCTGTACCATAAAAGTAACTCCATGCCTAGCAAAGAAAACTGTGGTGTAGTCCACTACAGGGCATTTCAACAACAGAAGCACTGCACAGGAACCACAGCTAGCTGCTCCTTGTCTGGGACCCCTGAGCATCCCAGACTCATTTCTGCATGCTTGTGCCAAACCAGGCACTGCTGCACAGCACAAACAGCCAGAAAACCTCCAGCACGGAGCTGCCTGCTCTTTTCAAATGGCATCAGCACACACAGCCAGTAAGCCTTCAAACGCTGCCTGCAAATCCAGCCCAGGACATAGCAATGCTAACGATGTCTTCTCATCTCGCTTCTTCATGAAGGCAAGGCACTGTCCCAAGCACAAGACTAACCCAGAAAGGCATCTCTTCTCATCTTGTTTGAAAGCATGTTGTTTTGCCCATTTACTGGGAACCCACTTGCCTCACATAATGGGATTATGTGGAAAGACTGACATGTTGCAGGAGATGGATTTTCGGCATGTGCACAGAGACACAATTTGTCCTGTTATGATGAGAAGCTGCACTACTGCATCTCTTACCCCCATCACTGAAATGCTCTTGTGCACTGTGCAAAATCCAGCTAGCCATGGCAGAAAGTTAACTGCAACAGGCACTGAAAGGGCTTCATCCTTAGAAAGGAGGTAAGCAAAGAAGACTTGAGAACTCATTTGACAGCAGAAAGGTGCCTAATTAATGTGCAGTAGCAATGCAGGGAAGGGAGGTTGGACTGCATTTTCTAGGCTTGTGTACCAGGGACTGCATGATAATCCTGATGGCTCATTTAGGTGCCGGCGAAAACCCACTCCATGCAGGAACTGGTGGGTCAATACTTCTACTCTCCACTCTTAATGGCTGTGTGGCATAGGATATTACTTGAGGGGCAGAAAACATCCCATTGCTATCCCATGCCTTTGTCTCCCTAGACTACTGGAGCCACTGCTGAGGGAGCAGGAAAGCAACATCTCAAGAATACTGCTGTCACTGTTGGATGGTAGGAAGAGCATATTTCCACAGCTCCCACCAACTTCAGGGGCCTGCGTTGTCCACCTGAGCTGGACTTGCCCGAATTACTAGAAACAAGTAATTCATTCACCTTCTCCACCATGGAGAAATGCACCTCCAGTCCCGCTGGTGCCAGCCAGACCCTGAATTACTGCAGGGGATTTCTGTCTGTAAGGGCACAAGCTTGGGGCTGCTTGCAGGAGGTCCAACTTTTGTCAATTTTGTCCCAGGTCTCTGTCTCACCAGCAGAAATGAACATCTTCTAAATCACTCTCCTACACTAGTGTTGGGAGCTTCCTGTGTCCAAAAGGAAAAGCAAGAACACTGAAAGAAAGGACATCAGGAAGATCACGGAAGTTCTCCCTCCAGCATGATATCAGCGTCTAAATAAAAGACACAGTAAGGAAAAGACCCCAGGAGCCCTGGGCTGAATTTTTCAGCCTCTGCATTCAGAAGAAGTTGTTTGTGAGCACAGGGCAGGCTCAGAGAACAATCCCAGGCCACTGAAGTGGCTACAGAACTGATTTGCATCACCAAGAGTGCAAGGTTGGGTCCAAAGTAAGGCCAACAACTTCAAGACTTAAGTCTTTAGTAACTTAAGTACTCATGCTCTTGCTTTCTCTCAAGCTGTCTTCCCTCTTCCATCCAAGCCAGTGGGACTTGGAGTTGGCATTTTGTTAGGGCAGAAAGGCTGAGAAGTTGAATGAGCCTGGGACAGCTAAGGAGAGGGCTTGCTTCTGCTGCTGGGAAGATGGACTCAGGTGCTCATAGGTGGTTGGAGGCTAGCCCTTGCTAGCAGAGGGATCTCCAAAAGAAACAAACAAAGCTAGTTCCTTTTTGCATGCCCCAGAGTAGAAGTCTCTAAAGAAGGTCCCAACCCCACAACACATAAGAGAAACAACAGCAGCAAAACCTAGTCTGACTTTTCACCTGAATATAACGGAAAGGAGGTAATGCTCAGGCCTCAAAGCAACAGAGATGACTAGAGCAATGAGTCTTGGCACAGAAAAGAGAGCAATGCTGGATGACTGCTGAAGGAGCAGAATCAGCAAAGCATTGAAGAGACAACTCTCAAAGCAAGAGGTTTGAAAGGGAGAGCAGTTTATCTCCACCTCTATAAGCCACACTTGGCAGCAACAGGCTGGTGGAGAGTCATTTTGGGAGGTTGTGTCCATGCCTTTTCGGGAACGAGTCTACCTCATGCCCACATCTTTGCTGTAAGGGCTGCAGTTCTGCCCTTTTAAACTCGTGTATACCCCACACCCAGCTAAGGTATAGGCAGACTCTAGCAGATGGGCTACTTGGCTTTGCTTGTGGTATCTCATATCTCACAGCCGCTGTTCTTTCTAGTGTCTCTTCCTACACCAAATCTTTCCCTTCTGCTCCAGACCCAGGAAGGTGTCTGAACGGACAAATTCAGTGCTGGCAGCTCCAGTACCCCTATGCTACCCCGCACCACTCTTTTAAAAGGCCTTTTTACTGTACAACTGAAGTATGAAAAAATGAGCTCTCCAAGCAGTGCAACCAGAATCTTTCCATCCAAGCTTTCTTGGTGAAACACCAAGCATAGCTCATGCTACTGTGCCTGGGTATGACAACAGAACTGGGTTAGGTTTTAAGCCGTTTCACCAAAGCAGTTTTTCCACCACACACTGTATCATGAACATTAGTGTAAAAGCGGGTCTGTTAAAAAGTTGTCTTCAAAATCTGTGACAAAAAAAAAAATCTGTGTCAAAAAAAAAAATCTGTAATTTTTCCTCCTTCCCCACCCCATGTTGTATTTTAGACACCTTCCAAATTTGCTTTCTGTTGCGTAGTCTTTGCAGACCTGTGGTAACTGGAAGAGAGGATAGTGTAAGGGGATTTCTGTGTAATTACAGCTTTGATAACACACTATGTAACCAAATACTGAGCTGCAGAAGAGAATAACAGACTAAAAATTAATGCATTCATTGAACCTCAGGTAAAACTCAGTCATTCAGTGGTCTGTGCACATGACAAGAGTACTTCATAAAAATAAATGAAATAAGAGTCAGTGGGAAAAACTATAGATTTGTTCCTCTCACAAAAGTATATACCTTGGATTCCCAAAGAAAAGTTCTCTTCACAATTCAGAAATCACCCAGGCTAGTCTCAGGCACTGAGAACATAAATCAAGTTTTCTCCACTCACAGGGCTTACACTCTTGAAACAGTTGGATCTAATGGGTAATCCTTAAAGCAACGTTATACATTTCTCTTAGGACACATCATCACAACTACTGAAAAAATTACTTTGGAGTAAAACAGAGAGCAACTAAAATAAGCAAAAACTGACTTTGGTAAACTGCCAAGTGAAATTACCGTTACACCGATCTAGAGAACATTAGTTTCCAGCAGTACCACCACTGTAACCTCATCTTCATCTGTTTGTTTTGTTCTACCTCTTGGCTTTCAAGGGCAGCCAGACACATCAAAGTAACTCACAGAAATGGTGATGGAGGAAGAAATATTGAGCTACCAATAGGTGGTTGACAAGCACATTTTTCTGGGGTGCTTTCCCAGGAGCTAAGGCTGTTCAGCTCAATGGCTTGGGGTCTGACCCCAGCAAGCCCATGATCTGCAGTCCACATACCACGCAGACGAGTTTCACAGCCTTCCTCATTCATTCCTACACTTCCAAAACTGCCCCTTGTGCTACACTGGCTCCCGGTCTCTCCTCCACCCTTTTACCTTACACACACACAACAGTGTTAGGCACCATGGAAATGGGCCCCTTCTTAACCCCAACACAGCAAGGCAGCCACCCCCTAGGCTGCATGGAGGGCCATGGCTTCAAACACATGCCTACCCTGAGCCCCAGCGTTGAGACGCCTGCAAAAGCCTTTTACCCTTGACTCCTAAGAGAGCAGTGGGCATGACTTGTCCCTGCAGGAATCACCACGGAGGAGATGCCAATGGGGAAGGACAAGCCCAGGCTTTGGCATACCTTTGTACCTTTGCTCTAACTCTTAGGTGTCACAAGGTAGAGATAATGAAGCTGGTCTCCAGCTCTGGAGAAGATCAGAGGAGAGGAAGAGTGTGAGCATACACTTACAGAAGCATTGGTGGGAAGGATCTCTGGCAGGTCTCTAGTCCATCATCTCTCTCAAAGCAGCACTAGCACCAAAACTAGATAGGATTAGTTGCAGCTTTGTCTAGAAGAGCCTTGAAAGCCTTCTTCAAGGAAGGACATCTCAACCCCCTGCTCTCCGTGACCTGCCCCAGGGCTGTTCCTGAAACCAACTCAACCTCCCTCACCTCAGCTTGTGGACATTTCATATTTTTATGTTGTCTGGCACTGCCTGAACGATTTAGCCTCATCATCCATGCAACTGCCCTTCAAGTAGCTAGTGAGGGAAATAAGACATCAATCAGAAACTGATGTATTTTAATAATCATTACTATCATTATGAATAAACTATTCCTCACCTGTGACAGGTGAAAGTAGGACAGGGATTCAGGAAAAAAAATAGTCTTTAGTGAGTAAAAATTTAAAGTAGCTAAACATTGTGACAGGCAATCTGCATAGACGTAATGTATTTTGCATGTATCCAAGCATCAGCTCTTGGAAAACAGCAAAGTTTTATTACCTACACAGGAGGAAGAAAAGATAAACCTGTGCAGTTTGTTAAGCACCTCCATTATAGCATGAAAACAGCACAGCAAGAGAGATGGTTTATTTAAAACTGCTTAACTGTAACATAACACCCAAATCTTTTTAGCTGATAATGGAAATGGTTTGGGCATGAATATCCATTTTAAACATGTTTATGTCACACTTCACAGAAAGGTCAAAAAATACTGTTATACCAAAAGAATTTTTCAAAGTACAATTATCTTGATTCTTGGAGCAAAGAACATTTCTATTAGGTTTACCACCTGGAGTTTAAATTTCACATTTTTTATATATCTTTTTTTAAAAACTAGGTACCTCACAGATTATATTGGGACCTGCATTAAAGAGATCTTATAGCTACCAGCTATAATTCCCACTAGCTGCTTTTCCCCCACTAACCCACCAACCCTAATTCCCTGGGGGGTCACAAGTGATGTCTCCGAAGACCATGTGGAAGTTATTTTTTTGTCCTATTAGCTTGCTAGTCTCATTGCTATATTTCTCTCAGTTTAACTCAAGGACTCATGTCTCTGCTCTTGCAGGCATTTCCCCAGAGACAGTGGAAAGGGAGCAGATTAAAAAAACAGACTAACCAATCTCACAAACGCAGCAGTCACACAGAAAAATCATCATTTTCCTACACCCTGGAGCTTGCTATTTCCCTCCTCATTTTCACAAGCTTCTCAAGCCTATTTGTTGACATCCTTTGTTACAATGATCCAATGCTCTCTGTGAGCAGATGGCATCAAGCTTGGAAATCTTACACATGCCATGTTACATTAAGCCCTGGATGACTTCAAGCTATTCCCAGCGTGATATTATTGACTATCTTGGAGTAAGCAGTAAACCCATCTTCGGAGTTTTTCAGGCTGTTGTATTAACAAGAGCAAGCAAACGCATAAGCCAGATTTTCTTAGATGCTGATCTGGTTACAAAGAGTGTATCTCAACATCTTACTTCTTCGAAGTGTGGTTCAGAGTGAAAACAGTTTATCTGCTAATTCCAAACCTACTTTTCTATTCAATCCTCTACCCAAAGAGTACTGTTGGGTTTCTCCTCTCGTTATTGCCAGAAGGACTCTTCCTTCCCTGTCCTCCACCTCTCTCCCCAGCCAAGTTCTCTCTTCTCTCCCTCCTGACACCAACAGACATACAGATCATCGAGATCTGCTCCATCCTCAGCTCCCACGCTTTCATCCAGCCTAGCCTTTCAGTAGTAGCCTTCACTCATTAAGCCATCACCGTGCAGAAAAGAATTTCATTGCTCCTTCAGTTGCTGTCTGTGAAAGATACCCACAGGACACATTAGTACCAGCAAGGTCTATGTTTGCACATGGAAGAAAGCTATTCTAGTTGGGACCCACCACAACAGAGACACTTCTAAAACAAGCTCAACAAGTAGTTGAGCTTCAGCAACTTCAGCACTCCCCAGCCAGGAATAAGCCCATACATAGCGGGGAAGCCCCTCCTTCTTTATCACAACTCTGGATGGAACTGCTTCTTTCCCCATCAACCGCCAGCTCAGATTTTGCACTTGCCTTCATTTTTGCACAGGAGTCATCAAAGGAGCCAGGCATGCTGCAAGAAGAAAACTATTCCAGTCCTCTGCCCTGCTGCAGTTAGTGCCTTACCAGTGAAGCAGCTACAGACATGCTGCGTTTGACCTGATGAGACCTGGCCAAGGTTTTGTATGCCAGATAAGCATCCAGGCCTGGGCTTTTGTCAGTTGCAGTGAAATGGAAGTGATGAAAAGGTGATGAAGTTCCATACAGAGGGATCTATGTAGCCAAGAGGAAGTTGGAGGAGAACAAACCTGTGCTTTGCAGGTGTGCCCTTTGAATCTTCCTCCTGCTCCATGATTTCCATGCTCCTGAGCTGGGTAGTAAGAAAGGCTTTTCACCTCCACCACTTGGAGTCTGCACTGTGTCGCATAGCACCAAAAATCAGCCTGTGCTGCTGTAAAGGTAAGTGCAAAAAGGTGCACCAGTTTGCACAGAAGAGCACACAGAAGAGAGCCAGAAATTCTGCTGAGGACAGTGTATCTGTGCTTAGCATTGGTGGTGATGCACCACAGGGCAGAGTCCAACACCAACAGCGGCCACCACTCCTAGCACATCAGAAGCCTCAGCACAGGCTGAGCTCCCACAGAAGGATGCAGCACTGCAGGTCTGGGGCTGCAGGATGCGCCTGGGGCCCTTCGCTGAGGCTGGGGCAGGGGAAAAGGTCTTCTTGCCTGCAGAAGGTGAGCGCTTGTTGAGAAGCTGCAGGAGGAGGTGGGGAGTCTGCACAACGTCAGAGATTCTGAAAAAGAGGACAGGATCTTCTCCAAGACCCTACAAGAGCCTGAACACTCAACTGCACAGACAGAGGAGCATTCAGAGTCTGTACTCATTGGGTTGGGAAAAGGAGACTCCCACTGACGGAAAAGGTTGGAAGCCAGTGACTTCTGGCACCAGGAGGAAGGCTGCTGCTCCATCTGCAGATTGGCAACTACAGAATAGATTTGGTGCTATGGTATCAGATGAAGGGCTGGCACCTCTGTTCAGAACAGCATTGGAGGCAACTGAGCCTAAATCACACACCAGCACCAAAAAAAAGTGGTAATAGCGATAGGAGACTCCCTGCTGTGTGCGATAGAGGCCTCCATCTTCCAGCCTGACACTGCCTAGGGAGATTTAGTAGGATCCAGGACATTGAGGATAGTCTGAAGGCCAGAAAAGCCTCAGAAGTCTATTATCCCCCACTGCTCATCCATGTGGGCACAAACAAAATTGCCTTTGGAGACCTGGAAAGTATCAAGCAATACTACATGGGTCTGAGGATGATGGCCAAGGACATGGGTGCTGAAGTAGCATTCCCCTCAGTCTTGCCTCTAAAAGGGAATGGGAAGGGGGGGAAAAGCTTGAGGAAGAGTGGGTTGATCCTGCAAATCGACAGCTTGTTGCAAAGCTGGAGATGACAACACAGCTTTTTACAATCATGGATCCTCTCTGAGGATCAAGGGCTGCTAGAGAGAGGTTGAATCCACCTAAGTGGAACAAAAGCATCTGAGCCAATGGGCAGGTAACCTGGTGAGGAAAGCTTTAAACTAGGAAGGATCAGGGGAGGGGGGAACGACAACCCCCAGCTAAGTAAGGAAGTGGTGTAGTAGTTTGACAGTAAAGTCTACAGGGTTATATTATCATCATCCACTATGCAGGACTGGGCTATTGAGCCAGAAGAGAGCTCCGCCAGAGTATGCACACAGTTAAGCATGTTCCTACAGGACAGCACCATGGAGAAAGCTCTCGTACATTCTTCCTTGAAATCAGCATGACTAGGTGTTTCTCTGAAGTGCTTGAACATTAATCCATGCAGCATGGGGAACAAACAGGAGGAATTGGAAATATGTGTACAATTACAGGACTATGATCTCATTCGGATCACGGAGACATGGTGCCTCACGTGGTGCCTCCAGGCTCACACACCTGGAGGGCTGTGATAGATGGATACGGCTGTTCAGGCAGAGCTGGCCAGAACAGCAAGGATGGGGAGCTGCCTTTTAGGTGAGAGAGAAGCAGGAATATGTGAAGCTTTGCTTTGGGATGGATGATGAGTCAGCTGAGAGCTGATGGGTCAGGCCCTGAGCAACCTGCTGTAGTTGATGCTGTTTTGGGACTTGGACTAGAGATTCTTCAGAGATGCCTCTTCTGTGACTCTCTGATGCATCAGCACAAATCCCTGCATATTTGTCTAGGAAAACGGCCATACACAGACTTAGCTTTCCCCCAAATACAGCACGTGTGAACTTTAACCTCCTTTTCTCCCCTTGTGCATATGCTTTTTTTTCCTCTTTTTGACTCCTTTCTGCTCAGAAGGGGAGAAAATTAAAGAACAGGCCATGCCTGCTGAAAGAGAGGACTCCAGGGGACTCATTAACCATCCAAATCTAGGCATATCATATGGAGTTCTGCAAACGACGGACAGTATGTGTTCAATTAATTTGATCAGAGTCTCAGAGAGTGTTCCTACTCAATACAAAGGTGAGGTCGAACACGTGATTCTTCATGACCATGCATGTGCAAACAATACCGTCTATTAATTACACAAATCACATACATGCCTACAATTTTACAGAGAGCTTTCAGAAGTCATTTTTTGTGGAGTTTTCTGAGAGATCCCTGTGAGTGTATCCTTTACCCACCAGGTGTTACTGTCTGGCTAACAAGAACAACCTATTTAAAGGTTGTTCTTTGTTACTTTGGCCTTGGCTTTTAAGTGTACAGTATGTACCTATTTCCCATTGCGCACAAAGCATGTTACAGTAAAGCTAACTCTCCTTGTCAATAATGAAGCAGAGGAGTCAGCTAACAAATCCTTTTCTCTAGAGGCATTCAAGTAAATTTCTTCCACCTAATGGCTTTTGGACAAAATAGACCAAAAAGAACAAAATCACCAACCCCCAGTTGAGATCCAGGAGCTTAGCACAGGTAGATATATTAAGGAAAGCTTTTAAGATTTGGGGTCCAGTGAAAAACAATGATGTAGTATTTGCTGTTTAGACTGTTTGAACTGCTAGCCCAACAAACACAAAATGGTAGTAATTTCACCTCACGTACACTGGCAGGAAATCTTCCGCTGAAAAAATGAACGAAGATGGACAGACAACCTTTGAATTCATGAGAGAGGCAGGGAAGGGGAGTTAGTCAGAGTTATTTGGCACACAATGGTCTACAGTACTCACTATGCTGAGAGAGGATGGGCTCACAAATGCCTGCCTGGTACAGCTATACCTTCAGGCTCAACAGGTCCTACCCTAACTGCCAGAAGCTGGGAAAGACCTTCAAAGAGAAACAACTGTTTGTGCACTTAATTTCTTCTGGACACTGTCAGAAAGACAAAGCCTGGTCCCCAAGAGCTCCCTTTCCTCAACATCTTTTTTTAACAACAAGGACAGTCCCACAGTACCTGAATGGGAAGAGCAACCACGGACACCGGTAATCACCAGGCACATCCATACTGATGAGAGAGGTTCAAGGTCAAGCAGGAAAGTGAAATCAACAGTGAGGTCAGGATCAGCAAAGTATAGGACCAGGCATAGGCATGCATACAGCACAGCTCAAGGAAAGGCCACGGCAAAGAGCCTGAGCTTAAATATACCTGCTAGAACAAGGTTGTTTACCCAACAGCATGATCCCAGGTTGCAGCTGCACCATATTGGAGCTGCCCTTGAGAACAGGCAGTCACACTCCCAGGAAGGGGTGCAGAGTTTGCAGAGCCCATTTCTGTTTGCTCAGGTCCTGACAGCACTAGAAGCAAGAGAAAGTAACGATATGGAGAAGGTTATGCAGTAACCAGGTAGGAGCCATTCTGCGGAGATGAGAGTGAACCCAGATCTCTTGAATCCCCATTCTGTGCCTTGCCCAGGGCCTCTGCCACAGTACGATCTTTGACAACTTGTACAGCTTAGAGAGAAAAAAATAATGGTTCTCAAGAGAAGGAAGTCCGGGAAAAAAATTCACCTCACTTGTCTTGTTCCACCTCTTCCCAGAGGGCTGAAGTTATCCTGCTTTGAATAGGGAGAATGATACTTTCAGAGTGCTTTGAGGTTCCTTTTAATATTAATGCATCAAAAAATAAGTGTGAAACCTCCAAAGAGAGAAGACTGCAGGCCTGAAGGGGCTAATTGGAGACAGATGGTCAGACATAGGCTCTTAAAAGCATGAAGACCAGCTAAGAACAACAGTCATTTATCTGAAAACAGCTTGAAATACTGAAAGAGGGAAATCACATCTTTCCCTGCCAGTTCCTTCAATCCAGTGGCGTCCAGTTGTAAAACCCAATGCACCCCAGTAAATATGAATTTGGTCATAACTAGCACAGGACCACAGACTTTAAGTTGACCTGCCAGTACAGGGTCTCAGCACGAAACCTGTGAAAGATTCATCTGCTGTTGTTATTCCCTACTTCACCTCACCGTTGCCAGTTAGTTTTTTGTCCCGATCTGTTCAAAATTACTTTAAACTGAACAAAAGCTGTCACCTCTTGCTTCCTCTGAGCCAAGTCACAGGGTGAGGGAAGCAGGGGACAAGGGGGAGTCACCTGAAAAAGTAGCCAGCCATGAAGTAAGCCCCAGATGCCTCTCTCAGGGCATGGCAGCAAGGTTGTCTCCAGCATGCCTCACAATAGCCTTTGCATGGAATTCGGGTCGCCTCCAACTTGAAGTTAACTTAAGGGCACTGCTTCAGGCCTCACGTTTTTCATTTCCTGTCACATGAGCTTGCTCTCTCCCACGGATCCCAAAAAGTTTCCCACTTAAACAAAAGCAGGCACAGCCTAAGGACATTGTATGGCTTTCTGGGTCTCGGAAACCAGACAGACACAACAAGGCACACTGACTTTTCATTCAGCTTATAAATTCTCCATGCACTTCTGTTCTCCTGCATGTAACCTTTCTTATTTTGGGACCCAGTCACTACAAATGCTTCAGGGCGTTTGGCATGAGCCCAGGAGGCTCATGTGAGATGTCCGCATGAAGCATTCAGGCACTGGGATTGTGGTGCTGAGCCTTTCAACCCCTGATGCTCTGTGCTTTCCCAGAGACCCCAACCCTGCAGCAGGTCAGTTTTCTCTCCCTATCTGCACCTCCTCCTCAGCAAAGCTGCACCCTTCTATTCCCCACCACCATGGCCTGATTCAAAGAGTGCCCAACCCTTACACATCTGCTCATTGGAGAAGGGGTGACACCAGGCCAGTGTTGACTCACCATCCACCAGCCAAGGGAAGCACTTCCCAAGTGGATTAAGACCCAGCCTCATGGGCAATATAGTGTGTGTGGAGGCTGTGATAGCCCCCCTGAGTGACCCCATTACCTCCCTGTCCCAGTTACCCTTCTGGTCCCAACCATGAGCAGGTTAGTGCTACATTGAGGCAACTCTGTGGTCTGGGACAGATGATATGGACTCACTCCTCTGGAGGAAGGTCTGGTCTGCCTCTCCGCTCCCAGCCCTGCTGCTGCTCCATGCAGACAACACCCGTATGGGACCGGGATTGCACAGCTGCCCGCAAGGGATCCCAAAATGAATGATCCTTACTTGCACTAAGTCACTGAGCCAGTGGAGGAGAGGGCTGCAAGTGTCCCAGCAGGCAGCATGGGAGGCCTGCGGCTGCCCATGTCCCCAGCACGAGGCCCAGCTACAGGAGAGCAGGCTCTCCACCAGCACTGCCGCACAGACGTCTGGCTGACACCCCCACATCAGCAGTAACCCCAGAAAGGGTAGACCTTCACTGCTGCAAATGGCACTGATCTTTCGTGCTCTGAATGGGACAATCAGTCTTGGACTAATGAGGCTTGTTAAAGCAGCAGCCATCACTTTGATGAAGCAGCGCAGCTTGCATCCCGAAAGACTCACAGTAAGAATGTTGTTTCCTAGCTGCCACATGCGGGGGGATGAGCCCAGAGGTCCCAGATAACTAGGCTATTATAGAAATCTTAAAACACAGTGGACAAGCCTTACCCCAATATCCCTGCTCTCACCCAAGGCTTTTTTTCCTCCACCTTATATTTCCTTAGCATGTTCTGTACACATGCTGTACTCCCACCTTCCTTCTCCTGTGTTTAGTACCAGGGGCTTGTACTCTATCCCAGAATTTCAGAAGCAGCATTTGTTAAGTTCATAAGTCAAATGCATCCTGGCGGAAATCTAGCTCTTTGTGGCACCTAAGACACACTGGAAAATCCTGTGCGTTAAATTACCCCGAATATAGCATACCACACTGAACTTAAGGAAGTGTTGCTGATCCTTTGGAGCCTGGAGGGTGAAGACCCAAACATGAGAATGACCACTTTGAGTGAAATATTACCACACCACAGTCAGGGCATTAAGTCAGAGCAAAGGATATTTGGACACACAGATAGATCTGCTCTTTCTTGGTAGGGACACTGTGCCTGCCTGTTTGATGCTAATGCCTCTGCCATCCAAGATTTCTCTCCCCTCTCTCTCTTTATTCAATGTTTTCCTTTTGTTTGAGACTCCCTGCCATCAGACTTCCAATACCGTGAATTTCTTCCCAAACACTGCTTGTCATGCTTCTTTTTGAAGCTCCTGTTAAGGATGTGACACCGCTCTGAACTTCTTTTTTTTCTTTTGGGGGTGGGGGTTAATCATCAGATTTCAGATCTTTGTTATTAAAATCCATCAGACAACAAATGAATCTAGGTAATGAGACAAGACTGTCACTTTGTAGGAAATCAATGTCATGGTGTTTTAGAAGCAAAATCCATTTACAATTACATTACAAGAAAGAACATATCTGGGCCACTTATTTCAGTGTTGGTAATGCAAAATATTGCCTTCCTGAGACATGCACCACCAAACACCAGGTATGTAGCATATGCAGAAGATGAATATGAGCACAAATTTAAGGTTTGGAAGATATGGTGCTAGACTGCACTTCCCAGGATTTTTGGGTGAAGTGTTCCTATTATTTGTAGCTTACCAGTCACATTCAAAGTTTTATTTGGAAATGGTCCATGTTTAATCTGGTTCCACAGACCAGCTGGACTTGTTACCTTGGCCCATAACTACAGCAGGCTGCTGACTCCACCTTGGAAACAGCAGAAATGTGCAGTTCTTGCAACAAATCCTCCGTAAAAGCCATTATGGTACCAGGCTGAAATACATTCCCCTAGTGAGGAACAGCAGTTCCCAAAGCTGATTTTAAAAAGGTGAATTCAGTAGCCTTGGAGAACCCAAGGAGCTTCTCACCAGTCTGTTTCTCCTCACCTCTTTTCCAATTTGTGGGTGTCTCCATGCAGCAAAGCATACGTCCCAAAGATGCAGATGCACACAAAACACAAGCAACTGGCTACACAGACAAACACAAGCAAAGAACAGTGCCTTTACTGGCCCCCACAAAACCATTAGTAGTACTCACATGAACAACATGAGCAGCCCCACTTGTTTCCCCCTTCCCCTCCAGCTGATCAGGAATAAAGGTCACCAGTGGACACACACAGTTACTCACCCTCCTCATCCACAGGCACACGTACATCAGCAGAAACCTCCACCCCCAGACTCTTGCTCCATCCAGACTCCACACCAAGATCATGAGTCTCACTTACCCTGTGTCCAGCCTTGGGCTTTCACGTTCTGGTCATCTACTCACTGACTAGTCAAGCTTGAAGTTTGCCAGTGAAACATACACATACTCACATGCACTGAGACAGAGAGAAAGAAAAAACTATGAAAGAGGTTTAATACAAGATAAGACCAGGCTGAAGTGCAGACACAGGGCTCAGCCATAAAAGCACACCGATCAGCAGCCTGCTTACACACAGTTGGACCCTTTTATCCCCTCTCCTACCCATTCTCCCATGCCTGTTCCTCCCCAATTTGCTTTGATCTCTCCTTTCCCTGCCTCTGCCCCTCCCCTTAAACATCCCATCATGTTTTGTACTTTCCTACAGTCCCCTTTAAACATCCAATAATAACCTTTACACAACGCCTGAAGTCTCCTGAAATGTCCCATCACAGCTTTGCTCCTTCTGTGATATCTGTGATAATCCTCCTTTTTTGCAGTTGCCAGGCTCATGACTGAGAATTAAGCACTAGATTGGCCTTGGTCAAAAATCGTACTTGTAATGTTAAAACAGTAATAGCAACAGTGACTGGAGAGTGTCTGGAAGCATTGCCTTGCCCCGTTTCATTTATTACTCTGCCTACGTGGTCTCTGTGCCTACATCCGCCAGCACCCCGGGAGCTTCACCTCTCAGTCGAGCTGGGAGACGGCGGGTGTGGACGGCCACCAGAGAACGTCCCAAGCACCACCAAGGGCAGCAGGCATGTTCCTCTGTCACTGTACATGAGCGTGGCCTCACTGAAATCACAGAGAAAGCTCTGGAGCAAACTGGTGTGTCTTCAATAACCTCAACAGCATCTGGGCACCAAGCCCTCAGCTGCTCTGTGGCCCAGCTTGCCTTCCTGCCAAAGCTGCGGGGCAGAGGTACCCCGGGCGGTGATGGACACCTACAGCCACCCACCTCGCCTGTCCCTGCAGAAGGCCGAAGCATGTTTTCCTGTCTCATCAGCCACAAGGAGCAGAGTTCACAATCCCATGGTCAGTGAAAGGGTATGGTACAGCTCATTATTCCTAGGACACTCCACTTTTTCCCTGCAGCACAATCCTTCTGACTAGTAGCATGATTTTGGCTGGAGTCCCCCATCCCAGGGGCTAGAGCAAGATGTTGTGCAATCTGGGATCCAAGAGGTGGTTGCAGACAGGCCGAGCAAAGGCAGAAGTGGTGGCTCTCAACCTGCTGGGCACCAGCTGCCTCTGTCACCCAAACAGACACAGTGCGCCAAGCAGAAAAAGTGTTCTTCTCCTTCCTGCCCTGATTCCCAAAAGTGACAACCATAGAATCATAGAATCTTTGGGTTGAAAGGGACATTTTAAGGCCATCTAGTCCAACCCCCCTGCAATGAGCAGGGACATCTTCAACTAGATCAGGTTGCTCAGAGCCCCATCCAACCTGACCTTGAATCTTTCCAGGGATGGGGCATCTACCACCTCTCTGGGCAACCCGTGCCAGTGTTTCACCACCCTCATTGTGATCTGAGGACTTCCTCAGCGTCACAACCCCTGGGTATCAACGCGTCAGCAAGCACCATCCTCCAGCAAAGCTGCCTTGCCCTCAGTACAGACCATGGAGAACATGAACCCCAGAGACACGCCTGGGGTGGGCAAAAGTCCCAAAAGCTGACGCTAAATCTCTGTCCTGGCAATAAACCACAGTTCATCCATCTCTCCAGCAGCCTGTCTTGCTTTTCCAAC
Organism: Phaethon aethereus; assembly: GCF_964289735.1. Classification (NCBI taxonomy): domain Eukaryota; kingdom Metazoa; phylum Chordata; class Aves; order Phaethontiformes; family Phaethontidae; genus Phaethon; species Phaethon aethereus. The sequence goes on from NC_138576.1 coordinate 115,668,861, forward strand.
CTCACAGCACAGCCTGCTGTTTCTCACATCCATCAAATTTAACTGCTTGAAATTCAGCCACAGCTGACAGGAGGAGATGCTGTGCACATGGATCCCAGGCTTCCAGTTAATGGCATAAATTGTTGCCACCTCTCCCTCTTGCTGAGCAATCACAGTCAAAAAGCTATAAAAGGGATATAACTCTCAGCAGGCATACCCTTTGCAGAGCCTGGCATTGGGGTTGTCCTGGTCTCCTCCTAGCAATGGCAAAAGAGTGGTAGATGGTTTAGTTCAACGCCAGATGAGTGCCCCACTTTGCTTAGCTCCCTGCCACCCACTTGCAGTCTACCTTGGTAACATGGAGTTCATTCCTGTTTAGTTACAGAAGCAACCACAAAAAACCTTTGGAAGTCCAGAACAGAGGCCAGGGTCTTTTCTTTTTTTGCATTTATTGTTGTTGCTGTTGTTGCTTTGCTCGTTTTGTTTTTCCAAGCCAAATATTCACTAAGAGACGTTCTCGGTATCCTTTGTGGCAGCATGTGATTTTTGCAAGTCACCTTTAAAGTTAAGTCTTTAGAGCTGGATGTCTACTCTCCACCCGCCTGCAAACCTACAGCCAGGCTCACCAGATGGCCAGTGAAATGGGCTGCAAAAAAATGCAAAAGCTTTGTTGGTTATTAGCCATGCTATCATGAGAGTCTAACAGCCTGGGTCAGGAACCTTTTGCCACTTCAGAGAGCAAACACAACATTATCGCAACAGGCAGTAACTGCAGCAGCACCGAGCATGAGGCTGCCCGCTCCCTGCATGACGGCCAGCAACGAGGGAAGCTGCACCTTCAGGTGCCGATGCAGACAAAATCCCAGCAAATGGCAGGGTGCAGGGAAGCATCTCATCTTTTCCCTAGCCTAGCATAGGCTGCTGGGCTGAAGCCTGCAGGAGAGGATTGCCATTTCACAGAAGGGAAATGGAGTAAAGAAGAGGTGGGTCAGCCTCTCCCCCTCGAGGTATGCACATGACATTATCTTAGGGCATATTCACCAAGCACCCAGCGTGCTCTGCCCAGCCAAGGTGACAGTGCACGGTGGGTGCAGAGCAGCTGGGACCATCCGGGGTCTCTCCTGGGCGAGAGAGGCCCTGCACATTTGATGTTTAAAACCAACTTCTTCCTGACAGTCCCAGGTACCTGGAGCCTCCTATCAAAGAGGCTTTGCTTTTAGCAGCTTTTGGAAAAAAAACTGTTGATTTGTTGTCTGAGAGCTACAGCCATCAGCCTGAAGACCATACAACGTTCAGAAAGACTGTAAGACAGTTCTTTCTTGTGCCACATAGACTGACTAATTTAGTGTAAGCACTAAGAAATACAGCTACTCCTCTGCAGTAACATTTCGGACCCATGCTTTGGCTTAATCTCTTTGGAGAGTGCACAGAATCATTAAAAAAACAGTCACAAACCCCATGGCCAGTGCAAAGAGTTCAGTATCTTTGATGTAGGACAGGCTGAAGGAAAGTGTTTCCCTGATGATACCTTCTGAGTGTCCTCTGCCAGGCACAGACAGTATGTAAAGGCAGATCATCCAAGTACGTATGTGCGTTAGGATTGAACTCAGGACAGACTCCTGATCCTGTAAGTTGCTTCACGTAGGCAGGCTGCTGTCTCTGTCCAGAGCCCACTGCAGAATCAGGACCTCCTTGCTCAGCAAGATGAACTAGTTAAGGGAGAAGACCCAGTTCCGTTGTCACCATTCATGTCACTGGTTGAGGACCCGGAGGCAGTACGTCCTCCCTGTTCCAGCAAATTGCTCTCAACACCAACAGCCCACGTCCAGCACACCCCATGCACCTTCTTAACTCTGAATGATGCTGTTTATTCTTCTAGCAAGCATTCACAGCCCTCACACTTCCGTTGCCCAGGGCTTTGCACCGCAGATGAATTTAGATCAGCTGCCTGCCATGACCAATGAGTCAAACTAACCACTGCTGTCCCCCTGGACTCCCCTGCTGTCAGCCTGCTGGCTGCAAGGGAGTTTCTTTGGGCCAGATGCTGATGTTTTTATTCACAGCCATTTCCTCTCCCCACAGCTTGCTGCAGGCACAGTGTAATACCCGCTTCTGCTTCTGCACCTCCAATAGCATCTGACTTGCTTACAGCCCAAATGAAAGCTTGAGGTCTGCTTGTGCAGGAAAGTCCCCCAGAAAGCCAAGTAAAGCCCTGCACAGGCTCATGCAAGCAAGCCACCTTTCTCCCAGAAGGCAACTTGTAAAGATAACCGGATTTGCACCTCTCTGTGAAACAACGTGTGTCCTCAGTGCTGAATCTGCCTGTATTTAATTTCCCAGAGCTGTGTCAGCATGCCCTCTGTCGTCAGAAGCAGCGTATTTATCATCCACGAATACAAAACCTTGCTAATGGCAGCAATTTCTGCTTCCCTGGTGCTGATCTTCATCCAGGCACATGCAGCCCAAGGCTCTGACAAAGCAATGCTCCACCATGACTGCCCCAACAGAGCAGCAGCATTCACGTGAACTGAAACACCCCCAGCAGTGTCCCAGCTATACTCAGTTAGTGCAGGGCAATCACCCAAGAACTGCTTGGTGAGCTGAAGGTCTGCAGGGTCAGAGACCCATCCCTGTCTACACGGACTACTGTGTTTGCAGCAGTGTCTCCAAGCTCAGCTCTGGTCTCAACATCTCCTGTCCACCCTCTTTCACAGCCCTCTGGGGTCTTGTCTGTGTGCATCGTAGCACTTGGGTTACCCCAGGAATGTCTACATTAATAGCTCTGTGTCACTCTTGCCTCACCAGCATGACTTCCAAATGCAATGTGAAAGCAGGAGATGCTCAAGATATGAGTCAGGAGGCTGATTTCCTCCTCCATGCCCTCTCCAGGGAGAAAAAGGCAGACACCTTTCAAGAACAAGCCACAGGAAAGGCATGAGTCTGGAGGCACCCCCCACCCCCCTCCACTAGTGATAGCACGATGCTCGGGGCAAGGCTTTACAAATAAGCACATGAATTGATCTGGGTTTAGCATTTTAGCATCAGTCACATCATTGGGGTTGTGATCCCCTTCTGTTCCAGGAATTAAGTGTCTTTTTAGACACACCATCCGAATGAGATAGCCAGTTTCTCAAACAGTGGAAACGGCAGCAATTCTCTGTGTGCCCCACTTTACCCTTGCTTAAGGGCTCATTTATGGCCCAAGTGAGTTCAAAGAGACTTCATATTCTCCCCCCCTTGATTAAGCACTGCTCATGAAAAGCAGAGTTAAGGGTTTATGAGCAGCATAGGATTTAAACTATTTCTCACATTCTACTACACTTTATGGCAACCTGGACACAGCCAGAGGCAGCAATAAAAGCAGGACCCTGCAGGAAGCATTCCTGCCAGCAGCAGAGACCATACCTAGAATATTGTGCACGGACAGACACACACACTCACGCAGAGTCCCACAGGTAAATTGCTAGTGCTGTCCCCATGCATTGGCATGGGACAAGTGACAGTCCCAGACAACCCAACACATGGGTCTTGCACAATACTGGGTGTCTCTCTGCAGAAATCACTGCCAGGGAACAGAGAGATGGGGGGTGAGAGGAGCCGTGATTTGCAAATAAACACCTCTCTGAATTTTAGTGACCCCAGTATGTGTTTAACCACTGACATTTTAAGAGGCACTATATAACTACTGAGTAAAAATAACTTCTTTTAGGCCTATTACCATGAAAAACGGGAAGGGACTTTATTGACTGGTAATTAAAATCTTATTCCTTTTGGTAGCATATGGCAACCAAGGAACAGGCATTTTTCTTAAGGGCATAGAAGCCAAACTCCACTAACAATACCTGTGTTTTATCTTCCTGGGAATGCACAATAAAAGATTCAGATCTTACAGCTGAACTTTGTAAAAGGCGCCAGTAATCAAAAGTCAGCACGGAATCTTATCAAACATTAATTTTAAAGCTGCTAATATTTAAAGAGCTGCTTTTGTGTCTGTCATTTTTAGTCTGAGATGTTTTACTTGTCTTATTTTAATGATCTGACAGTGAAATGGAGATGAAAATTACCCAGAGGTTCTCTTGAAGTTTGCTCAATGTGACTATCAAAAAGATGCTCTGTGCTGCATGTGCATGTGGGTCAGAGTGAGTTTTGAGGGTTTATTGTTCTCAATGTGGATAGATCAAAAGATAAGAAAGAAAAGCACAGAAGGGATGGTAAATTACAATAATAACTGGTGTTCCCAGTGCCATGCTCAGTTTGAATCAGGAAACTGTACATCAGTAAGAGCCCGTTCCAAAGGCCATACGCAGCTATGCAAAGGCTCCCGCAGCATTGGAAGAGAAAGGGAAGGTCACAAACTGGGTGGGAGCTACTGCCTGTTGATAAGGCTGAAATAGCCACTACACTTGGCCTTGCAGGATCTGAGTCTCATTCCAGCTAAACCACGACAGCTTTTCAAGGCATCATTCAGCTGATCAGTGTCCTAAACTTTCACAGAGAGAAGAGTTTCATCCTGCTCTCCATCCCCTACAGCCCCTCATGGACTTATTGAGGAATGAATTCTGCCATGTTGAGTGAAAAAGAGAGTTCTCTGCAGCCATCTAATTTAAACCTTCCCAAATGCATTTTTACTTTCATTAAGCAAGCCTTTCCTAAGACACTGACAGAAGAGTCTTGCATTCGTAAAGGTAAGATATTGCTACCAATAAAAATAAATAGATGGCAATTACTAAGGAATTACGTTTAGACCAAAAACGACTCAATTTATTACTCTCTGAATGTGTGCAGCATAAAACACAGCAATACGGAAGTTTAAGAAGAGGTGGGCAAAGAAACTTCTTTCTTTTTAATGATGTAGCAAGGAACAAGACAAGCTTAAATAGTAACTGAAATCTGAAGCCGTAAGTGAAGAGCACCTCTAAGTACAGAGCTCCTGTATAGATAACAGAGCAGTTCAGCAAGTGGTACAATGCAAATAGATCAGAGATGACTATGCATTAAATGAGGACACCAGACTGGGAAAGATCCTGTTGGAGAGCTGCCTTCTGTTAAACTTGTACTCTACAGCCAAACTCTACAGGGTTTATCCAAAATCTTCCGATGCTCTTTCCACTGACATACCCAGGCTTTGGCTAGAAAGCCTTGTCACAGGTCAAAGCTCTTTGCTTAGCCTGTTGAGTGTAACTCACCACCTGAAGGGTGGATAAGGTTATCAAGCCCAAAGTACTTCTAGCAGTATATGGGTCCCTCCACTTCAGGACGAAATCAACTGTCCTGGTGTAAAAGCACTCTTTACCTTTATCACTGCATTTCTGCCTGTGGGCACTGTACTGTAACCAGTAATGTGAACCAAACACTGGTATTCTCCCACACAGTACAGCCCAGACCATTTCCAGATTAACAACGCCAGCTTCCAACACTGCATGGGTTCTTTTAATACAACTTTGCTCAAATACTGTAGAGGTAATAATAAAACAAAATAAAAAAGAGCATCTAAAAGCTGGGCAATTTTAAATTACAGTTCCCAGAAGTTATGTCTGAATTTGCACTCTCTGAAAACCTCAGCTGATTACTGTGGAAATATCAGGTAAATGTTTCTCTAAAATGAGAATGGTTTCCTGGTTAGCAGTGGCAGTGCAATAGCTTACAAAAGACACTCTGAAAGATCTCCCAGTATGAAGATGTCCTTGAAAAATTAAGAACCGTCCAAAACTAAAGGTTGTACAGATTATTTTTCATCTTCCCCTTTGACTGACCTTGTGTCCACCCAGCCTATTCAATGGCCACATTAAGCCATTTGCTGGATAATGGTGACTTTCAATGAATCTAGCAAACTCTGGCTCAGGCCCCCAGCTGGGAGTGGGAAATGCCTTTATCTTCACTGCTCAGCAGGTTCAAGAAAAGTTTTCATTTTGCCCAGAACAAAACCAATTTTCCTGAAATATGGAGTCCGGGCAAGGAATTGGACAACCTATTAATTAGTCCCACTGCTCTGCTAGCTCTGCTGTCAGGCTCCTCTGCCCTTGCTCCCACCCAGCTCACCCAGGTATGTGGCCCTGGAGGACCCTTTCGTGCAGGTCTTCAGCTGATTTGTTAAATGCTCGCTGCTCAGCTTCTTCACCTTCTTGGTCCTGTTGGTCCTTTCTCTTCCAGATATATATAACCCAAGATGGGCTCTGTCCTAGGAGCACCGCTGAAGAGATGCAGCACTCCCCACACATACATGCAGACTGAACTGCCTGGACCCCCCTTGCATGAAGCCCCAAAATTCTCCTGCCTGCAGGTTGTTATAGACATGTCCCCTTAATTTAAAGACTCCCAGTGATGGGGAACCCAGTCCCTTGGTAATCAGTCTCAATGGCTGATTACTCTCACTCTTAAAAATCCACCTTTTATTTCCAGGGTCATTTTTGCTGACTTCAATTTCCAGACACTGGGTATTACATCTTTCCTATCAAGAAGCCCTCTAAAACCTTCTCTCCCTAGGCAGTCATTTCATCAGACTTCTATTTGACACAGTAAGTAAGTAGGTTTGCAGTCTTATTTAGACACCACAACACAGCGGGGTCCCAGTCCTGGCCCTGCTCTTCTTACTTCTGCAGTTCTCCTTTAGCCCCAGGAAAATATCTAGCTGCCATTTGGCAAGGACTAGGCAAAAAAGGCCACATGGAATACAAAATAACCACAAAAATGTGCTTTGTAATCAGCCTGTTATTTCTCTAAAAACACCTATTCTTACACGATTACTGTGAGTTGTATAGGAATCATCTGTAAGGGAACAACTCACACTGCTGCAATGGTAACACAGTGAGATGGCCTGAAAGTCCGCTACTGGCCTTCTCAGGGAGATCCTGGGTCTTTGTGGGGTTTTTGGGTTGGGTTGGTTTGGTTTGGTTTTTTTAAGAGGGAGAGAGACTTACATGCCTTGTGAACACGTCTCTTTAGCTGATACAGAAGGCAGGTGAGAACTGTGGTTGCCATGAAGGCAGCCGGTATTGCCGTGTGGATGCAGCTGAAGGTGATGTAACAGTGCTTGGGTTGTCCAGTATTTTCCCTCCAATCGCCAGGGCAGAAATGTACATTTTGCCCTCCCACAGGCAGGATGCAAGGTGTGAATTTGGGGGGAGCATTTGTGCCCCTCCAATCACAATGCCACAAAGGTCCTGTGCTGTGGGCCTTTGTTCTGATGTCTTATACAGAGCCAGAGCCTTGAAGAAAGGCTTTCTTCAAGGACTGTGGAACTCTGGAACTGGAAAGGTATGATGACTCTTCATGTACCTAATGAAAAGTCTGTATTTGGCTTAGGCTACCTACACATCAGCTTAACCTGCTCTCCCAAAAAGTTCTTCAAGCCACCTTCCTACCTTGACATCTCAATAAACCCAGGTATCTCTAGCTCTTCTTGGACTGGACATCTTAAGATCCTGTCCCAGTACTCCCCATCATACTCTTTTGAAGTGGGGTTTGAGGCCAGGGTCTGCAGAGGCATGATCAGGATGGTTCTTACCAACAAGGACTAACACACACAGCAAGTGAAAAATGCTTGCTAGGAACACCATGCCCTGTTGAATCAACCTGCAATGTTACTGCAGGTGACAGATTTCCTTCCCTATGGGCATATCTGCACCAACTCTATCCACATTCAATGTCTCTGACTTTCCAAAGACTGTCAGAAAGACCTGTTGACCACATCCTGCAGGGTCAGGAGGACAGAAAACATTATTAGAGACTTGTTTGTGTGGGCTTTTATGGTGTCCCCACAGCCTGTGTCAGAGAGCATCAAGAGTGGGGCTATTCCCTGAGGGAAGGGGAACTGGGACCCCAGGGACAGAGCAGTGTCCTCACCAACCAGGGTGCAGTCCCACAGTCCCTGAACACAGAGAGTAGAGCAGGTCCAGTGACATTACCCAAGGTCACCTGCCTCAGTCAAGTGATCCCCAGACAGGTCCGTGATGAAGAGGCAGACTGACGGTCAAACTGGGAAGCCACATCATAAAAAGCAACACGAAGACCAGCAACACGAATGCACAGGGCCAGACACAGGCATACCGACAGCATAGCTCAGGCAAGGATCAGAGTCAAGGACTTGACTTTATGCAGGTCTACAGCCCAGGAGACAAGACGCCAACGAGGCTTCTCACTGTTCTTTCTCACACAGCTCTTTCTCACATCTTACTTGTTTTCCGAGGCTGACCCCAGGTTACAGCAGCACCAGATCACATGCCTTAAGCATGGCAGCCAGACCCTTCGGTGGGGTAGTGGATGAGGCTGCAGATACCCAAAGCCACAGTGAGGCCAAACAGCCAAATCCTGTTGAGACAGGCACCACACAGCTCCACTGCTCCCCCTTCCATAGCGGAGCTTGTGCACCAAACCTTTCAGGCCCTTATTGCATGAGTGCCAGACTTATGTACTTACCGGACACAGCATTTCTGTAACCCTTCCCTCGCTGCTCTCCCGAGATCCAGCAAGGCATTGTTAGGAGACCTGGCCTCCTCCCAAGAGCACCAAGCTCAGAAGGCCCCCAGATATGCTCCAATTCTTCCTCCAGCAGTGACATCCTCTCTGCCCTGTGGATCCAACCTCCGACTTCTTCTTTAAATCAGCATGCTCCCCCACTCCTACTCGCAGCTTCATGCAGGTTTTCTCACGGGCCTTTTTTGCGGCTGGGCTTTGTGCACCCTGACCCTCTGCATGCAAGACTCCTCGTGCGCAGAACCACCCCCGCTGCCCCGGCTGCACTGAAGCGGAGCAGCTGGCACCCCTGCTCCCTGCAGGGCCAGAGCGCTTGGAAAGAGGGGGAGCCGGGGAGACCCCCTGGCTCTGACTTTCTTAGGGGAGAAAGAGCAGGCAGGAGACACGGGCACTGTCTGGAATGGAAGGCATTCATCCTGTTTGCTCAGAGCACTAGTGTAGGCATTGCTTTCAGATACAGTTGGTCCTGGTTTTGTTTCCCCAGCTGAGTGTGGAGAATTGCCTTTCCTCCTGCTTTTTTTCAGTAGTCAGACCACATGGGCAGCACTTGCTGCTTGTCCGCGTATGGCTCACCTTGATGCCAGGGTCCGGCTGGCCCCAGTGCCCACCTGGTTCCCCCTTTCCAGGGAAAGCCCAGACCCAGCAGGTTTATAATTCCTCCTAGCTGGAGCCAGCGTTTGCCCAGTCTCTGTGTTTCTCTAGGTCCCTTTTTTTCTTGCTTGGCCCATGCTGGTGACGATAACCTGCATCTCTGCCCTCCCTGTCTCGGGAAGGCAGGCTCATTGCCAGTCTTCCCAGCCCAAGTAGGGATGGCTTGGCTTCACCACTTCTGGATGAGCTGAGTCAGGGATAGGGTTTACTGCCATGCCCCAGCACACATTTACTCCAGCCCCAGAGATACCCCTGACACACTGTCACATAGGCATTTACCTACTGCCTGGATGCCGCTTGGGAGAAGGTTTTCAAGCCTAATCCGGTGTCAGGGCAATCAGCAGTTGTTGATGCACTCACACTGTCTGCAATTGCTCTAACAGAGCTCAGGCCTATGGGCAGGGTTTTGTGTCTGACAGGACTAATGCACAAGGCGTCCCAGTAGTTTGACAGCTGGCTGCTCAATTCCCAAAAGCTCCTCATTAATAGCTGCACTTTCTGCATAACAAAACGAAACAAATCCGAAACAAATCCAAAACAAAGCAAAAAGATTTCCTGTTCACACACGCACACAAGAGCTCTTTATCAACCAGCTTTCAGCACTCGGTTGCTTCTCCCATTTAAACTGATGTACAGCAGACAATAAAATAGAATTAAATAGGTGCTGACTTACAGGTCACAGGCCCTGTAAATCGAGAGAAAGCCCTCCTAGTTACTGACTGGCTTTTTTGCAGGTCTGCAGAGTTCAGCAGTGTGGTCCCAGAGCTGCGGTCGGGCAGACACACCAAGCTATCAGAGGTGATTTACCAATCTAAAGAATTGGTAAATTACCAATCTAAATCCTCTAGATCATTTACCATGATCTAAAGGAAGCTTTAGGCTGGAAACTGCATTTGCATCAAGAGGAGGTTTTATGTTTGGCTCAGCACCGAGTGCTTTTGTGAACGATGCAGTTCCCATTCCACACCTGGGAGTCTAGAGGGAGAGAAATGAACTCCTTTGCTTCTGGCTGAATCCCAAAAGGGTCTAGCCTTCTGTGCCAAGCTCTGCCTGCTCCAGGGTCAACATGTGTTATCCTTTATCAACCCCAAGAGGGACCCCTGTCCACGGTGCAGCATGGCACACGCAGGGTCCTGGACCCTCAGCCCCATTCAGAGCAGGGGTGAAGACTCTGAGTTCAGCACTACTCCACCTTTTACTTTCTACCCTGCTGTTTTTCAAAGAAAAATATATTCACACAAGGGAGAAAAGATAAATGTTCCCAGCTCTTCAGTGACACAACTGCTTCCCTGAGTTTTCATGCAAATGTCTTGGTTCCTTGGCTTTCTGAATGATGCCTTCCTACAAGTAAGCAGCCCTTGACAAGAGAGCATGTGTTCAAGTTAATTGACAAGGCCTCTCATTAGGCAAAGCCATCCACATCCTGCAGGATGAGGGTACCTATGCGAAAAACATTTATATATCCACAGGCCAAAGCTGCTTTTCGCTAAGTCTCCTTAATATTTGTAAACCTACCCTGCAAATCTCCAAGTTTGCTTTGTTTTTTTTTTTTTCTCCAAGGTATTGCTGGACAAATTAGTAGCTGCATCTTGCTGCCCCACCAGTGGCAGATCCCGTATCATTTCTGATGTCACTCACCTTCACAGGGTATTAATGATGGACAACTCCTTTCCTCTCCCAGGATCTTCAGCTCAGGGGCCTTTCATCTTAGTGTGCGCTGATCGCATCACGAGACAACACTTACTCAGTGCCTCAAACCTGGCTGATGCTCCCCTCACCACTTATCTCCAGTGCCTGCAGCCACAGCCATGACATTACCCTGACCCTGAGCTCCCTCTGGGCAGTGTAAGTCCCACTTGCTGCCCACCCATCCCCTCTGTCAGCCGACTGCTGCTGGCACAAGCAGGTGAGAAAGAGATGGGGACCAAACCACCAGCATAACACCGAGAGAAACTGCTGACTGGTGGAAGGGTCCCACGGCTGTTGTCCCCTTCTCCTTTGGCTCCTTAGCATGCTGGGGTGGAGATGCTGGGCTGCCCAGCAGCAGGGAGGAGAAAAGCAACACCCCCACAAATCATGGGGATTTTCTTCACACCTCAGTATGCACTTGAAAGTCTCCAGCTCTTTCCATCTCACCCAGAAACTCCGCAGGGTCTCAATCTCATTTTGCCTCGTTGTATTACTCATCCTGGTGATGGGTCTTCTCAGGCAGCTTGTGACAAAGTAATTACGTTCTGTGGGGAAAAGCTGATTTTGACAGAGGAAGCTGCTCACTGATCTGTGCTGAAACTCTCTAAGCCTGACACCCCACTGTCTCAGAAAGGTCAGTAGTTTGAAGAAAGCTATGGAAAGACCTGATCACCACAGCTGCTCAGGAGGTTGGAGAGGGTGAGTTTCAAGGAGGTCTGTTCCCCTCCTGCAGCTTTGCTTCCATTGCCAGAGATGGCTCCTCATTTTTTAGCACCTTTCACCCTCAGACAGAGCCCAGCAAAGCCAATTTGAAGGACCACAGGGCAACACCCCCACCACCGACACACAAGTTCCCACCACATTGGTCTTCTACAGAAGAGATGTCCTTGAACCTAAGCAGGGGCTGTGGTCGTGGGCCTGGGAGGAAGCAATGGAACTTGGCTGCACCCAGCGCACGTACTGCAAAAAAAAAAATCTTTTCTCTATTCAGCTTGATTATCTGCTGTTAAAGGGAAAAAAGCTGAATGCAGGAAAATGCATGCGCTACCTTTCAGGGGGAATGGAAGGGCAGGGATGCAAATTGCTGTGAAAGGGCTCTTGTTGCATTCTTGAAAGATAATTAAGCCCTGATTGATTCTTCACTTTTGTTGCTATAGAACTGGCTTAACCACATTGTCAGTGGTGGATTTCGGTAGGTAACTAACACTCGTGTGGTTTTTTGGCCAAACTGCAGGGAGATGCAGAGTAGCTGAGAAGGGAGGGGGACTTAATTTGCTGCCCTGAGCCTGGGCACCCACATGTAACCTCTCATGGGAGAGGGGTAGTGCAAAGCTATCCCTCCACCTAGGGTATCAAGGTAATGGACATTGCTCCACTTGGTTTGAATTAGATTCAGGACACAACATTCTTCTGCTCTCTGTGAGAGAACACCTCTGACGCCATCCTCCTAGCCCGGGGAGCATTTTGCATGTGTCGGTGTTGCCACCTGCGTATGAAATCATAGCTCAGCCCCGCCTCAAATCAGCTTAGGGTTGCTCCTCACGGATCTGAAGCACCAGGTGAGATCTGGTAGCGGTAGTAAAAGGGAACATAGCACAGCAGAGGCAGACTGGAGTTGTCAGATCCAAGACTCAGCAGTGCCGAGTACCTGGGTACCTGCCAGATGGAGAAGATCCATGGAGTTCACAGAATCACAGAATCACTAGGTTGGAAAGGACCTTCAAGATCATCAAGTCCAACCATTAATCCAGCGCCACCATGTCCCTTAAACCATGTCCTGAAGTGCCACATCCACATGTTTTTTGAACACTTCCAGAGATGGCGACTCCACCACCTCCCTGGGCTGCCTGTTCCAATGCTTGACCACCCTCTCGGTGAAGAAATTTTTCCTAATATCCAACCTAAACGTCCCCTGGTGTAACTTGAACCCATTTCCTCTCATCCTACCGCTAGTTACTTGGGAGAAGAGACCAACACCCACCTCACCACAACCCCCTTTTTTCAGGTAGTTTAGAGAGCGATAAGGTCTCCCCTCAGCCTCCTCTTCTCCAGACTGAACAACCCCAGTTCCCTCAGCCGCTCCTCATAAGACTTGTGCTCCAGACCCCTCACCAGCTTCGTTGCCCTTCTCTGGACACACTCCAGCAACCCAGCATCCTTCTTCTAGTGAGGGGCCCAAAACTGGACACAGTATTCGAGGTGCAGCCCTGCCCCTGCTGGCCACACTATTCCTGATACAGGCTAGGATGCTGTTGGCCTTCTTGGCCACCTGGGCACACTGCCGGCTCATATTCAGCCGGCTGTCAACCAGCACCCCCAGGTTCTTTTCTGCCAGGCAGCTCTCCAGCCACTCCTCCCCAAGCCTGTAGCGTTGCATGGGGTTGTTGTGGCCGAAGTGCAGGACCCGGCACCTGGCCTTATTAAACTTCATACAGTTGACCTCGGCCCATCGATCCAGCCTGTCCAGATCCCTCTGCAGAGCCCTCCTACCCTCCAGCAGATCAACACTCCCACCCAGCTTGGTGTCATCTGCAAACTTACTGAGGGAGCACTCGATCACCTCATCCAGACCATCTATAAAGATATTGAACAAGACCGGCCCCAGAACCGAGCCCTGGGGAACACCGCTTGTGACCAGCCACCAGCTGGATTTAATGCCATCCACCACAACTCTCTGGGCTTGGCCATCCAGCCAGTTCCTCACCCAGTGAAGAGTAAACCTGTCCAAGCCACGAGCCGCCAGTTTCTCCAGGAGAATGCTGTGGGAGACGCTGTCAAAGGCTTTATTAAAGTCCAGATAGACAACATCCACAGCTCTTCCCTCATCCACTAGGCGGGTCACCTGGTCATAGAAGGAGATCAGGTTGGTCAAGCAGGACCTGCCTTTCATGAACCCATGCTGGCTGGGCCTGATCCCTTAGTCGTGAACGGGATTTTTAAACACAGCTACAGGGCACAGATTCGTCTTCCCTTCACACTGGGAAACCTGCAGCACGCGCTGCATTGCAGACACACTTGTACACTGCAGCACCAGTATGCCTCACTGTCTTGCACTTGCTTTTCAATGGCTAGTGCCAAGACTGAGCCTGAATATAGGAAACACCGTGTTTGTCTGAAAAGCAATCCTTGATGGCTGCCAGCATGAGACAGCCTCTCACTGTGACCCCTACTTCAGCCACCTGAATGGCTTTTTAGCAGGTCTGACCCTCTGCAGCTTCCCCACATCCTTGCCCACGGGACACCGTGGCGAATATTTTCAATGCATCCAGAGCCATGAGGTTAGTCAATTTTCCCTACAAAAGAAAAGTGATCATCTTATTTAAAAAGATGCAGAGTGAGCGCAGCACATGCTGTCTTTGGTGAGCCCCTCTGCCCTAAGAGCAATCATTCCTGACAATCATGCTTTTGAGTGGGGCGTACGGCAGAGCACAGGGACTCTGCGTTTCAACATCACTTCCCAACACGCTGTTCTTAAACCCGAGCACAACATTTGCTGTTCTCTTGTCAAAAGCATCTGCCCTGTCTAGAGAGAATTATTAAATATGAGGGTGAGCAGTAAAGATGCCAGCAATGGAAAGTGAGTGCAAACAGAGTGGGGAACCCAGCAGAGGCCTGGACAAGGGTCCTGAGTCCCCAAAACATAGTGCATCATTTCCACAGGTCCAGTGCAGGCTGGGTGAATACATGATGGATTCATTTGCAAGACATCTGGGAAGAGAAAAACCAAATTATGTGAAGCCATCCTTGCACCATATCTTTACAGGACAAGAAGGGGCTTTCACAGCCTCTCTCAGCCACTCCCTTAACACAGGTTTAGGGGCAAGACACAATAGATCCACATTTGTGCTTGTGTGTGTTCCCACACAGATGCACCTGGATACAAAGTCCAAGCAGACCTCATTTCCCCTTTTTTCCAGTGTTACCCACCCCTGCTGAGCTCATATATCATCACACAACATCCGCCCTCCACTGCTGAGACAACCCCTTCCCCCTTTGCAGAGGAAGAGTGGCCTGCTTCCTCCAGGGTGACACGAAGGGAAGAAAAACAGCTGTAATCAGCAGCTGCCAGTGTTCACATCACTGAACTAGATGGACTTGCTAACTACTTTTAATTGCCCACTGCAGTATCTGGTGTCTAACAGAAAGAGTTCAAAAGTTCTTTTGATGTGTCTTTTCCACAGACTTCTTGCACGATAGACCCTAGTCCATGGCAGGGACCTTCAGCAACTACCAAAACACAAGCAATTAGCAACATTAGGTGTCTGCCTAAGCCTATGGCTCTGCACAGGCACTTTCCAATGTGATAAGAAAAAGATCTATTTAACTAGGTTGGTCTCCTTCAAACAGGCCCCCCGTTGGCTAGCTGAGCCAATGCTTCTCTCAGTCACCTCACAAGCCTTAATTAATTTGCTAAGAGGTTTGCAGAGGCTTGAAAAGATGCCTGACTACACTCAGCACCAAGAGAGGGGGGGGGTTAACAGAGTGGAGTGAGAAGCCACTGGATGCGGAGAGTTGCTTGAGAAAGCAAGGTGCCGCAGGGGCAAGAGCTAAACTGGCAGCGCTTCGTCGTTATTTGTTTTTGGTTATGATCTTGCCAAGAGATTCTATCACAAAGAAGGTTCTGTCCAGTGCCGGGTGCTGTACAGAGTCCTGGCAAGAGATGGCCATTAGCAAAACAAGCAAAATATAGAAAGAATCAGTGGGGAAACGGAGGCAGGGAACATCGGCAGGGTCACCAACCTCTCCTGATCAGTACTTCCCAGTGAAAATGGGGTCCTCAAATGGGATTGAGAACAAGGTGATTTGAAATACTTTCAGGGTAGTTTAGGAGAACAATAATCCTCCCCTCCAGGCTACGCTCTAAGAGAAAGTTCAGGTCTAAAGAGACCTTTGCTCTGGGCATGTGTATATCATGTTCCTGTTAGAAATGGAGGATGTGTTCTTGCTGAGATAATCAGGCTTTAGCTGATTTTAAATTCAAGGAGCAAACCTTGGATGCTGCAGTGGGAACAGCACCAGGATCTTAGCAAAATGTGTGTCTTCTTTCTCATTGCAGAGGTTGTAGAGGAGCAGATTTGTCCTGGAAGCAGGCTACTTCAACTCTTCAGATGGAGAGGGAGGGGATGGAAGGTTTGTTCATCTCAAAATTAATAGAACATCCCCAAGGTAAAATAGGGAGGGGTCTTTACATGCACTCATCCCTTATAAATAACCCCCAATGCAATATATAAGCAATCTCTGCACACCAACCGACAGTGCTGCTGGCAGATAGACTAAATGATGTCTCTTCAATTGTGCTCCCCACCCCTGCCTCAGCCCAGCCATTAATTTGTCTCTTCTCTTCTCTTCTCTTCAAATGTGTGGTAATCAGATTATCCTCAAGTCTTCTAGCCCACTTGCATATTTGATGGAAACTTTTCAGTTCAAAAGTTATTGCTGAGAGAAAAACAGGTGCAACTGCATGAGCCTGGATCCCTTTGAAAAATCACAGCTACGTCTGTAGTGGAGGGACAGGTGGAGTGTTGGTGAGCTACAGAGCACCTGGCAGAAGAGACAAGGGAGCATAAGGAGACAAATTCCTTGGGTGAGGCCAACCCACCAGTGTCAACCCCCAAATTCTCCTCTACATCCTATTTCTACCAAGTACACAGAGCCATAGTCCCAACTGTGGCCACCACTGTTGACTTAATCCTGCATAGGGATTTGTGCTCTGAACCATTTTCCTGCTTCTCTTGTACCTCATCAAACTTGTTCAGCCACATGCCTACTCAGAAGGGTATCAGTATCTTCTGGCTTGTCCAGGTGACCCTGTACTGTAAAGCTGCTGCTATACAAGCTACATGGTTTTCCACTTACAAAGGATGGGCTGGCAAGGTGGTCCTGCTGTAGGAAGGCAGAGGAGAAGCTGAGACTTCACCTGAATTCTTTATCCTGGTCCTTCTTCCTTGGACCGTCCTTTTTCTGCACCTCAACATACTTCAGCATCTGCAAAGTGCAGATCTACAGTGTGGAAGAAGACATCATGCCCACCTCTTTCACCTCTAAGGCTTAAAGTTTGATGTTTCCACTCTGACAAAGAAGTGGTACGTATTTTCCCACATAGTAGTCTACCAACAGCTGAAATGTGGCGATTTCTCTATTCCAGCTGAGCGCCAAAAAAACATCCTCTTGCTCAGATCCTTCATTAAAGCAAAGCCAACTAAATTAACCGCCCTGGGGATGAGATGAAGGCCTGGAAAACGTAAAAACAATTAAAGGAAAAAAAAACAACTATTGACACTGGTAAATGTGTCTTAATTAAAACTTTTGAAAGCACAATTCAAACACACTGAAGTCATCCTCCAAGTCCCTGCAAGAGTTAATTAGATTAATTTTTCTAACAGTCCCCCATTGATCCAATAATTGCAAAAAGGGAGTTAGAACTGAAAATTAAACACTGTGGGTGGGGGGCTAGATGCTGATTGCATTTACAGGAGTGTAATTCCAACATGACCTCTTGCAGACCCCACTGGCATTATTCCAGGAAACCACAGTGGCAACGGCTGGGTTCTGCTGTGTGGCCAAAGCTCTGTCTTGAATGACAGAAGCAAAAGGTGATACTGAAGAAGTCCACCTTAGGCACCAAATGTCATGAAAATCAAACTTCAGGTACTGTGGGTTTTGCTTCTTCAATAGAAAAGCAGGATATAATTACATCTTTGATGTATGGATAATAAAAGTTCATGGGTTTTTTTTTTAATTTTAATCAAAAAAGTCCCCACAGTTGCACACTGTTTCCAAAACCCCTAGTAACCCAGTCCAACAGTGAGAGAAGAGACTGCAAATTCCCTTGCAGAAAAGAAAGCAGACTTGGTATCCCATGACTTGGAATAAACATTCCCTGCTCACACAAAAACAAACATGAGGGTTCTGTCTTTTAAGATCTATTTAACCCAGCTTAATGCAGAAAGATCACAAGCTTGATTTAGACTGGGTCAGGGCTAGCTATTTGCTTAGAGCAAATGCTCTGTTTACCCTGGGATAATCAGTGAGCTTTTCCTTGCCCATTTACTCTCATCCTCTCCCTGTTCAGGATTTCTGCTCACACTGGAACAGCCACATAGTGGGAAATTTAGAGAGTGGAAACTACCCTGCAGAGTGCCCCGCATGCCCTGTGTTGGCGTGGAGGAGGTGGTCTACACATGCCCTCCAGGGAAAGTGGGTGAAATTCCCATCAGTGACCCTGAGGGAGCTTCACCAAGAAGAGGATCTGACTCATTTTACAGAGTTCCATGTCAGACAAGACAACACACTGCTCCACTCCTCCTGCAGATGGATTTGGGGCACAGAGCAGTGTCCTGGGAGATGGCACCTGGTTGGAACGAGATATGACAAAGGGACAACAGTCCCAGACTCCAGTCAGAGATTCCTCTACAGCACAAAAGTTCCCTAAGAAAAATACCAAGTATTTGCCTTTTGTGGGCTTGGAGGGGTTTGCTATTGTTTGTCAGTTACTGGGGGCAGGGAGATTTTTGGTGGGGTTTTTGGTGTTGTGTTTTTTGGGGTTTTTTACATAATACTACCTAGCACTATTAATACTACTGCTCATTAGTGAGCACTCTGTTACTTCCTAGGAGAAAAGAGCTGGAGAAACTTCCATAGCAGAATCATAAAAGGGCTACTAGAATAAGGAAAAGTTGATTTGGAAGAGCTATAAATGAGCAATTTTATGGAAAGAAGGGGAGAGATAAGGCAGCTGGAAAAATGTGGCTTTCTTCAAGTCACTGTCTGGCTTTATAAACCCTGTTAACAGCGAAGCAGTGCTCTTCAGGAAAGAGCAGGCCCTAGAGCACGTTCTGAGCTCCCCAGGACAAAGTCTATGGCAGCACAGATGCCACTGCAGCAGGACAGCAGAAGGTAGCACAAGTCAGGTTTGCATCAGACCATGAGTGTGAGTGCCCTGACAGCCAGAGCACGCTCCCCCTCTGACCTGGAGCACCAACCACCAGACACCTAAGAGCTGGTCCATCAAAGCCACAGGCAACCTCCTAGGCAAGAAGAGAGCCCAATGCATTGCTAGTTTTGGATGAGGCTGAAACAGGGCCACTGCCCCCGGGGTGTGGCCGCACTCCACTGTGGACAATTCTGCTCTGCATGAGGTTTGCACTTGCCTTTGGCTTCTGTGCAGAAGAAGGGGCTCCACACAAGGGCACCCCAATCTCCCCAGCATTCATGTCAGTGTTAATGCAGCAGCCACTGCTCGGGACGCTCTGTGGGTGCCGGGGCCAGGCAAGCTCGGGCTCCGGCACAGTGAATTACCTTCTGGTGCCCTCTACTGCCAACAGCTAGAGTAAGGTGGCCGTGAAACCCCGGCACCCACAGCCCTCCTCCCACCTGCCTCTGTGCATCTCACCACCCTCTCTGCCTTCGTTACTCATTGTCCCCACTCTGCCAAACACCAAACCCTGTCAAAGGGCTGCTAGTGTTGTCCCAACGTGCTTGTTTTAAGCAAGGAAAGAATCTACACTTCGAGAAAGATCCCCCGAAATCCCTCACACTGGGCCCCTTTCAACTCAAATCAAAAGGCTGTGAGCTCACCAGGAAGCAAAGAGAGAAGAGATGGAAGTCCTGCAGGAAGCCTGAACCCCTTTCTGGTGTGTCATGTGGCAGGGTGACAAACAGGCTCTTGCAACACACAGGTGATGTGTTGGGATCTGGCGACAACGGTCCCAGCCACCCTTTTCTTATACGTTGGAGGACTCAACTACAGGCTTACAAAGACAGTCAGGCAGAGTCTCTCAGTGAGGTAGGAACTGTAGAGCACAGTTCTTGAGGAGAAAGGGATGGCTGAAGATACCTGATTCAGTCCCTACCTGTGCCACAGTTGACGGAGAGGCCACTTGTGTGAGCTCAAAAAAAAAAAGGGTGGGGAGGTGTGGCAAACCCAAGAGTCCCTCTCATTCTTTCTCAATGCTTTCCACAGGCTTTGGAGTCTGATTCAGAAGCTCTATGCAAGTAGGACTGATGATAAATGAGACTCACCATGTTTGCCCCATTCCTTCTTGGTGCAACATTTCAACAGAGGGTTTACCTAATCCCTTCCTACAAGGAAACACTAAGATTATTTTCCTCCAGCTTCTTATGCACCACCCACGCTGCCCTGCATTAGGACCTTCCCTCAGGCAATAAGGAGCACAATTCATTGCTGGGGCAAGTGAAAGGCAACCATCACCTTCCTGCTCACCTGAAACAAATGCACATACACGGACTGAGGTCCACCACTCTCATTCCTTCAGTGAGACAGTGAGTTCATCTCCCAGTCTTCTGAATCTGACAGCTGATTATTTCAGGTGCATGACAAGGTCTGGCAACCAGGCCCTTTCCCCAGACTTGCAAGCTCCTCAGCATAGGCCAACACTGTCTGGAGATGACCTCTCTGGAAACCAAGTACTGACCCTGGGGAATCCAACCCCAGAGCTTGAAAAGCTCTGCAAGCCACAGAGAGCCAAACTACCCCTCTCCCCATGTTTCTCTTGCTCTCTGGAGAGCACCTAGATAAAACCTCACCTCCTCTAAGCCTAACGCAGCCCTTTCCTGTGGCTAAAACACCTTTTGTAAATGTAGGGCACAGTGTTCTCCTCTACCACTGAAACCAAAATCCTCCTCCTACTGGCTCTGCTCCCCACAGGCCGCTCGAGCAGGTGCCCCTAAAACTTCCTGACTCTCTCACCCAAACCCCATATCTCCACATCAGAGGAAGCAAGACACTGGTATTCTCTATCAGGCTTCTCCCCACACAGACACCCATATAGAACTCAAGAACCACATCCCCAGGACTCACTGCCCATTTCTTAGGGATTAAATTTCCCCATGAATCTTAAAGCACATGACTGTTACTCTCCTCAACCCCACACCACTTCCCAATGTTACATCACACATATCTGACCATGCTTCTGCACAACCCCTGAGGATCATGAAGCAAAAGCCCCTGTCCTATGCAGGACTGGTGCTGTTATCACCAAGCCAGAGCTTCGTGGCTAGGCTTCAGAGGTATGTAGTCAGCAGCAGGAGACAAAGTCTGCATCACAGCTGTGACGATTCAGGGGGTTTTAGGGTGATTTTTTCTTTCCTCTTAGCCAATAAGAGCACTCAGAGAGGCACATCTTCCCCTGCAGGAAGCAGGGTGGTCACTCCTCTTGCTGGCAGGCTCCTCTGCTGAAGATGGCAGTGAACTTTGCCTGCAGCTTCACTGCACTTTGCTGTTTAGCACTCTGGAGCTTCACCAGGACTTCAGGTGGTAAGAGTGGAAAATAATTTCTGTTTTCCTTGTGCTTTAGGTCCTGTGAGTACTGCTTTCTAATGCACTGGTAAATAACAGCCCTTCTCCAACTGTCTGCCCATGCTGGCTCAGCACTGCAGGGTTCAGACTGCAGCTGAAAAATCCAGCTGTTTAAAAGACTTTCTCCCTTTGTAGTGAGCCATGTTATCCAGGGACATCATCTAAGGATTTTAAAGTCGATGTAGTTTTAACTTATTTGTCAGTGTTTAAACTCTGCATGACCTTGATTATTAAATCTAAAGACTGTGGGTAACAATTTGACTGTTAAGTACAGATAGGCGCTTGAGTGCCGATTAGCTGACTTCAATGAAACATTACTCCGTATCCTTTCTTTCTTTGCTGAGCCAGGAAACCCTTGATTGCAGCTGGCCTTAAATCTTTAGAATGGGAGCTGCAGACAGGAGTGTTTTCTCTCTGAAGGTTTTAGTTCTACTTCAGTTTTACTTTGGCTCCCATACACAGAAAACACCAATGCACTCAGGGATGGTGTTTGGTTAGCCAGTAGCTTTTTGTTTCAGCTGCGGTTTCCTTTGGGGGTTGCAGAGGCATGCAGGAACTCTGCTGCATCTTAAGTGTAAAGATAAAGCTTAGCCTTGCCCCTACTAATAGGGAGGAGGTTTTGAAAGCACCTCATGGAAAAGAAAAAACAACCTGTTGCAATCTGCATATTTGCTTCACTGCAGGCTGGGAGAGAGCATCCACAGGATTGCACGCTCATACTGCAGGAATAGGGCCCCCACATTATTCCTCAAAGAGGAAAGAACAAGAGAGAGGCTCTTAATGCAACACTCAGCTCTGCAAGAACAGCCCTCTCTTGCTTAATAACAGGCAGTTGCCTCTTAACTCAGAGCAAGAAAAGTCTACCCTACTAACCATACAACAGAAGGAGGAGGAAGGGTGGAATTTTCCCTTCTCTCTCTTCCCATTTCCAAACCCAGAAGCAAGGATGGGGTCTGAAACACAAATGCTCTGGCCATAAGCATCTCCCTGTAGAGCAGTAAGAGCTGTTTTCCCAGGTCATGAGATCACATCCTCCGGGCTTCTGAGTATTGTAGGTGCCTCATCATCCAGGCCTGGGTGGGAGCAAAGGGCTTCACCAATGCTGGTATGCCTAGAGCCCTGCATTGTTCTCTGACCCTCTGGGCCATTCTGCCTTGCTCCTGGAGTGGGGCCATCACCTTACAAACGTTCAACTTTTTAAGGTAATAGCACTCAAGGGCCAACCTAGGGAAAGAATCATGTCAGGAAAGGTTGCGGTGAAGAAAATCAGAACTACAGGTGCCTCATATCAAAAAGTTTCTGGGTTTTGGAAATACAGTGGTGCAAACTATTCCAAAGAGCAAAAGTGATTTCAGGCCAGTGTGCACACCATGCAATGACCACCTTGAACAAGAGTTAAAGCATATAATGAATAATGAATCCTAGCCTTGTGGAATCTGTCTTCCCAGAGGAAAACAGGGCTAAAGTTCTCCCACAAGGACTCAGCAGATTTTATACCCACTTTGCCTTGGTGTGAGTCGTTCTCGACACCAAGTTGCAATGCCTGGTGAGGTGAAACGCCTGGTACCCTTTGGTGAAAGCTGGGGCAAAAATATACTATATATGAAGATATACTGTATATATTAATATACTATATACTAAATATTCCTGGGTCTCTCAGCTGCCACCTGCAAGAAAACATGGGGATCATTAAAGTAGCTGGGGTATCAGCCAGGAAGAGATGTGAATTTTGACTCCTTGGGTTGAGGAGGGATGTGGAACCAAGTCTCTCCTTTGCAGGTCAACACTTTAATCCCTGAGCAGTGTTACAAGGGGCTGTAGCAATTACCACCTGCAAGGGAGGATGTGATAGTCTAACTAGGACTTACATAAGCAACGTGACAGCTGAATTTTTGCAGCTTCCTATGCTGATGATTGGCATGTAATGCTGTTTGCTTTGTTTTTTTTCAAGTAGACTGGATCACCAGATTGCCCCTCTCTCTTCTATTTGGGTTTGTCAGTCAGTGCAAACTAGCTTAAATAAGCAGTCTATGCTCTGTGGTTGGCTGTTAGTGAGAGATCTAGCTCTGAAAAAAAACTGGAGGTGATAAAAATCTTGACTTTCACAGCAAATGTAGTACAAGCTCTGTGTGCACATGCACACACACGCTCACTGCCTACACACACACAGCGTGAACTCCAAGGGCCAGCTCCTGCACTGGCAGGTCTTGGCATCAGCAGTGCCTGCATGGCACCTTGAGCAGGTTGAGGATTTTTTCCTCTTTGTATTTCAGAAGAAGGAAAATGGTGGGGAAGGCAAATGTAAAACAGAAGGAAAAAGTTATATCAACTGTAAGCTTCAAGCTTCTTTTACATTATTGAAAAAACAAGCAGGGCATGGGGAAATTGGCTACACAATCAAGTAATAAGGGCTGAGGAAAGAAGTGCTCAAACTTGAAAGCTTGTGAGTTCCCTCCACATGCCCCAATCTCCATTTCCTACACACCTTGCTCCTCCAGTTCATGGCTGTGATATTAAGATGGTCCTTGGCATTTGGGTCGGGGAAACAGCACTTCAGCACCCAAAGCAGTCTGTTCTGCAGGACAGTGGGGAGCTAGTCCAAGTACTGCTCCAGGCCCTTCCCAGCCCACCTCCTTTGGCACCATGTAGAAGGAGGGTATCTTCCTCTACCTTTATCACCACCTAAATCCCCCTAAAATAAAAACCTCAAGATGCCATCAAAGGATTAAGGGGCAGTAGAAAAGACGTACATCTGCAAGTCAAGCTTGGCATGCCAACTAAGAGCAGCAGGGCTCTGCCAGCTAGTGTTTGATATGTTATCAAAATCATACTGTACTCTGAGAAACATGGTCTAGCTTTATAAATAGATTCAAATTTAGGCCTTCTATGGGATGGGAGTCATACCAGAAACATTCTAAATAATGTTCATGATACCCTGGCTTCTTCTAAGTCAGTTTGAGCTCTGCTACCACTTCTAGCAGCATCTTTTTATGTCGCCTCATTCAACAAGATTGTTTCACTATTTCAAACATATAAAGGAAAATTACTTTGTAACAGATGTGAGTAGAGTCCTTCTGAAACACAAGTGCATTGGACAAGAAGGTTTAGCATTAGTTCAGAGGGCTGAAGCTCTCACTGTTTCAGGTACCTGATGTGTTTTGCAGTCGTGTTTTGTGTCGTTTCAGCTACATATGTACCACCACCTCATTCGACCATGAAACCTGGCTTCCCCGTCCCAATGAACACCGACAACCCTGGTGTTCGCAAGGCAGCTCGCTTTGGGGTTTACAGATACAACAACAGTTCCAATGACCTCTTCCTGTTTAAGGAATCACAAATAAACAAAGCCATGGTACAGGTAAGGAGCCCAGACTTCTGGTGGTCCTCCAAACAACTTACCTACCAACTGACCCTCCTATAGAGCACCCAAGACATGGGAGCCCTGATCCTCCTCAGGACTGCTATGCATACCTAAAGATAAACAGCACGTCCCTCTATCCTGTTCAGCTGCTCCACAGGAGGACTCTGGCCTCCTTTCCCCCATTCCACCACCCAGTAATCCAACACAAAATACTTCAATCCACACCACCACACACAATTCACAGATGTAGCAGTTGATTCCTAGCCAAAATTTTGGCATCCCTTTCCCCTGCCCTTACTTTAAAGGAGGAAACTACTTTACCTAGATTGTCAGAGGGCTGAAATACATGCTCCATGTGGAAATTGGACGCACTGTGTGTGAGAAGAGGGAGCACTCCAGCCTGGATAGCTGTCACTTCCAGAGGAAAAAAAGCCTGCAACAGGTATGTGTCCAACTCCTTCAGGGTATCCAGTAACTGCAGGTGATTCTTGGCCATCTCTAGCTGTATAGTCACTTTCAGACCAGCTCTGCCATGTCCCCATAGAGGTACAAGCCTCCTCTGTGCAAAGCCAGCTGGGGTGAGGCAGGGTTATCAGTATAAGCAGCATAGTACCTCTCATGCATCCAGGGCCAGCTCTCATCTGCAAGTTGAACTAGACAAAGTTAGTCTATAAATAGCCCATATTCCCAGGTAAATGAGTGAAAGTGTGCAGAAATAGAGGAAGTGCTAAATAGAGAGATTTCCTGGGTGGGGGAAATCCTTACTCAGGCTGTCCTACTATGATAGGATCACTTAGTAAACTACTAGTACTTTTCCTAGGATAAAGGGGGCAGACAAAAAGACACTATTCTCTGCTGCCCCATCATGGCCCACAAGGCTGAGGACCAACCAGCAGCCACCTGAACTTTGTCACTAATTCCCCTTTTATTTGCAGATGCTGAGATGCTATTTTGAGGTCTGGATAACGCCTTGGTTACACAAAGCCTATGTTCCTGTTGCTCTCTGTCACTGACTCACCTTTCCCCATGAAAGGCTAACTTACAGGGCATGTACCACCATGAGTTTTTCCTTGCCTGGACAAGGCCACAGATGTTGTTGAGGCCACAGCTGAAGTGGGGAATGGTTGTACATAATTGCCACGGTTGTTTTTCTCCCTGAGAAAGAGGCTCAAAAGTGACAAAGAAAAACCCTGCCCTGACTGAATGTATTGCTATCCAGTTGTGTATCTGTTTTTCCAAAACTAAACTGCAGATGAGAGCATGTGTCATTCATTCAGTAGAGAGCCATCCATGCTTTGGCTGAATTTCCAAGCAGTGTGAACACACCCTGGAAGCTCTGTTGAACTTGCTTTATTCTGTGATGAATCTTCATGCAGCCATGATGTAAACAAGTCTAAACCACAGCATGTGTAACTACAACACTGAGGAAAGCTTTACAACAATGGGATAATTTGCCTGGGGGGACACACAAAGAAGTCTTAAGAGTCTCCAGTGCTAGATAAAAGGTTAGACATACCTGTCAGGAATGCATGAGGTAGAGTTGTTCTTTCTTCAAGATGAGAGTATGGATAAGACTGTCTTGAAACATGCCCATAGCCCAGAAATGACAGTATAACTAGTGCTTCTACTTTAATCAAAAGCTAATCTATACTATGAAAGGTCATCATTGTAGATGCCAAGATGAATAAACCCAATCATTTCCAAAAGCATATTTTTGCTGAGGTTAAACAATGTAGTTTCATCCAGGTTAATATAAGATATTCAATCTCTGGCTGACCGCAGTTTACATTCAAGTTTAGTAGAATGATGGTCTTCTCTAGGTGGGCATCTACCATTCTTTCAGCCTTCACTCTTCATACATGGGCAGATTATTGTTTACAGTGGACTAAGGCCCTTATGAGGAAGGATTTGGGTAACTGCTCCCTTAAAACAGCAATAAAGTCTGGGCCCATGTTCAGTCATATACAGACCAGCACTTACAAATAGATAGAGCTCTGACCTAAGCTATGAAGAACACTTTCTTTCCACAAACTCTGCTTTTCCTCTGGTAGCTGTTGCCTTTCTGCAGCAATATTGCAACTCCTATTCCTAGTGACACCCCCACTTTCAGCCTTTATAACAACCATTCAGCCAAGAAAGGCCAGCGAAGGGCTCCAGGCCAAGGTCCACAGATCTTAAGACAGATTAGATCTATTAATAGCATAGCTGAGGTCTCTGGTCCGGGTAATCTCAAAGCAAACCTTTGCAGGCTAGGGAAGTCTCAAGTTCTGCTTCAGGAACATCACTTGTGATGAGCACCTGCAGCAGCTCAAATTCAGCATCCAGTGATGGAGAGGCAGCTGTGCTGCATCTTACCTTTGGGGGCAGCAGTCTCTTAGCTGGAAAAAAGAAGTGCTCAAAAGAAACCTCCAGAAGGGCCACAGATAGAGGTAGTGTGGTGCTACATTCATCCATCATACAAGCCACCACTGACAGCCTGATGCCAAAGACAAGGAAAAAGAAAGCCCACTGTGGTGGCTCAAGTTGTCCACAATGCATGAAAGCCAAGCCACAGCTAAGTTTGTAAGAGGGCAAGAGGAGCCAGGAAGAGCTGCTCTCCAACTCTCAAAGGGGTTAGCAATGGTCTCAATCCCTCTTCCCCTTCAGCTGCATGCTCCACCAGTGCCAAGGGCCTCCTTCAGCTGTCAGGTCCAGACAATGTGGGCCCAGAACAGGCCAGACAGATCCATATTTCTTCCTTCAGCCAGCAGGACAGCCTGGTGCTCTGTAACAGAAGTCATCAGCCTTTCCAAATGCCGCAGGGAGTCAAGAAGGCAGCACACAATTAGCTTAGGTCTGTGCAGAGATTCATGCAGGCAGTAAGCACACCACAGAACAGTATTGCATGTGTGACCCTTCAAGCCCCTGGCATAAAGGGCTTCATCTCTCCTCACCAAGTCAATTCCCCATTTGTCAAAGAAACAAAAGTTAAAGCCACGTGAACCTGGCATCATGCAGGCTGACAAACCCAACATGCTCTTGCTGCTCTCTCAAGGAAAATGCAGCAAGATCGTTTGGACATCTCTGTCCAAACAGGCTTGTTTGGGAGCATGTTTCTCATAGAACTGTTGCCAAAATTTACTGCAACACAAATGAGCTCATTGCAACCAGTACAGTGGGAAAAGGACACATGTACCTTCTGAGAAAGACACAGTAGCCTTATGTTTACAGCTGCAGCAAAGTGTTTACTGTACAATACAAAAGGCAAATCAGAATCGCAGCATCTATCATCCCCCCCCAGGCAGATAACAGAGTTATCATGAGCACCAAAGAAAGGAGCAGAGCTAAAATCAACTGAGATCTTTGTACCACTTCAGAGCACTTGGCTCAGGAATGATTTGGGCAATTAAAGACTCTTGCATCAGGAGGACACCACTAGCACTGACCTAAAGAACTGCAGCTAAGTACTGTTTAATCACAATGACACGCAGCAGTCAAAAAGCCAATGTCTCTGCCCTCTGCATCTTTGCTAGAATTTACAAGGTTAACTGTTCACCTATTCACTCCAGGCAGTTCATATGGTTGCAGAGCCTGCTGAGGCTCTGGCATCTATTCTTAGCTACAAAGGCAATCAAATAAAAATAAATATTTCTAGTAAAGATTTAAGGCATAAGGAGAGAAGACAAAGTTATTCCTGCCAGCCCCAGATGCTGGAGAAAAAGGAACAATCCCAGCAGTGACATCAAGAGCTTCTGGGACAACCAAAGCTAGTGCTTCAGAGGTATGGGTTCATGCAGGAGTGTTACAAACAACCTGAAGGAGCAGCTTCCTTCAGCTTCAGATCTCTCTCCGCTGCTGGAAGCACTGGGCTTGGTGCATGAGATAGATAGATACTTTCTTGGCTCATCTGCTTATGAGGATACATAGCCTCATCTGAACAAGAGTTCCCTAGCAGTCTGCAACATGGAGGGACTGGCTGCACACTGAGGAGACCTCCATGCACACAGTGCTACTCAAACCAAGCTAGCCTGAGTTCCACAAGAGTTTCACGGTGCCCAGTGATCCTCAGATGGAGATCTGCATTTGCTCAAAAGCTTTGATATGCAAGTATTTCCTCTCACACTCCCACTTTTTAAATTGCATAGGAAACAAACTGCCTGCCACCAAAATATACAGCATTGCTGACTGACAGACTTCCCATTTTGCATTCTCTTCACATCAGCAGTTCCACATTAAGGACCTGGAAGGCCTTATACAACTCTATACCAGTTGTATAGAATTTCACAATCTGACTGACTTCTAGGACCCACTGACAGTTGGGGGAGTCATGCATGCAGCTGCACAGAATGAAGGCACAGTTTAACTGGCAGGAGCAAGATAAGGAAACACCACTTCTGCTGGCTGGGAGGAAAAAAACTTGTATACAGCTACCTACAATCTCTTACTGCTAAATTTTTCAGTCCCTACCTCAAACAAAGCAGCAAAAATGAGATGCCCCATGTGCTTATTCTTTTACAGCACTGTTTTCTAACAAGCTAGATGAGAAGGTCCAAGTGTCAGCATTATCAGATCTCTGTTGTGATCATGGAGCAGACAGACCCAGAAGCTTAGGAGGTCATTATCTCATCTGCAAAGGTTACTGCCACAAAGCAGACCCAGATTTAAAGGAACTGGGTTTACACAAAGGCTTCGCAATCACTTTCATCTGCTGTTTACATTGAAATACCAGCCTTTGCATAAAAGTGTCAGGGGCATATATGAGTTATCTTACAGCAGCTCTACTATAGGGGAAGTTTGCTCCAGAAAAGGGACAGGGCGGTCAGCTGTGGAGTAGCATTTTAAATAGCTTCAGCAAAATCTTCTTGAAACTTGTGCCCTCCAGAAACATCTGTTCCACCAACAAGACAAAACAAAACAGATCTTTAAAATGCACAGCTGTGGTATACTCCAGTTCCTTTTCCATAGGCTGTTTTACTGCAGGGTTTAATGTTAAAGCAAAGATTTCCCTAAGTCCTTCCGGAGACAGGGCACTTTTCTCCCACATGCCACAGTCTGTCCCAAAAGAAGCTTGGGTATGATACAGGGAGCACACTCAGGCTCCTCTGGGAGTTGTGCAGAGAGGGTTTCCTCCCTTCTTAGGGAACCACAACCCTTTTTCTCCTGTCACCAAAAAACCAATCTTGCCCTGACAGGATCTTTTGATACTGCTGCAAATGCTCCTGCTTCTTCCAGTGGGGTGATGTGTCTACACTAGAGAAAAGCCAGCCTCAGACCTGCAAAGCTGTCATGTTCCTGCACTGATACCATCAAGAGAGAAGACTTAGCTGTTTTTCTTCCAAGCCTGACTTGTTCTAGCTTTCCCCATTGCTCAAGGCAGCTGTGTCACTATCCACCTGAAACTGTAACATGCCACTGACTCACACTTCTGTGGAAGCGGAACAGGCCCATAAAAGCAGTCTTCACATGAGCACCAGGACAAGTTTATTCCATTGTGTTCATTACACAGGCATTTTAATGCTGCTGCGTTACTCTGGGAGGACTGCATTTGAGGAACTGTCAGGGATTAAAAGCATCTGAGCTTCTATGAAAAGACAATTATTAAGCATCCCTTATGCTGAGTAATGGAAGAGCTGTGTGTCAGTCAACGTGTTTCATCCGAGTTCTACAGCAGACCACTCCAGTTCTGCATACAAAGGATGGACTATCAGGATCCAACACAACACCAGGAATGGGAGCCAACACCATCTGAGCTCAGGAAAGGCACTCCTTTCACACTCTGCAGACTTTGGGTCTCCTTGGACTGGAGGTATGCAGACCCTGCATTCAGATACATGTCATAAGATCCTTAAGCTGCCCAGTGACACCTCTATCTGGTACTCAAGTTCCACCCTAGTCTCCCACCAATGTTGCAGCCATCATGACAGTAATTGGCCTTCTTTCAATTTTAGTGGCTGTGGAGGCATCGTCAGTGTTGGGCCAGACATCTCTCTCACCAGAAAGCATCAAACATACTGACTTTCTCCTAGACCTTGGCACCTCACATGCCACCATACTATGCTGCTTCAGGTTGAGCTCTAACTTGCAGGGCCAAGCACAGCACTGAAAAACCTTGCAGGCAAGTTTCAGGGTACTATCAAAACACAGGAGACAGCCAGATCACCTTCCTCTGAGGAAAAGGCTGACCCTGCTCATTGCAGAGGGGTTGGACTAGATGACCTTTGAAGGTCCCTCCCAACCCAAACTATAATATGATTCTATATTTATGTCCATAAAGCTCCAGCTAAAATGGAATGTTAAGGTTCTTATGACAAATGAAATACTAGTGGCCTGGTTAAGCAGCCTGTCATCAATGCAAAGATTGTTGCTTAGAACGATACTAAGTTGTGCAATGTACCACAGTTTACATTTGGTACTTTACAGACTTCAGTGGTCTTTATTTTTTTCTAAGGGAACTGCTGACTGACTGGACCTGTACCCAGTGAACTCTCTCTATTTGTAGAGGCTGGACAGACAGGCTTTATTCATTCTGAGAAATTAAATTCAGAAGAACCGCACACTCTGTCCAAAGGCTTAACCTTTAGACAAACTCATTTAGACTGACAGCTATTCAGTTACTTTCCAACAAAGCACAGACAAGAACAATGAAAAATTTCTATTGCCTGGGGCGGACAAAATGGCAGGCCTGGCAAGACATCAGAAACTATAAAGACTTTTATCAGTACAAATTCCTGCTTGCCTCTGAACCCTACTCCCAGAATTCACCTCCTGCCCTCATTGCAGAGCCTGCTTTTTGTCTGCCTGGAGTTATTTCTAATGTGGCTGCAGCTACAGGCCCACTCTTCACAGCTGGAGAGGTCTGGCCAGCAAAGAATCCACACCACCAGTCAGAAAGGAGAAGTAGTTGACTGAACTCCTTGAGATGCCAGAGGCAACAAAGAACTGAAGTGCCCAAGGCATCAGCTGAACTTCCTCCGTGCTACAGTGCTAGCCTTCACTGCTGACTTGCTGGATTTTATAGGCAAATTGCTCCCCATAGAAAGACTCCTGTGCAGACAGCTCCAACATCTTCATGATGTCCAGCCTCCTTCCCTGACTGTGGCACTTGGCAGAACAACCCTCCCTGCTACCACAGGAGTAAGAGGAGCACTCAGAAGGGAACAGCCTTAGTGAATAAGGGCATTAGACATCTTCAGGTTAGGGGAAGATGCTTTTGGACTTCAGTTCTGCCATGACTAACCATTTCTAGCCTTTTTGTACCTGCCCCTGAGATACTTATGCCTGGCCGTTGTCTGACAGTTCAGACTAGACCGCTCAAAAGTCACACCAGACAAAGCCACACTCTGTTAGATACCTCTCCTATTTGGCATTTTCTCTTCCGCTTTCCCAAGAAAAGCAAGTCATTCACATGACCTCTGGGTCTGCTGTACTTGCTACAAAGCTCAGAGAGAACTAAAAAAAAGACAAGAACTTTTGGGTGGGACCACAGGATCATCAGTATACTTACTTAGTCTCCAACAGTGGCCAGGAAGGAGTGAGGGGGTGGAAGAGTAGAAAAAGGATCAGAACCAAAAAACTCCCAAGAGACAACTCTTCATATGTCCTATCCCTCTTCAGCATCATCAGCACTACAACTTATTTTCTTTCCCACTTTATAACTTCAGGGTAAGAATTAGTCACACAAAAGCCATCACATTTGACATGCCAAAATAGCTGAGGTCCACTTCACTACAGAAGACAGCACAAGTTATTCAGTTATATACTTTGGCAAATGAATCTAGAAGTAACTATGCAACAAAAAAGCAATGCTGTGCTTGCCCCAAGGTTACCAAAGCACCAGCATGAAACAAGCCCCACAACAGACTTGCTTTTGCAACCTCAATTTAAGATCCCATCAAGTTCGACTTTCATATCCCACCAGAATGGGACAAATAGCTTCAACAGCTGGCAGAGCAATGCTAACCAGATGCTGTTTAAAGAGCCTGCCCTGTGCTGGGTTTTCCCAGAAAGAGACATTGCAAGCATGTCCCATTCTCAGCCCTTCTTCACAGTTCCTGTAGCAACAAGTCTGTCCCGCCCCCAGACAGGTCACACTTCTCCAGCCTTTCAAAGTTCTCACAGTACCACTCCATCTCTGTCCACAAACTATTAAGATAGAGCTCAGCTGGACCAACGGTCAGAGTCTGTAGCAACTCATTTACTAGGCTTCTTTTGCCTCTTACAGAGCTCCCTCCCAAATCCAGTAACCACCAGGTCAAGCAAAAGGGCTTGCAGCCCCTGGCCTGTACAGGAACAAGTCAGCCTAATCCAGCAACCATCAGCTACTTGCCACAGGACTGCTGCAGCCTGGTAGTAACACAGAACAAGGTGACAGAAGCACTGACAAAAAAAAAAAAAAAAATCACTGTCATTTGCATACCCTTCCATTAATAAAGATAAGCACAGAAGACCAGTGAAAGCAGATGACATTTTTAACATAATCTTCCCCTTCTATGGTGCTTTTCATTATATATCAAGCAAATCTTGATTATTTCCTTTTCAAAGGTGAAGAAATTGAGCAATACTGTATGTTTGACTATCACCCAGTGGCCAAAAAAGAGAAAGCAGCAAAGTATTCAACCCCAAAGCATGAATCAATCCACTAAACCACACAGCTGCTGAAGTAAGCCCTTTAGTTCTTCAAGATGCAAAACCTCTTATTTAAAATGTAACAGCACAGCCTTTCCTTTGTAGTAGCTGACAGAAAAGCATTTACTGGATTTACCAAGCAGAGTATCTGTTAACACAGGAAGTAAACCATTTCCTGGAGATTCCAGAAAGTATCCATGAGCTACTACCACATTCCAAGGTTTTCCACCACAGCCTTCCTCATCCACTGTTACTAGATTTTACAGGGGCCCTTTCAGTCCACATCCATCTTCAGACACCAAGCTTCCCCAAAATCTTTACCAGTTCTCCATAAAAAGCTTGCTGAAGAGGATTTCCTGCAGCTGGCCCTCTTCCCTCCCACGTCTCTCAGGAATGGCCACCTTCGTAATGAACAGGAGACTTAAAGGACCAGCTAAACATGGAGAAAATACTACAAGCAATCCTTTTTAAACTCGCTGGAACTGGTCTTTAATAACATAGAAAAATGCAACTTTCATTCATCATCTGACTACAATGTTATAAAGAAACACAGGAGTCCACAGATAATGATCAAATTTGATTATGTATGTTAATTAACAGTTAATTGTAGTGTCTGATGTTGATTACACAGGCTGGAATTGGAGAAACCCAAGTGGTATAACTAGATTTTTAGGCATGTTCTGGATGTTGCTGCCTCTACCACAGCACCATGGTGCAGCATTAGAACATGCACTGTAATGACTCCTAAACAGGAGGTTACAAAACAGAAATAAACACATGCGAGACATCCTCTTCAATCCAAATCATACACAATTAAATTCCATACATCACAAATCCTTCCAGTATAAGAAGACATACAGTTGCATTAAAGGTGACAGATGATGTCTGTATAAGACAACTCCAAACAGGGCTGGGTGTGGAAAAACAGTGGATTTTCTTTAAGGAGCACATAACCGTATGAAGATGCCCCATCATACTCCTCAGAAATTAATAATTATGCATGCCAACTCCAAAGCAAGAGCAGTCAAATCAAGGAAGAGGACAGGTACAGCAAGCTATACATTTTCGTATGGCAACAGAACAGTGCTACTGCACATTAACAGACTGTCTTTCACTTTTTGTCTTTGGTCACACACTGCCTCAAGCACATGCTTCCTTTGTACCTCTGGAGTATTAAAGAACAGTGGCACTTTATCATGGATGGACAGTTAAACATGCTGAAGATTAAGTCTGCAAATAAACGGAGACCGGAAGGAGCCCAAGTAAAGATATCCATTGTGCTCATGTGCCTCACTAACATAAGCTACTGTCACTCCATTGGGATCATGAAAGCTTCTTCTGTAGGATCCTGTCTCACTAAGTTCAACAACAAGGCTATATTTAGGCACAAACTTTGTCACAGTTTCCTGACTCAGCAACTAAAAGAAAAAGAAAAAAAAAGAAAATTAACAACAAAAATTTTGTTCTCCAAAATTACATCTCAGACACTTACATAGTCAAAGACCACTCCACACTCCTTGGAAGAAGCAGCTAAGAACATAAGCACAGATTTTGAGTAAACACTATTACACTGGCTTAACACATTAACATCTGAAAAGCCAACTTTAACAAAAAAAAAACCAAAAAAAGAGATCAGCAGAAGCATACTGTACTCCAGCACTAGGCTGAAAGGACGTCCACGCAGGATACATCAGCTTGTTCTGGTGCAGTTAATGCCAAGCAGCAGACATCATGCGCTGCTCCCCATAGCATCAGTTTAAGGCTCCTGCACTGCACCAGGAGAGAACAGGTTTTACAGGCACAGCACAGAGTTTGTTTACCTGAAATGGCATGTCCATCCTAAACAATGCTTGTTGATTTTTTTTTTTTTTGAGAACAGAAGTATTTTCAAGTTTTTGTATTGTTTAAAAAGCACCATGCCATTTCTTTAGCATCAGATATCCCTTAAAAAATACATTATTCTTGCTCATCCTCAGGAGTTGTGACATAACAACAGGCATATTGAGTCAGAACAAAGTGTCACCTAGCAGTGTACATAACATACACAGTGTCTCCTAGGATGCCTAGGGTAGTTATTAGAACAGGTCAGACTTCCCAAATGCTCTCTGGACACCTGGCAATAAGTGATTTAGGCATTTTGGGTACAAAGGTGAAGTCTTCACATATCCAAATGTAGATCCTGTGTTGCTGCATGGCTAGGGCAGAGATAGTCTCTTCTCTCCTGAGATCAAGATGGAAGGCAACTTAAGAAGTGTGTACCTGCTACTCAGAGAAGCAAATGGTAGCTTTACTACCCATGAATATATAAGGATTGTTCTACCTGGGGACAACCACAGCAGTTTTAACCATGGCGCTAAAAAAATTTTTAAATCTTCCTGTGAAGAGGAAGAAACAGGACAAACAAATATTTATCACTTTCATTCCTATACTAAAGGTGATTTTTTTAATTTTTTTTTTTTTTTTTTTTTTTTTTTTTTTTTTTTTTTTTACCTTAAATATCATCCTTTTAATCCATGGTTTTTCAGACAAGAAATCCAACAAAGAAAATCCAGGGTTGGGCCGGACAGCTGACATAGCTACCCAATATCCGCCAGAGCTGCTTAACCTGATATTATCTGGAAGACCAGGCATATTCTCAACAAACATATCTGCTCCACCTTTCATCAGCCCAGACACATAATACCTGAAAGTTATAGACATTAGGATTAGGACATCTTAACTCAAGCAGTCTAAGTAATAAACAAACATCCCAAAAGGAATTAGCTTTAAAAAATAAAAAGAATGGGGTTTTTTCCCTTATTTTGGTACGGGGAAATACGGGAAAGCACAGCCACATTCCTCAGAAAAAGTCAGCTTACTCCACTATGCTCAAGGAGCCCATGATGGAAAGATTATGCAGTCCTGTTGTTTACAGTGAAAGATAAAATTTAGTATTGAGCAAGGCCACCTTCTTTGCCATTGATAGCTAGGCATGAAGAGAGTGTAGGGTTTCTTTGGTCATTCAACTCATTTATTTAAACAATCTCTAAACAAGAATAGTAATAATTTCAGCAAAGTCATACTTACCTCCTGATTCTAGCCATGGTTGTCTCCTGCACCAAGACAAAGTCTTCCGCAGGGGAAAGCTGGACACCATTGGGAAACCTCAGCCCTACCATTAACACTTTCACTTCTTTTGTTACTGTGTCATATTCAAGCAGGCTAAAAAGAAAGTGTTATACATGGTTTTGAGTGAATACAAATATTTATTCATCTTGGTTTCATTCTCCAGGTATTCTATCTTCTCTCACATGCACTTCACCTAAGTTAAAAAGGCAGAATAGCCAGGAAGCATTTGTTTATAAACACAGGAGAGATAACTAAGCCACTTGAGATTGGCAGCATTCATGAAGGATTTAGGCTGAACGTAATGCTAACACCTTCCCTATAAAAATTGATGTTACATGCAAGTCCTCTTGAAGGAAAAAGAGGACTCATTTATTTCACTGCAGGTCTCATTAGCAACATCCACACATTCTCTCACCCTCTCCTGGGAAGTGCAGAGTTTGCACAGGTGGTTTATAAAGAGAAAAAACTTGAGGACCAAGAAGTGGTGATGTCCATTCCTACAGCTGAGCTTACAGTAAGTTAAATGCGTTGGGAAAGAGATACTTGCCGTCCATCATCTGTGCCTTCCATAATCAAGAATAAGTAGTCTCGTCTTTGCCATTTGCTACTTGAGTCAGTGAAAAAGATTTTCCTCCCATCCCGGGTCACTGTAAGATCATTCACAAATGACAACTTCTGACCTTCAATTAGTGTTTTGGTTGACACAAGCATTTTCGTTTCACCTGGTTACAAAAAGAAGAAAGAAAAAATAAAAAAAGACACACAAGCTTTTGTGTCCTGCCTTGGAAATTAGTTAAATACTAACATGTAATTAGCAGGCACTTGACATTTTTTCCATTCCTGCCTCTGTTAAGTAATAAGGTTTTGGGTTCAAATGGAGCAACTCAACACCAAACATGAATGACCAGGAGAACATACTCTTCAGGAAAACTGAAACAGTAGATGATGTTCCCTACTGATAAGTGCCAGACTGTTCACATTTTTGAAGCTCATATGAAACTGAATGCAAACTCAGGTCCCAACCTTATAGAAGGATGCTGGCAAGCCAATCCCTACTCCCTCGTTCTCCATAAATCTGTAGGAACAGAGTGTAGTACTTTTCAAACATTGAAACATCATCAAGTTCACTCAAATGCTCTGACATGTATTACCAAGTAAATTATTAAGGTCAAATCTGTAAAAATTAACCAAAATCGATTGAAGTAATCTTTGGGCATGGGGTTTGGGTTTGTTTGCTTGTTTTTGTCATGACTGAGCCAATATGGCAGCTGTCTGCCATCAAGAGGAGAGATCTTGATCATACCCTCCCAGAGCCACACAGTCTGAGGCCTTCAGTTACATCTCACCTAGCACTTGGCTAGCCTCCCCCTCCCCACCTGAAGCCAATTTGTAGATCTAAACTGTCAGAAAAATCAGCCTTATATGAAAGCAACTATTGCTTTCTGACAGCAGAGCTCCTAAAACTGAAATCTGGCTCAGGGACATACAACAAAGGGGACGATGCAACATGGCCTTTCTTAGCAGGAACAAACCACTTTATCTTCAGCCACACCAAAATACATCTTTCTTCACTTTCTATAGATTGGGTTTATAGGAAAGTTGAGAGCCACACAGCAAAATCAAGGCAGAAGCAGAAGTACAGTGAACATGACAAAAAGTTTATGTAACAGCAATATATTTTTCCCCCCTTTATGAAAACTGAAACAGCTACACAGAGCTTTATTCATGGATCCTGAAGTACCAATTTTGACAACCAAAAGCATATATCACCAGAAAATAAGCCACTGGTAACTGATCTAGACAGACAGATACAGAGAGGAAATGACTGCTACAAGAAAATAAATATCAAGTTCTTGCATGGCATATTTCATCCAGACAGCTCCAAATAACTTTACAAAGGCAGCAAGCATTGTTTTGCCTGCAGTGTCTGGCAAAACTGCAAATGAAGCCCAGATTTGTCAAGTGGAAGAGAACTTCTGAGCAGAAAAGTCATACCTGTACCAGGATTAACTTCATAGAGTCCATAATAAGCATCTGCCACAAAAAGAGTGTTATTTGGCCCCACTCTGATGCCAAGTGGTCTTCCACACATTGGCTCATCTTCACGGGTTCCTTGGGAAACAATTTTAAAATGGTTTTCCAAATAGAAATAAATACAAGGCATTCAGACTACCTACATAGGTCAAACTGTAGCTTAACAAAACTCTACAGCCAGCACCACACATATTCATTAAAGAAATTATTCTTACTTTTCTAAGTGTGAGTGAAACAGATATCCCCACATTTTCACCAGTCTAGAGATAATCATATGATTTACGAGGTTGGTAGATAGCTAACAGCTGTCCTGAGTAGGGCTGAATGTCAGAAAATTTGATTTAATTAAATGCTGCTTCTCAGAAAGAATCAGTTTTACTGTGGGTTTCTTGTTCTTTTATTTTTAAAATAAAAGAAAATACATGCACATCTTGGAACTTTCTTTTTCTGGAAAGGTCCAGCGCTGTCATGAAACAGACAGTTTCTCAAGACACAGAAACTGAAGACTTCTATATGAGGAGGAAGGGGAATACTGCAAATCTGCAAAATTTGTCTACTTGAGTCCTGAAGAACTAAGAACTTCAGAACATCTGTAGTTTGAAAGATTAGCAAGAGAAACTTCTGGAGAAGGTAGTCAGCTACAGCCTTTCCACTTTCCTCTCCAATTCAAGGAGGGCAAGACGCAAGTCTAAGCTCCCCACTACCTCTCTGGCCCCAAAGAAATAGGGCAGCATAATCTTCCCACCTCTCCCAAGCTGTATAAGTCCAATGGAAATGAGCAGTGGAAAGGTGATTCTTCATAC
Source organism: Phaethon aethereus (assembly GCF_964289735.1). Taxonomy (NCBI): domain Eukaryota; kingdom Metazoa; phylum Chordata; class Aves; order Phaethontiformes; family Phaethontidae; genus Phaethon; species Phaethon aethereus. Next base: position 115,707,880 of record NC_138576.1, read on the forward strand.
CCATCCCAACCCACATTCATGCCTAAGCAGCAACTGGAAGTCCAGCTTCCTATCAGCTGGCAGCAGACTTCATTGACTGTTAGCGCCAAGGTTGTCCTACCATTAGGACACTTACACATGTCAGGCAGCATAGAGTGCTTCCAAATAAGTCCAGAGCCTAATCATGTGAACATCCACATAAAATTACATAGCTAAAATGATTAACATATCAATGCGAGCTATATAAAGACAGCAACAGTTCCTGCCCGCAACTTCTGTGTAACCGGCAACCAGTGCAGGGCTGCAGAACCTCATGTAAACTTCTACAGTGTTACTGCAAACAAAACCACCCACAGTCCCAAAAAACACCAGCCAGGCTTCTCAGACTGCCCAGGCAGTACTGAGATGGCCAACGTTAAGCTTCCCAATAGAAATGGTTCTGTTAATAAACAAGTTACTACCAGTTTTTCCTCACTCAGCTCCAGAAATCTCACTAAATGAAGAAAATATGTGGTTCAGAAAGACGTGTGGAATTCAACAAGAAATAACTTCAATTTAGCGGTGAGAAAACAGAAATATCATGATGAATGGAAGATCTCTGCTAAAGCGGGTGCAGTCACCACAAACCCGCACTGTACTTACGAACAGGGGAAGGGAAATTAGTGCAACAAAATGCAAGGCAAAATTCTGTAGATGGGAAGGTGATATCTATTTTCAAAAAATCTTTCCCACTCACACATTATCTCAGAGTTCATTCACTCACACTTTTTTAGGAGTCCTCAGTTTTTATGGGGTGGCCCTTCACCTCAGAATCTTGCTGACTTCAGCTTCCATAAATATTAGGCCAGGTTGCTGCCCATTTTTTTTCTTGTTTAGGATATGTGCTTTTTCTAGACAGACTAACAGGAAAAGGAATGTTATTTGTGATGCACTTCAATTTTGTTTTCCTCTTGGTGTTAAGATGCAGGATCTTCTACTGACAAGTCATCCATGCTGCAGCCTTCCAAGAGTACAGGCCTTGTAGTCATGACAAAAAAACCCGCATTCCTAAATTTTACTGCTGGGAACAACACCCACATTCCTAAATTTTACTGCCGGGAACGGTGTCTTTTGTTATAAAGGGCACCCATTCTCATTCTTTTGGCCCTTTGCTCTGCTGTTCCTTCCAGTGCATATATACATATTTCCACTCATACTTCATTCATACAAATATATTAACATTTCTGTTACAAATCTCTACAGAGGAAGATATGCACTAGTATGAGCAATCCAGATAGAACACCAGTTTAATCAACACAAGCCCTGACCCAGATGTTTTCAGGTACACTATGTTCAGGAGCTGTCACTCACCACAAGCACCATGGCCAATTCTGGCTATTGTTTGTATTTCCCCATCTTCAATTTTTATAATCTTCCCATCAGCTGTCCCAGTAAATAGCACATCTGAAAAAATAACTGGTATGATTAGCTTGATCACAAAACTGTAGTGGCAAACATCCTTCTACTAGCATGAAGTAGAATTCATGTTTAAGATGCAGTAAAGTAACAAGTTGTCTTCAGTCATAGCAAAAGACTAAAGAGGGAAAGCAAAAGACGAAGGCAAATAAGAGTATTTGGTTAGATTTGATCCAACTCAAAAAGAAGCAGAAGGGTTTAAGCCTTAGGAGTTATGAATATATGTATGAAATATATATTTTTAACCCATAAGTGTGCCAAATCCTTGGTTAAAGGTGGACATAACTTAATGGCTAGACATTGGATTGATCCTTTTGGGCAAATTTCTACATCATCATAAATTGTGATCAGGTGCTGCATCCACCTTACCACTCTTCAATGAAAAACTGACTAGATAAAACTTCTCATTCTGATACAGTCCACACAGGCTGATGGACACCTGCCAATGCTCATATTGTTCTGGAGAAGAATTACAAAAACCATAGCAATTGAACAACCACACAAATCAAAAGCATTGCAAAATTACTGTATTCGTGCCCAGTCATGCAATAGCATAAGGCAGATTCACTGAGTACAAACAGCACACAAACTCTTCCATACAACCAAATTAAATGAAAGACTATTGGATTAGTAGAGTCCATTGCTTGGACTTTTCCATCTCCAATTTAACTGAAGTGTGCTAATTACACTTTTAAAGGGAATAAGAAAACTTCAACATTTATTCATACAAAACTTATTTCCAGTCAGGTTGATTATTTCACCTATAGGTCAGTAGTCCCTCGCAGGAAGGTTTCCTTAAAGACTTTCCAATGAGACTGACGAAACTAGGTAACAGAAAAGAATCAGTGGCTTCAGGTAATCACTTTAGACCATTGTTAACAGAGATAGGTAGAAAAAGCATAATCTGAGGAAGGAATTTACAGTAGCTTCTCGATGGGTAAAATAATTTTAAAAAATAGTTTACTAATTTATTATAAGCTATAGCAGAAGGAAAATAAAATTATATGGCTACTGAGCACCTCTTGTACTGAAGGATGTTTCAGTAACGGCCTTGCTTGCAACTCCCACACCCTTTCCTTTTCACATTAAAACAGTCAAGGACTCATGTCAAGAGTAGTTTCTAACCTTACCTCCCTTCAGAAGGCACAGGGAACACGCCCTGCACAAAGCTGGTTTCCTACTAAGTGGGTGTCATGCCATTACAAGTCTAGCCACCTCATTAAGAAACTGCTCAGAGGTGGCATGGGTTTGTGATTTGGGGAGAATACACCTGCCATAAGAGAGAAGGATAGGATGGCGCCTGTAATGCATGCAACAGCACAAAAATGTAACTATGCTACTTATCAATTTGAGATACTTTTTTCTGTCATATAAGCAAAAATTAACACCACAAAATTCAGCTCCCTCAGAGGCAATGAGCATTCTAAGAGTAGGTAGTACCCTGCAAATATTAATTCCCGGTTAAGAGTTAGTCAAATGAAAAATGTGACCACTTCCTCCAAACACACATAGCCCCTGACTACATTGCTGATGCTTTTGGTCCTGGAAGACAGGGATTTTTAATTTGGCAGTAAGATTTATTTTATACTGGGGAAAGAGAGAAAGAGAAGTATATAGCAGCCAGGTTTTGCTGCATTACACAATTATTTTTTCACAAACCTGCATATTCAGAGTAACTTCCAGAGTTTGTTATCTAAGAGCTCTATTGCTGAACAAACCCTTACCAATGGAGCAACATTTAAAGATGCTTCTTTAAAAGCGTATTTTGTCAATGCTTACCCCCAATATTGACAATGGACTCTGGTCCGACCAGCTGATTTTCCCATAACCGCTCAGCTTTTCGTAACTTGATATTGGGCTCTAGCACACCTGTCAGGAGGGGAGGTTCCTTCAAACTGCAAAACAGAACACAGACCTCATGATCCTGCAAACACTCTTGAGCAACATATTGGATCATTTTTCTCCTAGTCTGCCAACTCCTGCAAACCTGACCTATGCTTTACATACAGCATATTCAAAAAAGAAAACACAGCTGACAAACTGAAAAATTTACTCTTGTTCATCAAAGATCATAATTTTCTGGTTCTGCTAATCAGAAAAGTTGCAGTTATGCGTTCCTAAGATGTATCTGGAAATCTATACAGCTTCAAGTCCAGCAACACATTCCCAGTTCGTCTCTTTCTTACACAAAGACAACCGATTTCTGCATTGCCACAACACAAAAGAGTAACTACTTTCTTACTCAGCTGAATGAGTTGTTTGTACTAGAATATTTTTCCTGAGTAGACATACGCAAATTTCTATGCAAAAAGGTTTTAAAATTTAAAAGCCCAGCATTTTACAATACACTGAGATCTGACACTCTATAGCATTTTCATCACAGATAAAGAATAATTTTAAATTATTAATTAGCACACAACTAGGGAAAAAAGTGTTCCAGTAGTTTGAGCACACATGCTTTCATACCATCTTAAAACATATACTCTCGTTCATGACTTCAATGTATTCCCATAGAGAAAGACCAACTAAAAGGAGTAAGTTGCACACAAACTTAAAAAAGGGTATTGAACTGAAATCTCAAAATGTCCAAGTAAGGTCCAATCTTGCAAGCCCTTATTCACATAAATAGGCAGGTTCAAGCCAACTAGAGTTCCAAGCAACTACAAAGATATAAAGAAGGGAAGTAGTAAGATGCCTACACAGCTTCAACTTAAAATACCAAGCTCCAAAGCACTGTGCTTCAAAACCAGCCTCAACTGTGCTGACAAACTCGAGTATGTTTCAGTCTTTTGGGTTCTTAAAAACACACACATAAGCCACCTCAGTCTCCAGGACTTAAGGATTTCAAGTTATTATGAAAAGCTGCATACATGCCCAGGGTGGTAAGCTCATTAGGTGTTTATTCACAAGAGTATGCTAAAGCTTCCTAGGCCAAGTTTTGAAATAATTTTTCAATTTTTTTTTTAATAACTCCTTGTATGGCCATAAGCAAATGCCTTCCACCTGCAGAATCTTAAAAAGATGAGTTTTGACTACAAAACTTGCCCAGGTTCGCAGGATCCAGGACCTATTTATTACCAACCACGTTGCAACTCTAATACTCATATGGTGAAAAACATTACAATTTCTAGAGCTTTCAGGGACTGGAGGAAAAACTCAACTGTAATTGCAAACTATAAAAGCCATGACAATTGAGGAAACAGGTTCACAACACAAATAATTCAGAAGGAGAGAAAAATACATACTTTTATCTGTCTGGTTACAGACAGCAAACTGTCCTTTAAGTATGTATTACTGCAGTGGCAAAGCCAACTGAATTACCAGCTCCTGTCCACAGAAGACTTACAGCAGAGCTGCCTTTACAATGCTAACACAAATTTGTTTTCCATCCCTTCTTCCAAGCATTAGAGAGTTTCAGATGAGGATAGCAGGCTTCAGATAAGGAACTCATTTGCTGGGAGCTTTGGACAGTTGTGTTTGCAAAGAGAAAATCCTCCCTGGGATCAATATTATCCAAGACAGGCTCATAGAGAAAGAACTCAAACCAGAGTTGCAGGAATTTCACATGGAGTTTGACAGATCACATATGCTTTTTTCTCCTCTCTCTTATTCCTCATTATTTCCAGTGGCTTACAGGAATGACTTCACTATTGGCAAACGAGATTTATAAGTGGTTTTTCACTGAAGGGATTGATTCAGAAAGCATCTACCTCCTTGAGCTTTTCCAAAACACTTCATAAATATCACACAGAATCATCCTATCTATTGTACAGACTGGAACCACTTCTTGCAGTGAAGCTAAGAAGCTAATTAAGAATGTACAGCAATATAAGCCAGTCATTTGTGCAGGAAGAATAGTTATCCCAGTCTTGTAAAAGAGACTTAAAAGTAAAGAAATGTAAGCATGCAGAATACTGTAACCCTGGACAGTTTCTGTTTCTTATTCTGGACCAGAGTAAGACCAGGACTATATAATAGGAAAAGCATTATAGACATCTTATTGGCTTTCAGAATTACTGTTTAGTTGCGATGTATTTCAGGGAATTTGGTTTTTTTCAACCCAACCACAGCAGAACACATTTCATTATGATTTGCAATAAGGCAGGTTATATCTAATAGCCTATTGGCAAGACTTCTAAGTACCACCCTATCACATTAACAGTTTCTTTCAACTCTAGAGATATTTACAGTGTTGTTGTTCCTTTTTATTAAGGAATTATCAAGTTGATCATAAATATTCAGCAGACTGAGCATTTTCACTTCCTTCAAAATGCCAGGAGCACTAAATAGCCTGACCCCACCCTATGCTAGCAGTGAAAGCATTTCACACACAACTTCTCCCAACACAGGTCACATCTTTTCACATATTTGATTCACTGTTACACTATACACTTTATACAGTCCTCAATTCAGATATCTGTGAATTCAGACAAGGCAGAAATCACCTATCTGCACTGGTTTATGAGATCTGCATTTAAATGTATTTACATCATCATATGGTTCCACTGGTACAAAGCAACAGATCAACCCAGTCAGGTCATCCATTTCAATTTCCAACCTCAGAAAAACAGTCTCTCTTTGACAGAGCTATAACAGCAGGGGTACAGCTTGGTCCTTAGTGAAAATGCAGTTCTTGTCTCACAGAAGGCAAGAGTGCGTGTAAGTAATCAGAAGCTCCACTGACAGCTTGGACACCAGAAAATAGTTTTCAAGATTAATGATCAAAGAAAGTAATTCAGCTCCTTCAGTGATCAGTAGTGACACACAACTGCACAAGAGGGCTCAGAAACAGACTGGGTATGCAAAGCAAGCCATGGCAATAGATAATACTGCAATCACTCCTCAATTTCTTAATCCAGTTAGAACCATTTTACACAGTTGATTCTTGTTTGCTAAAAAAAAAAAAACCCAAACAAACAACAGAACACATATGAGAAATTACACTTTAATAACATTTATTTCAAAACAAAGCAACAATTTACCTTATAGGCTGAGGGTCTATAGGACATTCCAGTAAAACAGTTACTCCAAGCAAGGGCACAGTTAGAGACGCAGCCAAAGTCAAGAAGGTAACACGGAACACCTTGCTGCTGTAAGCACTGACAAAACCAGACAAGAAATAGGATTAACATGCTAAGCTGTTTTAAGATATAATAGTCTTTAAAAATTCTTTAACAGCCTGTTTTCTTGACAAAAGGAACCAGAAATACTTTTGCCCAACCATCATCATGAATGACCTTTACAGTCCATTTTGAACTTTTTAGAATAAGAATTGTGGTGAATGGCGTTAAATCCAGTTGGTGGCTGGTCACAAGCAGTGTTCCCTAGGGCTCAGTACTGGGGCCAGTTCTGTTTAATATCTTTGTCAATGATCTGGAAGAAGGGATCAAGTACACCCTCAGTGAGTTTGTAGATGACACCAAGTTGTGCAGGAGTATTGATCTGCTTGAGGGTAGGAAGGCTCTGCAAAGGGATCTGGACAGGCTGGATCGATAGGCCAAGGTCAATTGTATGAGGTTTAATAAGGCCAAGTGCCCGGTCCTGCACTTCGGTCACAACAACCCCATGCAACACTACAGGCTTGGGGAAGAGTGGCTGGAAAGCTGCCTGGCAGAGAAGGAGCTGAGGCTGTTGGTTGACAGCTGGCTGAACATAAGCCAACAACATGCCAAGAGCATCCTGGCTTGTATGAGAAATAGTGTGGCCAACAGGACTAGGGAAGCCCCTACAGGAGAAACACTGAGGTGCTGGAGCATGTCCAAAGAAGGGCAACGAAGCTGGTGAGGGGTCTGGAGAGCAAGTCTTATGAGGAGCGGCTGAGGGAACTGGGGTTGTTTAGTCTGGAGGAGGCTGGGGGGAGACCTTTTGCCCTCTACAACTACCTGAAAGGGGGTTGTGGCAACATGGGTGTTGGTCTCTTCTCCCAAGTAACTAGCGATAGGTTGAGAGGAAATGGCCTCAAGTTACGCCAGGGGAGGTTTAGATTGGATATTAGGAAAAATTTCTTCAACAAAAGGGTTGTCAAGCATTGGAAGAGGCTGCTCAGGGAAGTGGTGGAGTCACCATCACTGCAGGTATTTAACAGATGTGTAGATGTGATACTTAGGGACATGGTTTATAGTGGTGGACTGGGCAGTGCTTCGTTAACAGTTGGACTTGATGATCCAACCTAAATGATTCTGCTATTCTAAGAGAAAGGCATATTTATCCAGATATTTATCAGCATACTGGCATCACATGAGACAGAGTAATTCTCATGTACAGGTTTTATACATGCTACAACTTACAGCTGACTTAAAAAAAATAGGGGGAAGGTGATGTTGTTTGCTTGTGGTTTTTTTTTTTTTAACTTGATCTTCAGTTTTGGCAATGGTTTCCATCCCAGCACAACTTTTGGATGAAAAGTTCAACTAAAACAACAAACGTTAGAGGAAGTAACATGAATACTTGCTTAACTTAGTAAACACTGGTTTGAAACTCAAGTCCCAGCATAAAAAAGAAATTAAGTATCTTCTACTTACCCATCAAAATACACACAAAAAAAGTAAAAACTGTTCTTCCACAGGAAAAAAACAGATTTTGTTGTCAACAAGTTTAGAGGCATCAATCGGGCATTCACAGAGGAAAACACAGAGCCATGCTCAACAAATCCTAACCTTGAACTGGAAAAGCAGCTCCCACAATTTTAGCTACTCTGAACCACTCACAGGCACAAAGCAGCTAGTCTCCTTGCAGTATCAATTAAATAAAGGCAAACAGAGCCTGATGGTTCTGCATTAATCCTTGGACCACTTCCACTGTTTTGTCCTTCATTAGCCAATCATCCAGACAGTAGGAAGTACGAACTACTGCCCAGAGCACAAATATCACAACTGGGGAGCTAACGACATGTACTTGCAGTACTCATATCAGCATCAAGGTAACGTTTGGGATTATCAACTGGAACAGCAAGGACAGAACTAGGCCTGGATTTAATCACTGCTTGCACGCACAATGTACAGAAGTTGGAATATTCATAATCCATCACAACTCTTTCCTGACGGCACAACTGCTGCCAGCCCCTCTCTTCTGGCAACAGATGTAGGCAGTTAGGATGGAAGCCTGCCTCTGTTTTCCCATCCCTGCACATTACCAAATGGACCATCACAAGCCGCCACACAAATTACCAGGCTGTGACAAGGCAACTGCTACAAGGATGCTGACAGCCTGCCATGACAAGAGCTGCTGCTGCTGCTAGCTCAAAGCCACAGACAGTTCAGTCCACTCCAAGAAGTGTTGTTAGCACTGCTGCTGTTGGTCACCAAACTCTCCCCAGATCCCCCAAGGCACTCACCACCTGAGCCTACTTCCTTTCCACCAACATGCCCAAGTATTCCTGCTCTCAGATATATTAAAAAATAAATTTTATTTCACAGCATCACAGAATCACAGAATAATTAAGGTTGGAAAAGACCTTTAAGATCATCAAGTCCAACCATCAACCCAACACCACCATGCTCACTAAACAATGTCCCAAAGTGCCACATCTACACATTTTTTTAACACTTCCAGTGATAGCGACTCCACCACCTCCCTGGGCAGCCTGTTCCAATGTTTGATGACTCTCTCAGTAAAGAATTTTTTCCCAATATCCAGTCTAAACTTCCCCTGACACAACTTGAGTCCATTTTCTCTCTTTCTATTGCTAGTTACTTGGGAGAAGAGACACACCACAACCTCCTTTCAGGTAGCTGTAGGGAGTGGTAAGATCTCCCCTCAGCCTCCTCTCCTCCAGCCGCTCCTCACAAGACTTGTTCTCCAGACCCCTCACCAGCTTCATTGCCCTTCTCTGGACATGCTCCAGCATTGCAATGTCCTTCTTGTAGTGAGGGGCCCAAAACTGAACACAGTATTTGAAGTGCAGCTTCACCAGTGCCGAGCACAGGGGTACAATCACTTCCCAACCGTTGCCGGCCACACTGTTTCTGATAGAGGCCAGGATCCTGTTGGCTGCCTTGGCCACCGGGGCACACTGCTGGCTCATGTCCAGCTGGCTGTCAACCAGCATGCCCAGGGCCTTTTCCGCTGGGCAGCTCTCCAGCCACTCCTCCTCAAGGCTGTAGCGTTCTGTGGGGTTGCTGTGACTGAAGTGCAGGACCCGGCACCTGGCCTTGTTAAAATTCATGCAATTGACCTCAGCCCATCAATCCAACCTGTCCAGATCCCTCTGCAGAGCCCTCCTCCCCTCAAGCAAATCAACACTCCCACACAACTTGGTGTCATCTGCAAGCTTACTGAGCGAGCACTCGATCCCCTAATCCAGATCATCAATAAAGATATTAAACAAGACCAGCCCCAAAACTGAGCCTTGGGGAACACCGCTTGCAACCTGCCGCCAACCAGATTTAACTCAGTTCCCACAACTCTCTGGCTTGGCCTTCCAGCCATTTTTTTACCCAGCAAAGAATACAACTGCCTAAGCCACGAGCCTCCAGTTTCTCCAGGAGAATGCTGTGGGAGACAATGTCAAAGGCTTTACTAAAGCCCAGGTAGAGCTCTCACACTCAAGAGCTCAGCATTGCCATTGTGAACTTCAGCAGTGTTACAGCACTAAGCCTGTCTCTATCTAAGCTGGACCAAGCTGGGAAACTGCTTCAAACAAGCTTTCTCATCTACACTGACTTCTTCATACTTCCCAAGAGCCCGACTGCCCTTGTAATTAATTAGAATAATGTAGCACTTCCTGCTCTAACAGTAAAGTTGAAGCAACAATCGCCCAGTCTGTTTCCCCTTGGATTTGGAACCAAGAGCAGGTGGTAGAGATACAAAGCGATCCCCAAGTTTACAGAACAACATCAGGCATCAGCCTTGTCATTCCACTGTCCTTCAAATGATGAAGGCTCAATACTGTAAGATTAAAACTACTGTCAGCAGACACCTGAGCATCTTTGTAACAGCTGAGAACAGTTCACACAAAAGGAAGCAGATAATGGTGAATGGGAACTCATCTGCCAAAGTCAACTTAATTAAAGCTCCTGAAAGCATGATTTAAATAAAGGTCATACTTCTGATCCTCATTCAAACTTGCAATGAATCGACAATAAAGTAAAAAGGCAAGAAGAATGAGGTGACAGGCAAACTCACACTTCAAGCTTGCAAACTGAAAGACCTCTTTTAGACACTGCTGAAACCACAAGAATTTAAAAAAAAAAAAACCCAGAACTTAAAAAAAAAAATTTAAAAAGCTGCTCAGAATCCTTATAAAAGTAAACAAACAAAATATAACCAATATAGAACACCAACAACTGTAAGTTACTGACTGGTCACTAGGAAGAATCATGGAAGTAATGATTCACCAACACTGATAAGCAAGACAGAAATCCTTAGCTAATTGTGTCTCTGATAATTAATCAGACTCCAGCCACAAATCTCAATAATGCAACTTACCAGGACTCCAGCTATAATAACAGCAATTTAGTTGTCACTAAGAACTAAAAAGAGAAGCCATTGCACCAGGTCTTGAAGATAGACAGTAGGCTGGCAAGATGATACTATGGATCACCATAGCCAGGAGTCCAGGCTGCCTCATCCTCTTGGCAGAAGAGCTATTGGGGGGCTGGAGGGGAAAGCAACTGTCATCAAGAGTTTCTGCCACAGCTCCCAGCCAGAAAAAGGGCAGCCTCCAGAATTTCTTATACTGGTTTCATGCAGGACAGGCTCATGAATACAGGACCTGTGGATACTCTGGATCATTGCTGAAGCCCTAGAAATTCAACTGATTTGAGCAAAGTTACCAAGAGAGACTGAAGCCAGGAAGAGCAGTCTCCCAAGCTGAGAGATGCTGATGACGTCCTTCAAAAACGGGGGCTATGCATGCTATCCACCACACAGAGTCTTTCATTTGGATGACCCTGAAGGGTAGAGATAAGAATCTGCAAGGTACTCAAATCTAAAGAGACATAATACATGGTGAACCAAAGTATCACAAGTCATTAACTACTTTATTCAGTGGAAGGCAAAGCAAACACCACCACTTTCTTGCAGCTATTGCCTTTAGTTGCAGTGAAGCTATTTTTTTATAAAATTCCTAAACAGAGAATTGTAAATGTAATCTTTTTTAATTTAGCCACAAACAAATGGACTGGTTCTAAGGTTATTTCCTCTCAGACATACAGACTAGTCTTTAAACTGCAGATTACTCTTTAAAACTATTGCCAAATATAAACAGACTAACCAGAGTTATACAGGATTTAATCACACCCACAATGAATCTGTGCAAGCCACAATGGGATGAATGTTATTTCTTGACTAGCAAAAGATAAGCAGTACTTAAACTGACCTATTGCGGGGTGGGGGGATACACAGCCACAACTTAAATCTTTTTTTTTTTTGTTAAAAGCTCTTCCTGCAGCTCGACAGAAGCAGGTGGGCAGGCCCTGCCCAAAACCCTCCTCCCTCTATCACCCTCCTCCAGCAGAAGTACAAGCACCAAGGAGAGAAGCACCTGCTGCGGAGCCGGGGTGCTGGGAGGCCAGGGTACCCACACTGACACCCACAGGTGCCCCGGCATCAACTTGTGCCACCAGCCAAGAGAGGGGAACTGACGCCTTGCTCCTCATGCCGCCGGCGGCCTGCTCAGCGCTGGGGCAGTCAGCCCCTTCCATCCCCGCTCGCCCAGGACAGCCTCTCCCTGGGCACCCTGACCCAAACCTTCACCCAGGTCGGGTCAGGCCAGGCCGGTGGAGCCTCTTCCCTCCCGCCACACCTCCCAGACAGATCTCCCCTCATGCCGGGCCCAATCACGGCCCTACAGCCCCAGGTCAGGCCGGGCCTCCCAACCCCCACACCACGAACCCTCCTCCTCAGCTCCCCGGCCAGATCGGGCCCTTCCTTCGGGTCAAACCGAATATCCTCTCCCACCGGCCAGGCCCAGCCCGCTCTGGGCCCTCAGCACGCCCCGTCACACCGCCCACCCCAGCCCGGCCCTCCTATCCCCTCAGGCTAGGCCTGTCCCACCCCCACGGTCACGGCAGGCCCCTCTTCCCTCCCGCGCCGGGCCCCACCTGCCCTCTTTGGCCTCCTGTGCCGGGCTGTCCTCGGTGATGACCTGCGGGCGGAGCGGCCGGCGCTGCCGCAGGCCCTCCGCCTCATTCATGCTGCCGCCGCCCGGCCCCGGCCTCCCTCCACACACCCCCAAGGAGCCGCCCCCAGTGGTCCCGCCCCCACTGGCCCTAAGACACGCCCCCTCCCCTCAAGCGGGACCGCCCCCGCACCGCGGCGGGCGTGAGGTGAAGGGCGCCCTAGTCCCTCGGCCGCCGCTGGGCCCATCCCCGCCAGCGGGCAGAACGTGCTAATAGCTACCCTGTCGCCACGGGGACCTCGACGAGCTCCACCGCCGCCTCCTGGGCAACCTGGGGCTCCCGTAGGCAGGGCCGGTGCTGCAGCCGTCCCTCTCTCGGGCGCGGCCTGGGCACGGCGAGCGCGAGCCCCAGGGCCCGCAAGATGGCGCCAGAAAACCGCGAGGGAGGGGGTGATTATCATAGACTCATAGCGTTTTAAGGTTGGAAAAGACCTCAAAGATGAGCAAGACCAGCCGTCAACCCAACGCCACCATGTCCACTAAACCATGTCCCGAAGTGCCACATCTGCACGTTTTTTAAACACCTCCAGTGATGGTGACTCCACCACCTCCCTGGGCAGTCTGTTCCAATGCTTGAACACTCTCTCAGCAAGGAATTTTTTCCCAATATCCAGTCTAAACCTCCCCCGGTGCAACTTGAGGCCATTTCCTCTCTTTCTATTGCTAGTTACTTGGGAGAACAGACACACCACAACCCCCTTTCAGGTAGTTGTAGAGAGCAATAAGGTCTCCCCTCAGCTTCCTCTCCTCCAGACTGAACAACTCCAGTTCCCTCAGCCGCTCCTCATAAGACTTGTTCTCCAGACCCCTCACCAGCTTCGTTGCCCTTCTCTGAACACGATCCAGCCCAAAACTGAACACAGTATTTGAGGTGCGGCCTCACCATTGATGAGGACAGGGGCACAATCACTTCCCTACTCCTGCTGGCCACATTGTTTCTGATACAGGCCAGGATGCTGTTGGCCCTCTTGGCCACCTGGGCACACTGCTGGGTCCTCGCCAGAGAGGCAGGGGAAATGGTCTCCAGTGTGATGGGAAGGCAGAGGCAGGAGGCTCTGGAATGCAGATGGCAAATCCCTTACTGGCTCCCACAGCTAGTTACTGGGGTGTGAGCTGGCAGGCCCTTCTTCATGTCTGCCTGTCCCCCTCAACAAACTGTGCACCCATATGATGACTTAACCATGACATGAGGGGTGACACCCATGCGCCCCCATCTTTGCCAGCCGAGAGGCTCACAGAACATCCCCTTTGCTCCTGCCTTGCTCTTTTGGGTAACACAATGTGCTGAGATTCTTCTGACTTCTTTGCCTTGCTCGGGAGCAGCAGCGCTACAGGAAGGACCCTGGTGCCAGCACCAAGACTGGACCCATGGCTTTTTTTAACACTGCAAAAAACAGTGTTTAGCAAGTGCAGCTCAACACACAAGCACTGAAACAGGGGACCCCTCCACCTGCACTGCCAGGGAATGAGAAAGAGTATTTGGCATCACACCTAGCAACAAAACCTGTGGGTCTTCCACAGAGAGGGGCTGCGGCCAGGAGAGGGGCAAGGGGCTTTTCTCTCTGTTTGGGTTGACTTAAGGCAACAGGCTCAAGAGCTGCAAGACAGCTTAGCACAGAGTGTTAAGTGCCTTCCCCAAAGGCACACACTTTCCTCAACAACCATCTCACCCCAGGACCTTGTGAGTAGTATTCCACAACCTCTCCTCCCAACTCTGCTGTGAGGCTACTGTGATTCCTGGGGGTGCAGAGGGCTGAGGCACAGAGGAGTAAAATAGCATCTCCAAGGTCCAATAGATAGAAAAATAAACTTGAGTTTTCTCCCCAAATCCTTCTATCCAGGACAAAGCAGGGCTAGGCTTACTGCCATAAAACACATTATGCACCTCTAGACTCAGCCAGAAGACAATTCCCTGTCAAGAATTGTCTATTTTCAAGCTGGAAAATAATCAGTGTTCCTGCTTAGTTTAAAAACAGAAACGTGTTGCTGGAATCAGTTTCTGTGGCTTTAACTGGCCACAGAGACAGCTCTTGAATATAATTGTGTTAGGCTGGAAAACAGTCTCCATTTTACCAATAAATTCTCAGTAAATAAATCAGGGCAGCTGCAATAGCAAAACACAAAGTGGGGAGATAGGCACCTGCCTTTCTATCTAGCCCTTTCCGTGACTTGTTGGAGACACTTGGCCAGAGGGTTGCAAGAGCTAAGAGTGGCATTGGAAGCTTTCCAGAAGCAGCTGCTGGAGGTAACAGGAGAAGTGGCTAATGAGGATATTCAGCGTCCATCCCTGCATTATAACTATAGTGTTATCCACGTGGTATGCAGAGGGTGAAATGCAATCTCCCTCACTTCTTAATGAACAAGGCGCCCTGCAGAGGATGGATTCCTGGCACTTACAAACGATCCATGGCACCTGGAAACAAATTTCTTCTCATCTGCCTGGCTCTGGGACAGCTACACACTTTCCACACAATGCTGTCTCTCATATTCTGCACACACATCTCATTTTCACTCCTTTTCCCCTTGTGCATGCTGTGCACGAGACAAGGAGGTTAGCAGCTGAACTGTCCATATCAACTAATGGTAATTAATTGTTCCCACTAATTGTTGTCTGTTTGCATCACACAGGAAAATGAGTGTAGAGCAGTGTGACCTCGGGACTTAGATGAGACATGCAGCTTACTGACACGCAAATGCTAGTTCTTCAACTTTTGAGTTGTTTTGCAGTGGCAGTTTTCTGGCAGTAACTCATTTCCTGTGAGCTACTGTTTAGAGAAAAGCAGCAAAGCAAACCAGCAATTTGGATGACAAGTTGACACACCCTGATCTGGAACTCCTTTGCCTTTCTTTGGTCTGTGCTGGCACACTAAAATAATCAGGACAGGCAAAAGCAAGTCCAAAGAACTGAAAAAGTCCCAGACCCTTCAGGGGAAGGAGGGCTGGACACCTGTGATGCAAAGACAACCCATCACACAGAGAAAGATACTTCTTTTAATGAAAATATGAATATAGAGATCATTGAAGAAACTGGTTTTGGTCAAGGACAATAAATGTTTTTAAAGCATGATTACAAGAAAACAATTAAGTGAAAGGCTTAACATTAGACTGTACAACATACATTTCGTCTCTAGAAAGACAGATTTCCCTTTTCTAAAATTAAGAAATTCATGGTCTGTGTCTCCAGTGCATGAAAAGGCACCATGACTGGGTCTCACTGGCAAAACCAAGTCAGGGAAAAAAAGCAAGCACATTTGGCCTTCACAACAAACTGCAATAGGTAAAATTGACTCTGGATCTCTTTTAATGAAGCTTACAAAGGCAATCTGGCAAATAACACACATTATTCATGGACACACAAAGGTTTAGAATAGTTCTGCTTTTCTAAGGAAAAGAATTGCCCCCAAGTTTGTCCCACAATCCCAGTGTCAAGTATTCCATATATCATTACCTCCTTCACTGATTAGTGAAGATCAGCTCTTAAGACTGCAGGCCCGGGGTCTTTTGCAAGCTACCTCCTTCCTAGCATTTCAAGAACTGAGGACATCGGTGCCAGTTCTGCAGGCTGGTGCAACAAGCCTGGTGGCAAGGTGAGACTGCTGCATGCAAAGCAGAAAGAACTGCCGCCACACACCAGTGCTGATGTTCGTGACGTGCAGGGAATAACAAAAATGCAAAGCTTGACTCAGGCTTGCACTGAAGATGCAACCACTGCAGTCAGCAGAAATCATGGGGAAAAAGAAGAAAGGGGGACTTCTCTAGCTCTAACAAATTTCATCTGTTTGGCACAGCTTTCTATGAGTAGCCTACCCAGCAAACAATAGTATTTTTTTTTTTTTTGTAAGAAGCACCAGTTCCAAGCCCTGCCTAGCTCTGTTTCTACTAGCCTCAGGGTGCTACTAGATGAACTGAGCATGGGATGTTAGCTCCAAGAGCTGATGCTGGTATACTCGGCAGAAGTACAGTTTTACCAGGAGAGGTGGGGGCTGAGGCTGCCCAGCAGGAGCTGTGTCCACTGCAGAACACCACACAGTGGTGGGCAGCACAACAGCAGCACGTGCTCTCTTTGAATACCCCATGGGAGCCTCTGAGCAGATGGGACATCCCAAGGACCCCAGCCGAGTTGTGGAAATAAACAAGGAAGAATGGCACCCTGGTACTGGATGGCAGGCATGTGGCACTCTAATCTTGTACATGCGGGTGACATGCTTTATTTTAGCAAAGGTGCTTTGTAAGGCTTCAGAAGTTCACAGTATGAGGCTTGTTTGTAACTACAGTCTGTCCACAGCATAATGCCATGGCTGTGAATTTACCGGGGTGCTGCAGCTACCTGGTCAGTCTGTAACCTTCCTGGCAGCCATGGTCCCTAATCCCATGCAAGTTGAGACAACAGGGATGCAGGTGAGGGAGCACCACCTATCTCCCATTTTCCCTGACCAAAGGAATTGCATAACTAACGTCCCAATGCACCAAAGCACATTGCTCCTCACATAGCTAGGTTTGATGAGACAGTTCAGATTAATTAGACCATGCGTCTGTGACCACTGGGACACACTGTAGCATGGAAATTTCAGGTCAAAAGGACAAGGAAATTCTATATCCATAATACAGGAAATGCTTTCTTGACAAAAAGGAAAGTGTGTAACCTTCCAAAGTAATTTTGCTTCCTCCACACTGTATTTCATACTGCATGGAGACAACTTGTTTAAACAAGAGACTCTACTTTTTCTGACAAAAACATTAACTCCTGGCTGCTTCCCGCTTGAAAATCACTTAAGCGTTGGGTTTTTTTTTTTATTTTGGCATGGCAATAGAGGATATATGTAGTGGCTGCCTCCTAAAATATTTACCATCCTGTCAACTCTATCACACCTTCTGATCTTCAGCTTCCCACGAAGTCCACAGGGTGTCTACTTACCTTAAGCAAAAAGGGATTACAGTCAGAAGGATGGGAATTTTAATGAAGAATGATATTCCCTGATGTATCATCCAGGCACTAGAGACATATAAAATAAATTTAAAAATAAAGAACAGCAAATGCAGCCAGTGGAACTGGATCCCAGAGGAACTCTGGGATCTAAGACAACACGCCTGTCTTTGAGAACACATCGTACTGCAAGGAGCTATTTCCCCATTTGGTACCAGAATATCTTCTATACAAAAAAAAAACCTCACCACTCCTCTCCCAGTCCTACAGGATCACCTATCCATTTCCTTCCTGCCTTTCCTGCCTCCAGTTAGGTGCACAGATTGTCTTTCCAGTACACAGTCCCACCGCAAAAGGTAGTGCTGCTCCAGTTAAATTCAGCAATAAGTCACCCCTGTAAAACTAGGGCAAAAAATTACCGATTACTCACGGGTTTGGCAGGCCAAAACACACATCTCCGTGAAACTAAGCAGACTGTCATGTGAGAAAGACAGAGGCACTGCAAGGTTTGATGAAGTGACGGTGCTAGAATGGTGGTTAGCAGTCACTTGGTTTAGGCAGGCTAAGATGGAGAAGCTCTGCCTGAGCCCTTGTTGCACGCTCCCAGGATCAGCACTGTGCATGCTACGCTGGCTTTTGCACCCAGGGAGAGGGGAGGAGTCCTCTAACATGCCTTCCTGGCATGCTCAGTGGCCCCTCCAACCACTCCAAACCCCTCAGCCAGCTTAAATCAAATTTAGCAGTGGCAGAAGTCTCAAAGGCCTTCAGCACCTACAGGCTTTTCCACAACTTTCAGTGGTGTAGTAGAAGACAGGAGACCTACTAGCAAATTATTCTGAACAGCCCAAAGGAATGCTTCAATCAAAATGTGTTCATGATAAAATGAGTCCAGAAATAAAACACTGAATAGATTAGTTGCAATTTTGAAAGCATATGAAAAACAAAGGCTATTCTGAGGTTGCTGGTCTGGAGTGCTATCATCACTTTCCAGAAGGCATCTAAAAGGCACTTCCCTCTTCTTTGTGGATTGTACAGTTTGCATGTACCCACCTGGAAATGAATGCTTTGGAAGATCAGCACAGAAGCATGTAGAAGGGGCAGACGTGGTAGGACCCAAGTTGATACAATAAGCATTAAGTCATAACTTCTGACAGGAGAACCAACCTACCTCCAAAGTGGCTGCCTGTCTTTGTTGGAGAAAATAAGATTACAGGCCATTTGGGAGTGGGCTAAAATAATCATTCCTTGGTCAGAAATCACACAGCCTAGCAATTCACAATGAAGCACATCTCTCTCCACTTCAAACCTCCTTGAGCACTTCAGGATTTTGTTTCCCAGTGATTCTCTGACAGACAGCAAGAAAACACCATAGTTGCTTTCCATAGCAACTTCAAGAAACAAAGGCACCTACGCAAATCACCAACCGGCAACAAAGAATTACAGGTTGTAGATCATCACTCTTAATATGCAGAAGTGAGCCACAATGGACAACATTGATCCAACTGTCATCACTGATGAGGAAGAGGACACCTACTTTAAAAACCCAGGTGGTGATCTCAGTTTCTCAATGCAGAATAAAAACATACAGGACCAGACCCCTCCTACGCAACTGGCAATACACTGAAGACATGTAGGAGGTCCAGCAGTAGGCTTTGTGGCTCAGTTTTGCAGCTGGAAGTGCTAGTGCTGGGTTGCCTAGGTGGGACATGAAGGTACCCAGGCTCACCACCTCTGGCAAATCCCAGGACATATAGTGGTAGGAAGAAATACTTATAAGGAAAGACAAAGGAGGTATTAGAACAACTGGGTTAAACACAAGAAACAATTATCAGACTAGCCATGTCCTTCTCATTTCCGTAATAACACATATGCAACATCTACTAGAATACCCAGCATTGCTGAAAAGGCACAACAGTTGCAGTGAAATATAGCTACCTGAACTCAGATATCCAAGCTAAAGGAAAAATTGAAGAAGTGTATTCCAGGGCTTCTTTTAAAACAGCAGAAGTATTGTATAAAAACATTTCCCTGGACAGTAGCATTAAAATGAGAAACATTAACATCTGCATCTTGCTTCAGCTAGTATAAAATTTCATCGTAGCAAATGGAAACCACCAATGGCTGCTCTACAACAGCCCTAAAAGCAATGAAAGGGAGCTCACTGACTGTGCAAAACTGCAGATTGCTCCTAGCTCTGTGCATCTCAAAATACATTCTGGAGCAGAAAATCTTGTTCCTCTAGAAGGGAACAGAGTTTTTAAAAAAAACACCAAGAGAACGGTGTCATTTGCCTGGTTATTTGAGACCTTCCACATTTCCAGAGGAGAGAGATTCCAGAGCTGCCCATTATGAGGAACACTCCTCCTTGTATTTCTGGTAAGCATCCAGTATCTCCTTGACAACACTTGGATCATCAAGTGTGGTGACATCTCCCATGTTGCTTGATTCTTCAGTGACTACTTTCCTCAGCAGCCTTCTCATGATCTTCCCTGATCGGGTTTTAGGAAGACGTTTCACCACCTGCAGAGAAGGGAAAGACACACCTATATTAGAACCTGGGTCCTGCTGGAAACCACAAGGAAATTTGGCTGAACTATCCTAAGCCTGACACACTATCTCATGGGCATAGCTCCTTTAAGGCTCCTGGGAAATACTAGGCCATTGAGCACACTAGTTTATGTCCAAGGAAAGGAGCGTCGCTAGCATCAATTCCTCATGCTATAAATTTTATCCTTATTTAAGTGGACTTTGTCCCCCATTTACTCATTGCTGTGTATCTCCAGGCTGGGTGCTGCAGGACGCACAGTTCTTTGGAGAATCAGGTCCTGAATAAGCTGTTAACTATTGAACTAGAAAGCTAGTTACATTTGAAAACTCAGATGACACAGATCTCAACACATTACCAGAACAGACACACATATTCCCCCTTAGAGGGCAGGAATATGAAGCACACAATACTGCACACCAGCTACAGGGTCTCCTACTCAAGGGTAGCTCCTGCCTGCTCGTTTCTCCCTGCCTGATTACATCTGTCAGCCTACACGCCTTCCTTCATAACTAGAAGAACGATAAATGTCTTGGCTACACTTCCTGCAAAGGACTTAGCAGCAGATTCAAAGGCTTTAGCATAAACTTGAGCCTGGTAAAGAGTTCTCAGGCACTGAACAGAGATGCTAGCAGGTCCCACATTTTGCTACATGATCAGGCCAGTATTAAAAGCATTAACTAACATGCAAGGAAAGAGTTGTTGGACTTCTCTGCAGGACTACCCCCAAACACAGGCATTTCCTTGCAAATCTGCAAGTTCTGAACGCTGCTCCAATCCACTGAGAATGTCCTGGGTTGTTCCAAGTTGAATGAGCCATTCTTGCCAGCTCCTGTGGTATTTTGTAACCTGTGCCTTGGTGTCCACCTTCCAAGCATGTGGCTAAAGCAGAGCCCCTCAAAGAAGGGGTCTGGTCACTGCCTCCAAGCAGAGAGTGGAAAGGATGCAGGTGGGCCTTGAGGGCAGCTAAGAGGCAGCTTTGTGCACTCTTCCCAAACACATAAAGGGAGCTGCTGAAAGGTGAGGAGGCTTCAAACAGAGCCTGGAGTCCATCAGTGCTCCCAGGGTCAGGATGAATACATGTCAGAGTTATGCAACAGAAACAGCCAGTGCTTTGAGACCCAGGGTTGATGCTACTGATCAATGCAAAATAGCTGGGCAGTGGACTCTCAGTGACACTGAAGGTTGTGGCATTTCTCTACAGCTTGGTGGGGTTTTATCAAGGGGTTAGCTGAGAGCAAGAGCTGTACGGAGCAGTAATGCTGCTGAATGGTGAACAGGGACATCAAGCGCGTCTTGAGGCACAGGGTGGGCCTGGGGTTCCCCTCTGCCAGAGCTCTTGCCAAGCATGGTGCTCTCAACACTCTGTGCATCCCATTTAAAGGGTTGTTCAGCACTTGGCCCAAATGGAGCAGCCTCAGGGTAGCTCTAATACGTGCTCTGTAACAGGCCCACTGAGAAGCTGCTCCGCAGGCTGGAGCAGCTGTAGTATCCCAGCCACCCTCTGGGTCACTGCTGATCCTCAGGCATGAAGAAGGAGCATAGGCAGGCACCTGCCCTCCCCTCATGCTAGTTCTATTTTCCTGCTTCTTTGTCCTGCCACAGAGGGATGACAGACAGCACTGCAGGCAGGAAGGTGAGGCTTGCCCAATGTGACCATTCCTGCTCCTGGTACCAGTTAGTCTCCCACTTACCAGAATGTGGTCAGGCACAGCATATTTTGCTATCTTGGAAGCCACTATGGTTTTGAGCTCTTCTTTCACACGGTCTATATGAGTTGTCTGCTCCTTTAGCACTATGAAAGCAAAGGCACCTGCAAGACAGATGAGCATAAGCCACATACCTCATATTAGATCCTGGCTGGCAAGACCAGAGATCCTCATTTAAATGCTGAGGCAGGTTTCAAATCATTCCTATGTGCAATCTAGGGGCTGCCAAGAAAACCATAGATCCTGTTTACAAAAGGGAGTCAGATTCCAGCCCTCAAATGATAGTCCAGCCTTGTCTTGGCATCTACAGACCAGACAGATCTCAGTGACAACGACAACTCAACATAAATTACAAAAGTGTCATTGGGATCAAAAGCTGGCCAACACAAACCAGCTATTCCCATTCTGTTCAAAGGACATCTCTGAGCACGATCCTTTTAAAGGAAGCTCATATGAAAACACTATATGCTAAAACAGTTTAGGGAGTAATACCTTTATCCAGCTTAGGAAGATGCAGTTATTTTCATGGCTCTCTTTGCCTCTTGGGGCTGCAATGCAAATCAACCGAAGAATAACTGCCCCCCCATTCCCTAGGCACCTCCTAACATGCAGCCCAAGTTACAAATTAAGGAAAGTATACATAGATGTCATGGCAGGGCACTGCTTTTCACATACCTTCTCCTTTGATCTTGTGTGGATATCCAATCACAGCTGTCTCAGGGACCTCAGGATGATCAGCCTTCACAAAAAGTGAAACAAAAATACACAGAGCATAACAACTGCTTCAAGCCCTGCAGAGCATGTGCCAGTTGCTCTAGGAACAAAACACCTTGCCATATCTTACCCTCCCCTGGCAGATCCTGCTGACAGCACAATAGGAAAGCTGGATGCTACCTTCTTACAGCATGGTCAGCTGGTGGCCACAGCCATGGCCATGTCTCTGGGAGTAACATTTACTCACTGGATTGGCCCTGCTTTTAAACACACAGATAAGAACTCTTACATACACTGCTAAGCCCACTGCACACCAAGCTGGATTTGCACCAGCTGGAAACCTGCTTTCTTCTTTGTGCTATTGTCTGTGCATGACTACAGTCCCAAGTGGTGACTGGCCACGGCCCAATCACAAGCCAAACCAGTCCTGCATTGCACTGTGCCACAGGGAACTATTGCTAGCAGAGCAAAAGCGAAGCTGCCAACATCACAGTCCACATTTGACTGGTGTTTCTAAGTGCCCAAAGCGCACCAGAAGGCAGAAAAAAATCAGGCTTCTTCATCTTCCCAGAAGGGGGAAAGGGTTGTTTCGCCAAATGCATATTTTTTATTATTATGCTACACAACAGTGATTTATTCTGTCACACTTCAGAGTTTAATTTAACATTGGTCTGCAGTATGAAGAGAATTTGGGTTACAGATCAGAAGAAATTGCATATCTGAATCCCACACCAAAGACTGGATTATGCTATCTTAAATTAGATTAAAATATGAAAGGAAACATCACAAAGTAATCTAAGCACATAAATACATTTGTGTATACACATGCATATACATACATAGAGAGGGAGAGAACTGGATCCTGTATCTACCATCAGAAACCCACACAGACAAAAAAAATCAGAGAGGAGAAAGTAGGATCCTGTGTGCTATGTGAACACAGCTCAGGTTTACCAAATGTTACATTTAAGTGCCATTTGCAGGCAAGGCACATAATATATAAATAAATATTCAGGTCAAGCTTTGAAGATAAAGGCTCTGAAGACTTTTTGTTTTCAATTCCCTGAGCTAATATTATTTTCTCTCAGAATGACAAGTTAGCTTCGCAGCTGATATGAATCAAGGTTGCTTCGTATTTAACACTGATGAATTCTCAGTCATACTCTGCTAGTTCAGACAAGCAAGAACCACAGATTTAGGAAGGAGAGGTTAGGTGTTAGCAGAGGGGAAGGAATAAACAGGAGAGATAATCCCTTATGGAAACTCCACCAGCATCCAAAATTACAACTGCAACAGTACGTCACTGAAACACAGCTCTGACAGTCTGACTGCAGGGACTGCCCATGGTGTGACTCCTCTCACTTGCCCATTTGTTGTCTCCTTAATAAGGGAGCTGTTTCCTTTTGCACATTTTCTAGTCATTATGCATCAAGCTGTGTGTATGTAGGGACAGGGGTTTGAGGGCAAGAGGCCCTGCACTTGTTTAAATTCATAAAGCTTCTTTGAAAGGGCCACCCTGCCTCACAGATATGCCCTGTCAAGGGACCTCTACCTGCTTGGAACTTACCATTGCATCTTCTATCTCTGCTGTCCCAAGCCTGTGTCCGCTGATGTTAATGACATCATCCACGCGCCCTGTTATCTGGTAATAGCCTTTCTTGGTCCTGTAAGCACCATCCCCCGTGAAGTAGTAACCTACAGCAAAGACATGTGGGTGGTCAGCAGCAAGAAGTGTGCCAGCCTGTTGCTCTGGGCTCTAACGCAGAATAGACTATGCTCTAGCGTGGTGAGTAGGGTAGGGTGGATCAGGCAGCTCGCAAGGCCTCCTAAGCTTACAGCTGCGTGACATGCCACACACCATTTCCCACTTCCCTCTGCAATCCTGAACCTTCATCTGGTCTACCTGGGCTGTGCTGGCTCCTAGTAAGCACCTGAGCAGCACCAGGACAGCGCTCAGTTCTCTGCCAAGATAGGCAAAACGACTGTAGGCAATCAGCCGCATCTAGTGACTGATGTCCCCGTAGTAAACCAAGTCGAGAAACACAACACAGGATTCGCTGGATTTACAAAACCAAGGGGGGCTCTCTGATCTTCCTAGGCTTTACACACCTACAGCTGCACATCAGTGGTGTGCTCAGGCCTGGTGCATACAGCACTAAGATAAAACCACTTCAAATGCCATTTGCCATCATGCCGTAGGCTCTTGGTCAAACTGAGATCTGCCGCTAGCTATAGCTCGTGGAAAACTACAACTGTTCAGCTGAATGAGAGCAGTTCTATTACATTTTGTACATGGGAACACTGCCAATTTTTTTAATCACTTTACACTGGGACTGATGAAAAGCCATTTTCCCTCCTGGCTAACAAAGATTCAGATCCCAGATAACAGTCCTTCTCCACCATATGAGCACTGCAGAAACACTGCTATCAGATTAGCCAAAAAAAAAAACCCAACCCATGACAAGCATGGCTTTTGGAGAGTCTAAAACTTTTGATGGAAACTGAAAAAGACCCAATGGTTGCAGGAAATTCCAGTGCCACTGAGGACATGTCTGGTGACACAAATTGTGTTGGCTCTTCATCAAAGACACATCCACATCTGAATTGTTCCTGTAGCACTTCTAAGCAGCAGCAGGCAGCTAGTACTGTGAAATTTAAAGGTGGTTCTTGCCAGGACCCATTATTGGCCAATTCATGGACTTTCAGTCATGCCTCCTGCCCTTCCAAATCAATTAAACAACTATCAACTAAATACCAACAAGATTTCAGATGCAAACATTTAGTGAGTAATAAAGGATGATGGGTTCATTAAATTTCTCCTATGAGTGTCCCATTCTTATTTCCCAACCCTTTTGGTACAACTGCTCAAGGGTAGGAAGGCTCTGAAGGGAGATCTGGACAGGCTGGATTGATGGGCTGAGGTCAATTGCATGAGGTTTAATAAGGCCAAGTGCCGGGTCCTGCACTTCGGTCACAACAACCCCATGCAATGCTACAGGCTTGGGGAGGAGTGGCTGGAGAGCTGCCCAGTGGAAAAGGACCTGGGGGTGCTGGTTGACAGCCAGCTAGACATGAGCCAGCAGTGTGCACAGGTGGCCAAAAAGGACGATAGCATCCTGGCCTGTATCAGAAGTAGTCTGGCCAGCAGGAGTAGGGAAGTGATCATGCCCCTGTACTCAGCATTGGTGAGGCCGCACCCCGAATACTGTGTTCAGTTTTGGGCCCCTCACTACAAGAAGGACATTGCAATGCTGGAGCATGTCCAGAGAAGGGCAACGAAGCTGGTGAGGGGTCTGGAGAACAAGTCTTGTGAGGAGCAGCTGAGGGAGCTGGGGTTGTTTAGTCTGGAGGAGAGGAGGCTGAGGGAGACCTTATCGCTCCCTACAGCTATCTGAAAGGGTGTTGTGGTGTGTCTTTTCTCCCAAATAACTAGCAATAGAAAGAAAGGAAATGGCCTCAAGTTGTGTCAGGGGAAGTTTAGACTGGATATTAGGAAAAATTTCTTTACTGAGTCATCAAACATTGGAACAGGCTGCCCAGGGAGGTGGTGGATTCACCATCGCTGGAGGTGTTCAAAAAATGTGTAGACGTGGCACTTTGGGACATTGTTTAGAGGGCATGGTGGTGTTGGGTTGATGATTGGACTTGATGATCTTAAAGGTCTTTGCCAACCTTAATGATGCTATGATCCTATGATCTTACAGGATTGGCTCTCTAATGCCTATTTCCAAGTGCAACACAAAAGGCCCCAAAGAAAAGGTATTTCGACTTTAAAATTTGGGCATTAAAAATTTCTAAAAAATACATTCCATTTTGACAGCTAGAAATATCAACACTATCTAAGACCATCAGTGCATGCTTGCAACACGTGACACACAACCCCAAGGAACCAAGATCTGGCTGGTAGAGAAATATCAGGAAGTGAAAATATTCAGTGTACTTATACTGCAGTGCAAACTGCCTTCCCTTGGCACTTTTCTTACCTGGATAGGCTTTGAAATAGGCATCAACAAATCGCTGGTGATCTCCATAGATTGTTCTTGCCATGCCAGGCCATGGCTGGGCAATGCAGAGTGCACCAGACACATCATTGCCCTCTATAACCTTTCCCTGCAGGTTCAAGCACAGGAACAAAATAGGAATAGTAAGCGCTTCTGTATCATTGATCTGGCAAGAGTCACCCTGTTGCTCACTGCAGATTTGCCATTGTAGGGCCACAGGTGGAGAAAACAAATCCACTCTTGGAGCTACTATGCATCATCTGTATCATGCCTTCCTCACCCCTTGAGATCAGTGGCACAGCAGATAAGACAGTTTTAAGACTAAAAGGAAAGTGAGTTGTATGATTCTCTGGAGGGCAAGGCCAGCAAAGATGACAGCAAAGATGGGCCAAGCAGCCAGAGGATGTCTGGGATGACGCTAGCAGGGACATGCCTGGACCCCTGCCTTCCACTTTCACTTTGGTTAACTGCTACATTCCCTTACCAAACTGTATATGGAGGAGATTACATGCTTTACTGTTTAACAGAGCACTGGAGCACAGATGGGTATCGCTCTGCACAGTTTCACAGGCCAGTACCAGTTCTCTCACAAAACACGCACAGTTGCAGGGCCTCATGCCTTGCATTTCCCTTGGAAAACTCCACTAGTCCTGTTGGCTGCTCCAGTCTTGCCACATCACTGGATGTTGCATGCACTGCTCCAACTGTTCAGCTCCCTGATTCCCAGGAGCTGTGTGACTTTAGGCTTGCTCTCATAAATGGAGGCAGCAGCTCTTAAGTGTAAGACCATCAAAGTGGTGCTGAAAATGCAAATAGCCCTCTAGATATCTGCAGACAGCTTGCAATGTCCAGCTGGCAATCTGTACGGACATTTGAGACATGCTTGATATATAAATTGCTCATCTATTCCACTATTTTAATAGAGGAACAAACATCCTCCCAGATCCTGTTCCTCTGCCATCAGGAAGATGATTAAGGCAGAAACAAGCAGCAACTTCTTTTTCGGGCACCCAACAACAGCCTCAACTCACGTTCTCATCCATCAGCACGGGCACAATCCCAAAGAAAGGTCTCATAGCCATAGCTGGAATGATCTCAGCTTTCTCCTCTGCAGGCCGCGGGGCAATGCAGATGCCACCAGTTTCTGGAAGAATAATGAAAAACAAAATGTTTGGGGTCCATCCAATGCTGGATGAAAGCAAATGCCAGCTCTTTGTAGTTAAGTAAGAGAATAGCGAAGCCATCTTGCAATAAAAAGCCACTGGGAAGGAACTATGCAACACCAAGTAGCAGAGCTGTCTGAAAGCAGCACAGACCTGATAAACCAAGAGCTCTTTGTGAATACAGGAAAGGCTTACACATAGAAAAATGTCTGGCAAGCCAGGATGACACCTCCAAGACCTGTTCTATCTACAAGGGGTCACTGCAGCAGGTAGAGAGCAGAGAGCTGCAGGCAGATCCCCCCTTTGGTGAGCTTGGATCAAGAGCTACTCCTACTCCCTGTTTGCATGGTGCATCATTCAGTGCTGGCTGCAAAAATTGCTGCCCACTGTGTACATCAGTGACAAACCACCGTGTGGCCAAGCAGCCGCTTCAGGGGAAGACCAGCTCCCCATGCCCTAGAGCATCAGGATCGATGACGTCTGCCTTAGCTCTTCAAAGGCTCAGAGGAGAGCAGTATGTGGGCTACAGCAGCTGGCTTTGCACCTGACGGCCTGCGGACCCTGCAGCAGCAGCCACAACATGTATGTTCAAGACCCTTCCCACAGTCCCATCCGTGGCAAGTCAATCAGGCGCAGTGAAGACCCCAGTGATTCAGCTCAGGTACTCTGTTCCCTACAGCTGGCCCTAAGTCAGCTCACAGATAAACCTATTCCTCCAGCTACCAACCAGCAATGAACACAGGCAGCTCTAACACACACTTGCACCCTGGCCAGGTCCTTCTCACCCTAACAGGGCTGCCTGGTGGCAGGGACAGTACTCGCCAACCCTATTTCCTACCCTAAAAGTGATTTTACAGGGAAAGTATAAGCATGTCAGAGGATTTATCTTCTGGAGCTGTTTTTACAGCTATCTAAGGTTAGCATGAAAAGCACTTCAGGAGTCTGAATTACTATTATTCACAGAGTATGAGATTAATCTACCCCATACAGGCAGGTTGAGCTTATATTAAATTCAAAATTTAACCTTTTAATCATCCTTTTTCATTCCTGCTACGATGAACACTAAATCAGATTCCAACCTTAATCAGATCTTTTCTATTCTAAAACTAATTCAGAAATACAAGAGAGAAACAAA
Source organism: Phaethon aethereus (assembly GCF_964289735.1). Lineage (NCBI taxonomy): Eukaryota > Metazoa > Chordata > Aves > Phaethontiformes > Phaethontidae > Phaethon > Phaethon aethereus. Next base: position 115,736,624 of record NC_138576.1, read on the forward strand.
AAACAAAGGAGCATTAGGCTTTTAAAAATACAGCTCTATAAATAAAGGTATATTCTGCCACTTTGAGAGTGCATTCCTCTACCGGCTTTGCTGAGGTTGTGAAAACTGAAACCAGGGGTTGGAAAGGCTGAACTTGACCCTGAATTTGCATCCAGCTGCCCTGATGTGGCTATGAAGAGGAGTCTCTCTGAGGAACCCTAAGCATCAGACCTGCAGAAAATAGTTTCACAATGGGGCTTACGCATAGAATTATTTCACATTTCATTGATGGGCATGCATCCACTTCATATGTTTCTGTTTATTTTGAAAGGGTCATCTTGAATTTTTTTCAGAAAAAGAAAAAAGAACCCCAGACAGCCGCTCTTCTCTGTTTGCACAGGCAAAATCTGCATCAGAGCTGGGAACTTGATTAAGCTGATGGTTGCTCTTCCTAAGCTAGTACTCATTCTGAATACAGCACTGCAAGCTATGTTTCAACATGGGTTTTGCCACATCCTACACATCCTGCAGCCAGCTGCACAAAAGGCAGCAAAGTGACATTCCAGAGGCAGTTGCATAGTGGCAGGGGCACTTTAAAAAACATTTGCGTGGTAAAGACCTAATTTAAACTGGTTTAAAAGCACCCATTTTAGCCACTGACAGATGACAGCTAGCAAGGCTTGTAGGTTCTACCCTGCCCTTTTGAAGTCTGTCTCTTTAGAGGCAGAGCTGACAGAAGACAAGCCAGGTTTCCACATCACCTGTGCCCGTGCTGTCACCATAGTGCAAATCCACCCAGACTTTAAGCAAGGACAGCAGAGTCTGAGCCAAGATGGTGATGCATCGAAACAGCCTCCCCGCTGCCATGGGTAAATCATCTCTGGCAGCAGGGTGGAGCATGTACTCTCTGCCACCGTTGTCTTCACCACCACAGATAGACTGGACTGACTACTTCAGGGGGAATCCATCTCAGAAGCATCAGCCCAGTCCAAATCACTGTAAGATTATGCCAACAACAAAAGGGCCTGTTCAGAGATGTCTTTCAAAACCAGCTTTTGTTCACAGCTGCATACAACAGCTTTACTTTTTTATAAAACCAACAACAAAAGTAAAAATACCAAGTATCTCTTCTGCACTGTGAAGAACTACACCTGAAACTCAAATACAGCTTTGATTCCATTACCGTCAATCTCAGCACAACACTACCTAATATTTTAACAGTAAGAGCCATAGGAATTTTCCATCTCTCTCATCTGCACATACCACACTACTTAAATTGCTTCTTGTAATTTCTATCTCACTCATTTGCTCATCCAAAGACTTTTGAGTGGATTCTTAAATCACCATTTGCTGATCTTTATACCTACCAGGCTTTATCAGCTGGCAACAGGTTGCTGCTTCAAAGAGCAACATACTGAAGAGGACACTGCATACAGCAGTACAATTAACAAGCTATATTGAAATTGTATACAAGAGGTGACACTGCAGTACCACAACCAGCATCCAAACTGTTTCTATGATCTCCTTCCATGCTCCCCTTATATTCAAATGGCATATATAATGTTTCCAAGATTCTTTACTGGAAGCATCAAATGTGGAGAAAGATTGATTCTACTTTCTAACAAAATTAATTTCATTCATATTTATCATTATATCATGCTTCCAGGAGCTGGTAACTGTTTACCTGCAAAACTATGTCTGGTTCAAGGTAAGAACAAGCACTCTGCACTTACAAAACTGTCCAGCAAATCTTCTTTAGTCTCTCACCTGACAGTTGTTGCTCCAAACACCCAGGAGAAATACATTTTAATATAAGATCTAACCCTGTCCTTCAGAGAAAATAGACGACACTGAACGCACCAGTTAACTGAAGGCAAACAAAAAAATGTTAGGACAAAAAAAAGATTCTTCGCAACTCCATCACTGTACAGTAATCAACTGCTTCTCCATGGTGTTTTATTTCAGAGCAGTGAGGAGGAAAGCATAAAGCACCTAGCCAGTCAGCTTTCTTTCTGCTCAGCACTGTGAGAACCCAGATGGTTTAAGATACCCGTGAATTGAAGTAGACAGTAGTTAACATTGTTGCTCTGAATTCTGAGGTTGTTTTATTTCAAATCTGAAAATAAAAAGAGTCTGCGAGTCCGGTCTGGATTAAATGGAACTTGGTTGTGTGCCAGAAGTTAATTCATCACATTGAGATGGGTCACAGGGATCCTGAAGAGAAAGCCTACTAGCAGGAATGAGGATGAAATCAGGAGCAGCTTGACTGGAAAGGGAATGAATATTCTGCCCAACGGCAGCTAGAAATTGAAGAGTAGGGATGTCTTTTTTTCAGCAAAGGCAGAATGCCAGCAGCTGTGCTGCATCCTTGAAGTCCATGGCTCCATGGCAAACTGTGGTTCACAACTTGAGAAGGACATGTTGCGAGACACCTTTAGCGACTCTTGAATGTTGGTGACCAGAAGAGAGGACCGGGTGCTGAGGAAGGAGCTGGGAAAGAGCTGCAGGACTCCTTCAAGCGCAGGGGCCCTACCGGCCAGCACAGCCCCAGCCAGAGTGCAGTGCTGTGGCCTCTCTCTGCTGCTGGCCAGGGAGGGCAGGAGGCAGGGACCAGCTCTGCTCCAACTGGACAACGATCTATGAGAGCAAGTCACTCTGTCCAGCAGGTTCTAGACAGGAAACGATCCAAACAGCTGGGCCAAGTGTGTTGCCAAAACAGAAGCAGGCTCCTTTTTGAGGCATCAAAGGTCCACGGCCAAAGCAACTACAGCATACTACTTCACTCATGGGAGAAGCTGCTCCCAGGCAGCCCGGCCGGGTGACAGCCACCATCCCCTACCCACCTGATGGACAGCCGGCAAGTCTCAACCCACTCCTTCCCAATCTGCCAGAGCAGCTGCACTAGGTCCCTTTGACTACACAGCTTAGTCTTCAGCCCTCCTCTGACCGTTCCCCCGAGGGGAAACAAAGCACACTTAAGTACAGATTGCGCCTATACAGTGCTATAAATGCCTTTTCATCATAAGACTGTATCAAGGTCAGTACAGTTGCATAAATAATTGAAAATGAGGTTTCCAGTTCAAGCTGCCTACTCCTAGCTTTGCCCAGAAATTCAATCTCTGCCTCCTGTTTCTAGAACCAATTGAGATTTTCCAGCATTCAAAATACCAACAAACATTGGGGGGGGGGGGGGACCAAACCCACAACATTGCTATTGCTTTTATGTGCTGTTACATTGCTATTATGCACTGAAACTCCCCAGTGACTTTCAAAAGCTGATCAAAATGCCAGTAAGGTTTTCTTGACAGACTTGCTGGATCGAATTGAAATGTGTTAATGCTTCTCTACCCACCAAAAGTCTGTCAACGGTCAGGGCCCTCCACGCTCCCCAAAGATGCCTTTTACCTGTCTGCCACCACGTGTCCACGAGGGTGCAGCGCCCTTCTCCCACCACATGGTAGAACCACTGCCAGGCTTCGTGGTTGATGGGCTCTCCCACTAGACCAAAATAAGAAAGGAAGCAGTCTGAGACTCAGGGAGGTGCAGACAGTTCACTCTCCCTTTTGGTGCACTACATGCTGAACATACAATCTTTAAGCAGAATGCTTACGGCATTTTTGCTAGGATATGCAAAGGATTGCCATGCACTCATGTAACCAAGGACTGACTTTTTCCAGACCAAAAGGCAAGCAATAAATATCACTGAAAGTATATAATCAATCCAGGTCATGTGTAAGAACCTCTAGAGTCCTAAATAATGCAAGAAAATGCTGCTTGGATCACCTATGCCAGTAAAATTCAAGGTGATGTAATTTACCATTGGATAAATATTTTAGCAAAGAATGTGATCCTGAAAAATAAGCTAGAAAACAGGCAATCACACTAAAGTTCAATGGCCCCAATTTCAGTTTGTTTCTCCTTCTGCTGTGAAAATATCTGAAAAGCCAGACAGGGAGCCTGCTTTATCATCTATTTTTAACCACATCCCATCTGGTCAGCTGAGCTCCTCTTGTACCTTCATTTCACCAGCTAGAACCCCCTGTCTTTTTCAGATGAAGATTTCATGCCCTTTACCTGATCCCAAGGTCTTCAAGGAAGATCTGTCATATTTCTTCACCCACTCTTCTCCATAATTCAGCAGCAAGCGTATAGCCGTAGGTGCTCCATAAAACTGATTGATTTTCAGCCTTTGCACCACTTCCCAGTAACGACCTGCAAAATCACAAACAGGCTTTGTATCTGTCTAGCACTGACATACCACTGAAAATGCTCAGCAGGAAGGTTAGCAGCCAGAGCTGAAGCTGTGACTACTGTGAGCACAGAGCAAAACCAGTGGCAACTTTTTTTTTTTCTTCCCTCTCTCTCCACTCTGGATGCATAGATGTTCCTGAATGTTGTAGATACATGTTCCAAAGAAATGAAGCTTACCTCCCCTGAGCAGGCAGGTCACACTGGACAGATTTCTAAATCTCCTTGGTCACACTGACATGTCTAGCCAAACCTTTGCCCACCACTTCCTCACCTGGGTCAGGGTACACTGGAGTGCTTTCAAACAGGACAGAGGTGGCTCCATTGCAGAGTGGTCCATACACAACATAGCTATGTCCCGTGATCCAGCCAATGTCAGCCACACAGCCAAAAACATCGCCTTGCTGGTAGTCAAATACATACTGCAAAGATAAATGTAAGGCCAGCTGACTGTCCGTTGGCAGGCGCAAAGAGCTTAAAGGTAAGGTGCTGGACTGGACATCCAAAGTCGGAGCAAGAGAGTTCACAGGGCAAGTGCAACCAGGCACACGGGACACAGAAGCACAAAGGCCAGCCCAAGGTGAGGAAGCAAGTCAGAGGGACCAGTACCAGGGCTTTCAGGCTCCTGACTGCTTTTACATAGGGAGTATGGCTGTACCAACAGCTGCTCAGATTTGGAGCAAAGCTACAACCAAAGCCCAGAGCCCTGGATACCTAAGGTTGCCTACTCCAGCAGTCCACATGGGAGAGCTGACTCTGAACTGCAGAGAAGCTGCAGGCCTCAGAGGCGCAGACCACTCACCAATATCAACAGGTTTCCATGCAGAAGATGGAGATGCCGATAGGTGCCCATGAAACATTTTCTCAAAAATGTTCTTAGCTGCTCAGCTTCTCTATCAGTATATTGCTTTCCAGCTGCTACCCAATCCCTGCTCATCAAATTCAAGATAAAGACCTTGGAGAACTCATTATCTTGTCTTGGTTATGGAAAATGCTTCCCACTGTAAACCTAACTCCTCTACCGTACGGTGAAAAGATCCTGACTCATAAGGCAGAGTCAGCTTTATGTTTTAAATGAAAGAAAGTGGATCAGAACTAAAAGAAAACCCCATGGGTGTGTGCAAAGACCACAGAGCCCACACAGTTCAGCTGATTTCTCTACTTAGGACAGCCAATTCTCACCTTGCTTTTGCAAGTGCTTTTCCTGCTCAGACTCTGAAGTACCTCAAAAGGGACTGCAGCTGCATACAGTGCCTCCCTGCATGTCTGCACCAGGGTGCAGGTTCTACCTCCTGGACTAAGAAAGAAAGAGATGCCCTGGAGATTACACTGTCACTTAGAAGAGCTGACATAACAAATACCATTCATGCAGAGAAGTCTGACACTGGCACATTCAAATCTTCTGAAAATTCAACTGTGTCAACCTAAAGAAAGAAAACCTCTGCCTGAATTGTGTGTAATTACAAACAGGATGATACCACTAACGCCAGATGGAGATCTTTCACTGCAGCCCTCTCCACATTTCACTGTTACCTTTTCATATGCAGAGCTCAGACCAGAAGCTTCAAGAAGCAGCACCTTGACTTTTGTTTTTTCCATGAGAAAGGGGATTAAAACATTTAGCCTAGGTCACATAGAAAAGCAGAGCAAAGGTGCAACCACAGAGCATGAATATAATTTTTGATCTTCAGACAAGTGCTATGCAAAGAGGTTGTTTTAAGAGTCCAAATCCTCTCTGAAAGAGAAAAGGCCAGCATTCCACTGCAACATACTATAGTAATGTCCACATCATCAATGCCAGTAAGATACTTAGCAGAATCTCCTCAGCTGCATCACTTTAATGTCCACAAATTCTTGCCTGCAACACCAGCACCTTTTACATGCAAAAGTAGCAGCACTGTGGTTTCCTTCCTTTCATAACTCTAGGCTCTGATTTGCACAGTAGTACATTCTCCAGGAACAAATCCTGAAAATTACATGTTCCCAGACAGTCTTCAGTTTTTTTACACCCAGTAAGCCAATTGGGCAGCTAATACAGTCCAAATCCCTCTCGTTAGTACTGTCGGAAGGTAAGTGAATCTTTCCAGAGGATGCAGCTAAGTTACCTTGTGCGTGAGAGCAGCGTACAGCAGGTATCCGGCCTGGGTGTGAACAATTCCTTTGGGTTTCCCAGTGCTGCCGGAGGTATACAGCATGAAAAGCATGTCTTCGCTGTCCATGCTCTCCGGAGTGCATACAGAAGCTGCCTTGGCCATCTCCTAAGGAAAAAAAAAGGTGGTAATGACAGAAGGATTTTGGCTATATGAAGCCAACTGATACTGCATCTGCTAAGCGTGTCAGCAGTGTCCAGAGACAAGAACCACCATTGCTGTTGCCCCCTCGCAAATGTCCATGGACGTATCATAGGTTGTATGTGCTCACCTAGTGGAAACGTTCCTGCGGATGCACAGCATCTAGGCTTTCCACCATCTCTGCTAGGCACAGAAGTCAAGGGGAATTGACCAGATAATTCAGGTCATAGCTTACATTTCAAGCCTTTGCAAACTGCTGGTAGAAAAAAATAAAGCATGACTGCAAACATGAACCACACTTGACAGCAGCAGCAAGGCTGACTGGATACTGTTTAGGACCGTCCTTTTCTGTTTAAAACTGCAGCACTGCAGTTAAAACTGTGCATTCATCTCCATTCCCTGGCCATAGCAGTAGATGACCGCCCTGTCCATTTCATCCTCAAATTCTAATTGCTTCTACCCATGAGAAGGAGAGTGCTTTACTCTCCTGCCGCTGTCACTTTCCTCATTCTCCACTCTTTGGCTAGATGGGCGGGAGCCTCTTCTCACCCCTACGGTTAGAACCACGGGAGGGAAGGATGCAATGTCCTACTCGGTCAGAGCAAATTTTTGGTCCAGTTTGTGTGCCCAGTCCAGCAGAAGAAGGGGAAATAATGTGCTTTGAAAGAGATGCTTGTGGTCACTGAACACTGTAGCAGTAGAAGGCTTGTCTGCCCAGACCGTAGATTTTTCACGTTCAACGTTGTTCTTATCCGTGTACAAACTTGCAATAATCACTGTGTGTTCCAGATGCTCAACATATGGCTGTAAAAAAAGCACAGCTGGCTTGCCTCTCTCAAGCTCTGTACTGTCCGAGATGAATAATGATTCCTGCAAGGGTTATTAGGTGGCTCTTTGAAGGAATTTCTAGGCACTGCCTTTTTACAAGCATGCACTGTAAACATGCTGTATTTACAAGTGAACGCTACCAACGGTGGGTCCAGTTGTTTAAAAGTGTCTGATAAACAAAGCTTAATAAAATACGAAGAGTTGATAGGGTCAGATGTAATTCTTAGCCTCTGAGTTAACAGAACTCCTGCTCATCTCAGGTATTCCTTGTGACATTTCAGCACTGCCAATTCAGACCGACTTGACAGTTTTTGAAACTAAGATGGAGTTCTCATATGCTCCATTACAACATGAGCTTAAATTTTGCAGTAAGCCATTGTACAAGAGCTAGAAACCACAACTGCTGTAAAGATCAGTGATGACAAGAGTTAACAGCATTAATGGTTTAATTCTTGTTATGTTTCAGACCCTACAGCTGCCAATGGGCTGAGCTTAGCTCTTGGATCACTAAAGCACCTCAGGCTGTCTGCAGACTAAGGAAAATGGTCAGAATGTTGCTTTGTGGAGTAAGGAGGAGTAAGACAATTTCCGAATAAAACCTGCCTTCTCTGTTTAACTTACCCTAGTAGTTGCTCCTATCTCATGTGACCAGCACAGGGACTCCTGAGTAATTATCTTGCCTGCAGATGGGTGATTTCCAGGCATTATTATGATGAGCAGTTTCTGTTTACTGCTGCCAGCAAACTGATAAAACTACTTCTGCATTAATCTGCAGTCCCATGTATACCAGCTAAACACATTAAAACAACTAGTGTTTTCTTCCCCAGGAAGCACAGGTTCTATACATTCCCAAGCCATCACTGTCCTCCCATCCTGGGTTAACCACAAAACTGTCCATAGGCTGTATTAAGCCTCTCCAGGCTTAATAACAGTGCAGATTATTTCTGCACTGCCTTTCAGCAGCGTCCAGTCTGAGAGTGTGTATGTCAAACCATAACAGAGTGTCTGAACACAGTATAACAGCAGCAGCAATGGTATCAGTGCACTCTGGGCCTCAGGAAGCCATCATTCCATAAATCTCAGCACTGTTTGTGAGACTACTAAAATGGAGCAGCATACCCCCTGCCCATGCTGACATGAATCAGACATAGATTGAGCTGCTTCAACTCACACTCCTAGCAGGCTGTAAAGAGAGGAAATCCATTTGAGGATGAAGATCCAGATGCCATAAGGAGCATCTCCTTTTCATCTGCAGAACTCAGGTCCAAAAGGCACAGATAGAGGGAAAGATGATCTAGCCAACACTCAGACCTAAAAGGAGTCATCCAGAGTGCCAGTGGGTGTCTGCAGAGCTCAGGGACTGCAGGGACGTACCGGTGCTGTCGCTGCAACACAGCTGTATCCGTCAGCCCACTGGCGTACTGTGACAGCACGGGAAGAGCAGCACACGCTGAAAACCTGCTCCAGAGGCGGCATAAAGGCCAGTCATCACTGGCAGGTCTGGTGTGGCTACACTAGAGTGCCAAGCTGCAGTGCAGCAGCTGCTTCACAGGCTTTTAGCTCAGCACACATATGCAAGGAAAGTATGGAGACCGCCTGATCTTCCTCAGCTGCTGATTCCCAGCGTAGCCTACAGCAGATCAAAGACCAAAGCCAAATACCACAGCGTGCATGATCTACACATTCAGCAAGACTCTCACATGCATGTTCTGAACAGCCCTGCGATCAGGTCTCTCAGAGATGTCTGTGTTAGCTGGTCCCTACACTTATTCGTGCACAACACTTCTCTCCCCCAGCACAGTAAACACCACGTACCTCAAGAAACATCAGGGGAAACAGGCAAGGTTTACCAACACCAACATACCTCCTCAAGGGGAATATCACGGTCACCCATCTGGACTTTGTTATCTGTCCTCTGAGCCACAAAGACGTGTTTGATGCTTGGACAGTTCTTCACAGCTTCATCTACAGTCATCTTCAGCTCTATGATTCGGCCTCCCCTGACTCCCTGGTTGTAGGTGATAACTGCTTTGCATCCAGCTAAAAAGAGAAAGAATTAGCAAACATACCAGCCTGTCTTCCAGGCTAGTATGTGCATCCTGCTTTCATTACTTTTGGGGATGATGTATAGGACAACATGTGTGACAAATACTCAGAACTTCTATCTATCAAAAACAGTGTCCCTGACAAAAACACTTGAAAACCTGAGACCCACAGAGATTAGGGGTAGCTGGAATGTCCATAGGTTATCTAGTCCATCTCCCCCACCCCAAGTCAGCATCCACTCCAGCTAAATTATATCAGGCAGATGTCAGCCCAGTCATCCTAAAACACTCCAATGGTAGCTATTCTACCCTTTCCCCACCAGTCCACTCCAATGCCTTTCATAAACATGAGAAATTCTTTCCCAACCCCTAGCCAAAGTATCACTCACTGCAATTTAAATGCCTCCATTCCTGCCTAGCAAAGCCAACATGCCGAACAATTTCTTCCCAGTTACCTGTGTTATAGTCAATACTGCTGCTTTAGCCAAACAGCTCACGTACCGAAACCAGTGCAAGACTTCCCATGACCTTAGTGAACAAGAACCTTTGCACCTCTCTCATCGTCTCTTTGGGGCTGCATATAGGCATCCATTGCAAACTGAAGTGAACAGTACCAAACTCAGTAGCCACTCGGAGGTGTTACCCTGCTCTGAGATACCTGCAGCCTTATGAAACTCACCTGTACCTTGAGGGGAAACCTCCTGGAAGCCACAGCACACAGCAGCACTCTGGCAGAGCACTTCAAATTGTACCACACTATGCCGTTACAGAGCTGTGGCTGCAGAGAAAAGGCTCTTCAGCCCATCACCTCCACACAAGTGGCCAAAAGTGAGGGATAACTAAAACATGTACTTTCTCTCTACAGATTAACTCTATAAAAACAGGAAAAAAAAGCATGAGTTCCTGCAAGACTTGTTCCCTCATACTAGCCATAAAAAAACTGATATGACTGCTAGGACATGAGCCACTTGCTATTTTGTTCTTCTGCTGGTATTTTTAGCATTACTTTTTACCTAATCACACTACAAGTGCTTTGGGCTAAGAACAGCTCGCTCTGTTGGTACAACGGCTAACAGAGCGGGGGCAGGCTGCCAACACTTCCAGTGCTATACGTAAATCACAGTATCACAATTGAGACTGCAGAAATAGCACTATGCTGGAGTATCAAAGAAACACTGCGATTATACGGCAAAAGAAGAAATCAGGCCCCATTCCTAAGGTCTGGTTTTCCCTCCAGCTTCACTGCTGTCTGGCAGTAACCCGGCACAGACTGAAAGTTAAGCAATTTATATTTTAAGGCCAGAGGATACTGCATCTGCCACTAAGGAAAAGGCTCTTCACAGTACTTTGCAAAGAAGAGTGAACTATCCTGCCAGCTGAAAATGACCCCTTTCTCCTTCTGCCAAGAAAACACAGAATTGGGATATGTCTTGGAGCACTGTCCAGAGGGGTTTGTTCCCCAGTTTGTATCTACTTACAGTCCATGATCCTCCCAGCTAAGGACTCTGCACTGAATCCAGCGAAGACCACAGTGTGAACGGCACCAATCCTGGCGCAAGCCAGCATGGCTGCCACAGACAAGGGAGACACGGACATATAGATGGCCACCTTGTCCCCTTTCTGTATCCCATATTTCTTCAGGGTGTTGGCAAGACGGCAAGTCAGATCCAGAAGTTCCCTGCGGCACAGAAGCAATGCTGTCATGCAACCACACAACCTGTTCTACGTGGAGGAGCAAAAAAAGGATGAACCTGAACTGAGCGAGGCATCGCGATCACCTCTGGACCTCATCATCTCAGCAGTATAGGGCACTGTCAGCTTTTGCATCTTAAAGAAGAGTGGCCTGGGGTGTGGTGAGAGCCAGACTGCTCCTGCCATTGGGGAGAGAAGAAAAGGGGGGCAGAGAGCCACGCTTGCTGCAGAAGCACGAGCAAGAGCCACAGGCGCTACCCAGAGCTGCCAGGCTCTGGCACAGGGAGAGCAGCCAGCAAGCCAGTGGCTGTCCTGCTGCCTCCAGAAGTTGGTGTCCATTTTAGCCATCCTTGATGCCTTTTTTACGTTTTACCTTTCAGTCAGAAGCTATTGGGAACACATGTGGGATAAACACAAGATGAAATGGAAGTGTTGTCCAAAGACTGTCCAGCACTGTTTACGTTGGGGAACTGCTGGAAATGCTCCACAACTAGTAGCTTCTCTTTAAATTGCCAGGGTAAACAACGCATTTGCATGCATAAGAAAGAAAAGAAGTCCCAAGACACTTGTGCGAGTGGCAGATTTTGCAAGACCCTCATCAAAGCCGGATCACCCGCAGCCCGAATTCCTCCACTGTCACCTCACCCAGCCACGCCGCAGAGCGCAATGGCCTCGCAGAAGAGAGATACTGCTCCGAGTAAAACCGCAGCCACTCCTGCGTAGAGAAACTCGGGAGCACCGAGAACAGGAACAAAGGCTCTTTTCACAGGGCTTGCCACTGCGACGTGCTGTCTTAATAGCAGAAGCGTTCCTCCAGGGAACAAAACAGCAGTGCGTGGGCAAGGACTCGCACGTACACTTATCCTGATGCCTGCACAGGGGACAACACGATTGCAGGCATGCCTGGGACCAAGATGCTGTCATGAACTGAACAGCTCTGTGTGCCTGCTGTGGAGAAGGGCTTTGAGAAGACAGGTAACTGTGCCAGGTGAGGAGTGGCCTCATGCCAAGGAGGGAGGTGACCCTCATGAGGGGCAGCAGAGCACCCCTTACTGGTGCCAACCATGGGCTCAGAGGAGAAGACTCACAGAGACCGCCAGGAATGAAAATTGTCCTCTGGGTTCAGGAACTCACTGAATACTGAGGCCCAGAGGAGAGAGGCATCTTCTACTCCCCAGCACACTCACCTTCAACCTGTCACCTGTGAACCCTTAAAGGTCTGTAAGCTACACCACCAGGGACTCGAAAAACTGTTAACAAACAAATTAATTTGGGGCGTCTGCATTACATAGTAAGCCTTAAAGCATGCATCTACCAATGTATCCTTCTCTCCCAGAACTGGCCTTTCATAGCTGTGAAAAAACAAACAAACAAAACTAGGGTTGTTTTTTTTTTTGAACCAATTTTCAGCTAGTGACTAAGCTGCAAATAAAATTAATTGTTTCTGGTCTGTCAAAAGTTTTTTCATTTCTTTTTTTTAAACCAATGTAAGTTGGAAATAGGCAAAGCCCAAGTGCTCTGCTTTGAAAGTGTCCTAACAAAACCACGGACTGAGAATAACTTGGCATCTTACTCCTTTAGGATAAATCTCCATCTGCACTGTAAGGGCAGTGAAGCAACACGGCCATAGAGAAAGTATGAAGACAGATACAGTGATTGCTGGAGGGATACCACTCCCCTGCCATCTTTTTGAAGAGAAGGAAAACAAGCCTTGAATCCCAGCCACAGCACTTTGTGTTATTTATTTTAAGACTGTTCCTGTAGCATCAAGTAAATAGACGACTGCTGAAGCACAGGAACTCAGAGAGATGGCCAGGCGTGCTCAGTGCCTGCTCTCTGGCAGTAGCTGGCAACAGCTGCCACCACAGAGTGACCACGACCCTGCGGAAAGCAGATATGAAGTGGCTTTACCCCAGACTAAATTTCCTCCTAATCCCTTACAGCTAGAGATCGGCCTAAACTCTAAAGCACAACATTCAATACCTCTTCCCAAGCTCTTCATGACCATGCACGTTCCTGCTATATACATAAGTCTGTTAGATGTATTATATTGCTTACTTTAACTAAGTTCATGAACTGAGTGACTCCATGCAATAATTAATTCCCACACAATGTTTGTTTTTGTGCCTTGTCCTAAAAAGTCACATCCTCTGGTCCAGAATTCACCCGATGCTGCATTAGAGAAAAATTTCACTGTGGATAAGTATTAAAGAGGCAGAACAAAACCAAGCTGCTCAACTGCAGAGCACAGGAAGTGAAACAAGCCCCAGGCAAGCAGTTATGAGAAAGCAAAATAAAAACCACTTATCTGCGATGGAAAATACCCAAGTGCATTCAGAGCTGCAGCTCTTCCTCCCGAACAGAAATGCCAGAAGAGTTCTGGCAAGGCCATCCTTTCTCAGCAACTCCACAATTTGCTTGCTTACTCAGGACTTGGTGACCGTGATGGCAGAAGCTCTCATTGTTTTTTTTTTTATGATTAACCCCAGTTTAACATTTTTTTAATGGAAGTGTGTGGGAAAGCTGATAGACAGGAAGGATCAAGTCTTCACCCCCGGATCTGTTCACTTTGTCTTCTCCTTTGTGCTCTGAAAGGCCAAGATAGGAAGACTTGGTGGTGCAGCACATGGGGGAACGGACACAAAAGCAAAGAGAAGGTGAAGCCAAGAACTCCAACAAATCCACAAATCCCTGAGCATCAGATGTGTCTTCTGGCTCCTGTGGCAGCAACTCGGGCTTCCCCTCCAGTTCGAGAAAGGGAGTTAGCAGAAATGCTGCATCAGGAATCCTTCCCTTGACTCCCTCACTCCTTCACACACGTTTTGCTATCTAACAGGCAGCAATTAGTACATGCCAGCAGGTTACACATTTCCACTACTTAACCTAGACACATCTCAGGGTGGAAGGAGCACCCTGCGGGGTCGCTGCCCTGCAGAACTGGGTGGGACAGACCTCCATGAACTGCACGAGAGGAAACCATGACCGCTACCCCCCCGACCAGCTACTGCTGCCAAGCTTGGCGTTGCAACCCCTCCATCACACAAGGTTGAAAGACCGCAGAGCAATTCTGGCCTCGGGCCCAGCACCGCCCCGCCCTTGGCACAGAGGCAACGCCATCGAACACCGGTGGGCTGTGCGCAGGGAAGGATCTGCCTCCCGCCCGCACCCAGGAGGTGTGCTGGAAGCAAGGCACCTCCACCAAAAACCACCAGACACTGAACAAGAGGTAGACGCTGTCACCCTGGAGCTGATGAGACAGTGCAAAAGAAGGCACCTTCATTTAATTTCCGCCTGCACTGAAACATGGGGTACAGAGGAAGGGTAGAGGAAGCTTCGAGTAAAAACATCTACCCTGAAAGGGCTCAGCCATTGCCAGAGAAGGGCAGAGGGTGGCCGAAGGGTCAGAGCAGATGCACACTGCTTCTGCAAACCACAAGAAGAGAAAGGCAAAATCCCAGGCGATGCTCACGGAATTGCCACCTCCCCGCACTCCAAAGGATTTCCGTGCAGCCGTCCAAGCAGACAGTGCAGAGCCGGGCACTACGCTCAGCGCAGGCAGGCGGGACAACCAGAGACAGACAAAGCTGTGGGACACACAGAGGGTCCCGGGACGCCCGGCTCCCTGCGTGCCAGCCAGGCAGACAACAGGAGGGTCTCAGCAGAGCCGCTGCAGAAGGAAATGTGCCACAACAAAAGGAAGCGCCCAGCCCCTCTAGAGACAGTCAAGAAGCTGCAAAGTCAGTTCATGGCACAACGGTCTGCAGCACCTCTGCAAAAGCAATCGTAGGAGTTGAGGGCAAGTAAGAGAGCAAATCGGGCATACACCGCTCCGGTGGGTAAAGTATCAGGGTGGAGCTGAGAAACAAGGAAGGACCAACCAGCCAGACCCAGGAGGCAAGGCCGTTTGCAGAGGAGGAAAAAAAAGAGTATATACAGCATGTGCTTTTAAAAGAAAGCAAGCCAGGGAGATGGCAGGCACATTAACGAACATGGGCAGGGAAGGTGAAAAATTATGTCACATGGAGGAGACTCTAGACTTGCTTTTGGAAAATGTTACCTTTCAACTAAAAATCCGGACAAGTCCAACCCATTCCTTGTACTGCATGTGTGAGGGTAAATAGCTGCTGAACATGGATTTCACGTGAATTTACCCACCCCAAACCCTCACCTCCAAAATCAGAGGGAAGCATGTTCTTACCACAACGACATGTCTTCTCACAGCGCAGGCGACACACTGACAGGCATTAAATGACACTCACAAGATCTCTATGGAGAGAGCTGGCTCATGCCCCTGTGCCAGCAGGAAACATGAGCAAGGAGAGGCTGGGTTGCACATAAATCTCCTCCACATTCGTAACAACCACCCCGTTGCAGAGCTGCTGTCGTGGTTTAACCCCAGCCGGCAACTAAGCCCCATGCAGCCGCCCGCTCGCTCACTCCCCCACGGTGGGACGGGGGAAGAGAACCGGTAGAGTAAAAGTGAGAAAACTCGTGGGTTGAGATAAAGACAGTTTCATCGGTAAAGTAAAAGCCACACGCACAAGCAAAGCAAAACGAGGAATCCATTCACCACTCCCCATGGGCAGGCAGGTGTTCAGCCATCGCCAGGAAAGCAGGGCTCCATCATACGTAATGGTTACTTGGGAAGCAAACACCATCACTCCGAACGTCCCTCCCTTCCTTCTTTCCCTCCCCTCCCAGCTTTATATGCTGAGCATGACATCATATGGTATGTATGGTATGGAATATCCCTTTGGTCAGTTGGGGTCAGCTGTCCCAGCTGTGTCCCCTCCCAGCTTCTTGAGCACCCCCCACCTGCTCGCTGGTGGGGTGAGGTGAGAAGCAGAAGAGGTCTTGGCTCTGTGTAAGCACTGCTCAGCAGTAACGAAAATATCCCTGTATATCTACACTGTTTCCAGTCCAAATCCAAAACATAGCTTCATACTAGCTTCTACGAAGAAAATTAACTCTACCCCAGCCAAAACCAGCACAGCTGCTCTTGGGTTTGCTCTCCCGACCCACTGTCCGCTGATTTCCATCAGCTTTGGAGCAAGCCCTTCACGTAGCTGTTTCATGTCACGGCCTGCTGGAAAACCATCTCCTTTCAGGGATAGAACAGTCTGCTCCTGTTGTGTCCCTGCAGCCCTGAAACATAGTACTGCGGTGGCAAGCAACATGCCACAGACTTTGTAGTGAGTTTGCAAGGTGTTGGGAATGCAGCTTGTGATGCTCGCTCCAAGTTCTTCTTGACCTACCTGCAGCCTTGTTTCATTTGGTTTAGCTGCAACAGCAATTCTTCTAATTGACCAGGTAACCATGGCTAATTTTTTTTATGTGCTTATCTTTTTATGCTACCATCATGGGTTTACATAGCATAATGAGGTAGTATAAAGAAATACAGGCTTGGTATAAGAGGCTTTGAGAAGTGGAGGCACGGGACGTGGCATGAAGGAGAACAGGCATGCGATGACAAGAGATGGAGTACAGGCTTGAACTGGTGTCCCCAGGCTGTGAATGACCAGTAAAAGAAACGTTGTCTGACGCTGGACAAAAGTGGTAACCAACCGGTCCTCATTCTGTCTTTTTCTGTAATAATTAGATTTTAACTAATAAGATTAGAATGTTAAGGGCTCAATTATACTAAGAATAAACTCTTATCTCTCTCTCTCTCTAAGGTGTGCTCCCTTTTTCCCCATAAACAAGGCTTTGGGCATTAACACTGTTCTCCACTAAAGACTCATCACCCTTTACGCAGGCATCTCCTCAGCTATCACAGCATCCCTTGTAAGCACAAGACCTGCAAGGCTCTCCCCTCAGCTGAGCCAACAGATCACTGCTCAGGCCGGTACTTCTGTATAATCTAACAGATGCAGCACTTCTCTCCCTATCTCTACAACATCTCTGTTCAGAAACTACCAGACCATATTTCTCCCAGATCCCTCCCCAGATACAGTGGTGCCTGCGTTTCAAAAGCCCATCGCTCAACGTCTGGAACAACAACTCCTGTAAAACCCATCATCGACACATGGCATTTCTCTGACGCATTTTAGGGATGCCTGGCAGAAACATTTTTCCAAGAAGTCTGATGCTATCTTTTGCCACAGCAAAACAGCCTGCTGCTTTCTAAACAAAGGAAGCCAGTTCTTTTTACATCAGAAAAAAATCACATCAAGACCTCCTTTGGGAAGCAGCCTTTTGCAAACTGTTTCTAGACATTTTCCTAATATAATGCCGTATACGGGCTTTGGCAGTGCCTGTTTAGGAGGTTCAGCACAAGACATGTTCTCTGCTGTCTCAGCACTAAGGCTGGGTTCAGTATTTCTTGCAGCAACCAGTTTATTTCCTAGAACCATAGTTTGGATCGGGCTGAAACTATTTGAAAATTCAGGTCAAATGCCCCAAACAGGTTAGTTTAAAAAATAAACAAACAAACAGATCTGGGCATCTCTCAGCCCAACACCCTCATATCTTACCTCCTAAGACTCAACATTTTTTTCTATTTTAGTGAGAATAGCTGAAAAATACAAAGCTCAACGTGAGGCTTTTTTAGCTGTAGGTTCAATTGCTAAACTGAGCACAATTCTCCAGCCTTCCTGCAGACATCCTGAACCCAAGGCAAGGAAAACCCCTTGTGGCCTTTCTCAGGTGAGAAAGTGAAAAGTCCCTGAGCTGCCTTGGATGGGAAAAGCCGAAAGCCTGGGCAAGATTTACTTGCAAGTTCAACCTAGGAAGCCAAGACTGGAAAGAAGGAAAAGAGTTTGCTGTCAATGAGAAACACCTTCCACATTGCACAGCCTCATAAGTACCCACATGGTTTCCAGCTGCAGTCTTCACAGTGATCTCTAATACAATTTCAACTATTTCAGCTCGGGCAGAGGAACCACCATCCGCTGGCTTGTTAAAGGCACAGCTGTGATGTGGCTAATGAGAATGTCCAACCATGTCTCCTCTGCACATTCCCACCTACCTAGGACCCTAGGAAAATCTACCTAGGACCCTAATTTCTGGCCCCCCAGCTTCTGCTTTCCTCTCCCTACTTTGTATTTTGCATTTTGAACATTTCATCTCCCTGCAAAATTTTCTGCACTGGAGTGAGCTCCTTTGTAAATTAAAACCCTTCTGCTAAGACTCAGCCTGCAACTCTTTGCAAAAACAGGTTAACTAACACGTACCGCTGCCTACTGCTTTGCACGGCTCCCTTCGGCAATATCCATAGGATTTCACAGCGCTAGGGAACACTGGCTCACAAGCGGCTAATTTGTGGAGACCGTGGTAAACAAGGGAACACCGGAGAGAATAAATAACCCCATGTCGGACAGAGGGAGGTCTGGCATAACTTCAGCTGCTGTGTTTAACATTCCCTGTTGCTGAGCTTACAGAGGCTGCAACCCCACAGCCACCAACTCTGCCTGCTTAAATAAGGCACTTGATAATATAGTGCCCTTTAAAACCCAGGCTCAGCAACACGTTGGTGAATTCCTCCACAAGGTTTCAAAGCTCCTGGACCCTGACAACATCCCCAGAGCAGGACAAAATGCTCCCAGACGGGTTGGACCATTCTGCTGGCTGCTCACGGCAGCACACTCCTGTGGGCTAACTGCAACTTTGCCACTGCCCTATCAATGGGTTTATGGTGGTTTAGCCTCTGGAGAGCCAGACCTCTCTGATAACAGATTAGCGTGACCTGTCCCTGCTTTGCTGCAGCCACCAAATCCCAGGAGGGTTGCATGCCCTGTTGTCACACAGCAGTAAAAAAACAGTCTCCTGCCTTCCCATTCAAAACTGGAGATAACATGAAACTTAGTTGAATTTCTACTTGATAAAAAAGAAATCCAGAGAGAGGAAAAAAGCAGAAGAGGAGCCAGGGAACCTTTTTTTCCCCTGAAAGGCCGAGTTGCAACATCCAGAGAGACAGGATAGCGAGTCAGTGATTTCATCAGTGAAAAAGATCATTACAACTGAGGTTGTGAGGGCACCAATCACCATTCAATCAAAACTGAAATGTTTCACCCATGGCTTTGTGTATCTTTGCCAACACGGAGATGTTTGAATTCCTCTCCTAGCAGAGAGCACTCGAACTCAGCGGCACGAACACAGCACACCTTGCTGGCAAGTGTATGTGGGGATGTGGACTGACTTACGGCACAGCCCCACCAGCTCTTTGCCCGCTGCAAGTGAGGCTGTTAGTGGGGCAGCAGAGGAAAATGGAGCCTCTTATTTCTCCCAAGGATGAGCAAGCTGGGACAGTACTTTCCAATGCAGCTGCGTTTTCTTGCCAATGCACGGCGGAGGCCCCGCTGATGGAGGCTTTCCCCTTCCTCAGGGAGGAGGAAGCCTGTTCCAGCCCTTTTCCTGCACGGCCGCCTGCTTCCTTTGCGGGCTGTGATGGGAACGGGGCCAGCACTCAGCTGTTTTCTTGCCCCTGACAGCTCCCCAGAGGAGAAGGGAGAGCACCCATGCCAGCAGCCACATCTTTCCTTGTGCCACCCTAGGCTTATCTATAAGGAGAAGAAGCTCACAGAAGCAAGCTTTACCAAGCAGATAATGCAACAGACTGGTGCCTTGTACTTCTCTCCACGTAAGCCCTGGACACCTCCCAGCTAGATTCCAGGACCTTCCTCAAAGCTGGTCCATGAGGCAGTGGCCAAATTAAAGTCTTTACCTTCCTAGCACACAACTTTAAGGCTGCTGTCCCATTAACAGCACATCCAGATCCTAAGGAAAGGGGCACATCTTCTCTGCCACCGACACCCGTTTGGGTCCTCCTGATGTCCAGCATCCCTCTCACTCCCTCTGTACACTGGGGCTGGCGTGCAGAGGCCACCCTGCTACAGAAGGCTCTCGGAGGATTACTCAACCGGCATCACAGCTTCTGAGACACCTCTTTCTCTTTTTTCCCCTCACAAAACTTCTAGCTAAAACAAGACGCTACTGCAAAAAGTTTTCAGCTAAGCTCAGCCTCAAAGGGAGGTCAGTGCCAACACATCTTGGAAAGCTTTACTGTCCCATTTAAAACCTTTAAAAATGTACCCCAAAGATCACAGGAAAGGCAAATCTTTTGGTTCTTTCCTTGCGTACACACCCGTATAATATCACTGTTTTCAACAAAGCTATTCCTGACTTAATGAGATAAGCAGAGAACCAAGTGACCTGTTTTTACCACGTGGTAGGACCAAAGTCTCTTGAGAAATTGTGTCACTGGAATGCAGTCACATCTCACCAAGAGTATCAGGCAGAAACAGGAACATGGCTATCAAATACAAGCAGAAATCTTAAAATAGAGGTTGCCAACTTGCCTTTCACTTGGATGTTCTTCCTTCTGGTTGCTAGTTACCGTATCTTTGTAAGGCTGCACAAAGAGGGATTCAGTTTTCAGATGTGGGTTACTTGTCTTCAAGCCACAGCAACCACAAAGCCACAGGCTGAAAATATGCTTTCTTCCAAATACATTTTGACATGGCCAAGAAAAAAAAAAAGTTCTGTTGCACTTCAGAAAGGCCTTCTCGTATCTCCAGAGATCCTGAGAAGAAGGTTTGAGGGTCTGGAGCAGCTCAGCACATTTCAAGTAGCAGTCTAAGGGGGAGGCTAGAGTTGCCTTAAATATGCTCTCTGATGGGTTGCTTTCCTTCTCAGGTTAATCAGAGCACAATTCCCACCTCTGACCTACCCCCAGTTTCACACCTGGGGCACGAAGAGACTGGTCAAAGTACACACACTCTGGGAGAACCTTCTATTCCATCTCCTTTCCTACCTCCAGAATGGCAAAAGCAAAACTCAAAGCATTTAGCCAAGCTACCCAGGTGGTTACAACACATTTGTATCATAACATGCCTACATAGCCTGCCAAATAACACCACCAAGATTAAAACCAATCCACTTCTTCCACAGCTTTGTATCGGATAGTGTTTATTTCTGTTGCATGGAGCACTAACCTCTCAAAGCTATTTGTACACCCACTCCTCCCTGCTGACCAGCTTCCTCACTCCAATGTATAATGGAGGTGAACCAGACCACCAGAACTTCTTTAGACTCAAGGAGCTCCAGGAATCCCAACTATCAACAAGCTACAGAAAACACTTCTACAGAAAAGTAGAAAAGCACCAGACGCCAGGACTTCCTATGTCTCTTCTGCTTTCCGATCCAGAAGATCAAACATCAGCTCCCTAAAATACGCCCTGAGGAACGTACAAGTCTGGAAAACCAGAGAGATGCTAGAGAGACAGATGATGTAAAAGGCATTTTTGCAGGCAGGCCTGTCTCCTAAATGAGGACACATCGCAGGGAGAAGAGAAATATGCTTGAAAACTGCCACATTCTAACAGACCCTACAATCTATAGAAGTAATTACAAGGTGGCATCACTCAGAGCAGCCTCAAGGTTGTCCTAAACTGCACTGAGGATGGGGAAGAGGAACACAGGGAGCTTCAAATCCCCTCCAGCCAGGACTCGGTGTCATGCTATTGACTGTCAACACAAGATGTCTGCACCAAGCTATTTGCTGCTGTGCTGAAACTGAAAGCTGCTCACAGAAATTTTCCCATGAACACTTCTAACGAGCCAAAAGAAAACTGGCAGGCGAGAACAAGCCAGGGAGAAAAAACAAGCCTTTCTCTTCTAAAAGCCCCCACTTAAAGACACGGAATCTACAAGCAGGCCTGATTAATGCCATGACCAGAAGATGATGCCAGATCTCAATGTGAAATTTTCAGTAGCTGTCGCTACCTTACATTCAGTGTACCTCTCGCCCTGTAATGTTTATTATACAGGTGTCAAAGATCAGGGAGCTCTCTCCATGAAAAGCCCAAGGGAAGAATATCATTTCTCAGTGGGAACATGCCTCCGTTTTTCAGCAGATATCTCATCATGACACCCCAGTGCTGTGTCCTATCTTGGAAGAAAGCAGAGTTTCACACAGGTCCGATTTCAGAGCAGCAGCTCTTCTCCCTGCCCCACCACACTGCCAAGCATCGTAAAGCATCGTCAGAAGGTGCCATACCTGTACGTGACACGCACTGCTGTGCCAGGTTCATCTCTCTCCCAGATCAAAGCCACTCTGTTCGGAGACTTTTCGACGTGTTGATCTAAGCAATTTACTGTAAGAAAACAGAGCATTAAACAAAGCCTGATCATATGGCAAGGTGCTCTCTCTGAACTTAGCTTGGTCAAGCATAACACCAAGCTAGTCTGAGATGAAACATCATTTGTTAGCTAGCTAGCCACACACTCATTTATAACACTGGAAGTGATAGTATTTGTAGCACTAGTAAAACTGTCCTTTGCCATATCTGTAGTATGCAAATACTACAAAAACTATACTTAATTTGTACAGCTGCCTTAGAGATGGCATCCCCAGAAGAGGCCTCAGCTGATTCAGCTCAGCTTAGCTCCACTGGCTAAAGCTTAAACCAGCCCAAATCTCTCCCTTGCTCCCAGCAGCACAAAGACAAGACATTATTTGATGTTTTTGCTCCCCAGAGCAGCATTTCACTGCATAAATCTGACAGACTGTCTTCCCCAGCTTGCATTTTTAGTACTGCATCATTTTAATTTTCTAATTAAAGCTCATGTGAAACATTTTTATTCCAGGGTATAACAGAAGTGCCGAATCTCAGCTAAGAGAAATATCTAAAACTTTAGGATCTAGAGTAAACTCCAAGAGTAGAGACACCTACACGTTACCAGACATCTGGGAAAGATGAACATGTCTCAAGCTGTGTACTACACCTCCTGAAACTTACAGATATTAAATGACCTTCTGAAGGTGCATCTCTCCACCCCAACAACTTGAGGTAGAGGGAACCTGAACAACTACATGAGATGCTCCCTCAGATTTAGGGAGAGCACCCACCCTGAAGAAACTTACAGAGAATCCACCCAAGAAATCTGCCTGCATGTTCAGTAGCAACTTGCCTGATGATTAGAGATTAACCTTGTAAAGTATTAATTCCAAGCCTAAACTATGCTTATTTATTTCATTATAATCTTCCAAAGGCAGTTACTTTATTTCAATAGACAACTATTAAAAACCAGTCAGGCATACTCTGTATAACTCAGAGAAAACCCATAAAAAATTGCTGAGTTTCATATCATATTTCCTGGAAACATTAATACTGGTGGGGAAGGATTTCATTTTTCCAGATAAATTACGTGCAATGAAAGCTGTCTATTGCTGTCACAATTTGTAAAGTTCTTAAAATTCAATTAAGTTTACTTATAAACCGCAGCCTGGGAGTCAGCTTGGGCTGTTCAGTGATCACAGCCAATTTACACCACCACAGGAAGGGTGGGAACGAGCCCCTGAAGGTGCACAGGGATAGGAACCCCTCAGAATTTGGCATATTTCATTACAAGAACAGCTGTCAATCTCAAAAATATGAACAAGCACCTTTCAGCTGTTTAAAGTCTATTTTTTTAATGTAAATTCCGGCAGCAATACTATAAAAATAAAAGAGATAAAGCCATTTCTTAGGCCATCCTAATACAATATAGGAGGACAATAATAATAATAATTCCCCATAATAATGGGGAACACTTTAAGCAGTTATACACTGGTTTCCTCTGCCATCCATCCGTAGGTAGTTGGATCTGTGGTGGCTTGGTCCACGACCCTTAGCAACTCCAACCTCCAAACTCATTGCAGCAACACCCTCACAGATTGCAACATGCTACAGTAAATCACATTAATGGGGATTCATTGCTTAAGCAGCATTTCTTACTTGTGAGCAGCCATACTAGCCTTCAGAGGGAATTTATGTCACAGCCAGCCCCAGCTGAGCCCAGTGAGAGCTTTAGCTCTTTGCTCAGTAAGAACTAGCAGGTGAACCAGAGCCAAATGCTGTTATTTCCTTCCTGATCTCAGGCTTGCAAGGGCCTTTTGCTCATTTTACAAAATAGAATTTCGTGACCTTCCCCTTACTACTACACCCTAATGGTTTCTCCATAAGTTTTCTTGCCCCCTCAACAACGCTTGGAAACAATTCATTTCAGCAAGACATGCTCCTGAGAACCCAGTGCCTTGGCTGGAAGTGCAGTAGTTCGTCGGGTTATTCTCCTGGCTGGGAGTTACAGTGCAATAAACTCAGAAGCACTGAAGCTCGGATTTCCCCCAAATCCTACCGCAAGCTCTCCCCAAGCAAAAAGCAGCAGATGACTGAGTTGCCTGTGGTCCAGCTGTGTTGGGAGATGGGCACACAAGATGCTCTGGATCAGGGGCCTGAACTGTTGCCATGTTCCCGTAACCAGTGTTCAAATCAACTATCAAGGGACAAAAACCAGAGGCTCCTAGTGGAAAACTCGGCTGTGGACAAGTACCATCTTCATCATGCTTTAAAAGCAGAAAACCAGCAATAGCCAAATGGTTTCACTCTGTTTATCTGTGTTTCAGAGGTCTACGACTTCTTTTTACCTATGCAAACAACAGTAAGTGGCATTTAGTTAGTGCTTGCTGAAAAAACAGATACAAGACATGATCAAAAATCAGGCCCTGTATTATATACCTGTATTTCAGACACCTGACACATGTGGGATGCAGAAGAAGGTGCTGATCCCACTGTAGAGAGGAAGGAAACAGATCCCTGAAAGTCTATGTGCTCAGCCAAGATCTTCCTTTCAGTAGGAATCAATGAAAACAGAGTCTGGCTAAAATCCCTCCGATCGATGGGTGCTGGAAGCAGGGCTGTACACAGACCTCTGTCAACTTGGAATCCGCTGCTGGGAATCATCTCCTGGGAGGAGACGCTTCCCTGCATTCTCTGGAAGATCTGAGGAGGGTTTGCTCTTTTGTTGTGAAAAAAGGTGGCCAGAGATCGTTACAGCCCCTGCACTACCGAACTGGTGATTGAAGCACTCTTCCAGGAATGGAAAATAAAGGTAAGAAACGTACATCCCTTTTAAAAGACTTCACCACCGAGCTGTACCCTAGAGGGGGCTAGGGCTTACTCCCACTGGATGAAGCAGGGCCACAGCACAGAGGAGCCTTCAAGGCAGATACGGCCAGGAAAAAACTCAGAGGTAGTTGGGACTGTCACGGCAAGTTTTCCTCTTCCTTCACGTGAAGTGGTGAAGTTGGAGGAAAAGACCGAGCTCCTCGTTCAACAGAGAGAAGAAGCTGCAGCTTCCCCCGTACGAGATGGGGCTCGCACCGTCCCCACCTCCGCCTCCCCGGCGGGTCGGCGCAGCGGAGCCCACCACGGGGCCAGGCAGGTCCCCATGCAGGGCCGAGGTCGCGGCACCGCGGCCGGCACGGCGCCGGGGCTACGCCAGGCTCCCCGCCGAAGCGATGGGCGCCGCCGGGGAAGCCGCGCCCGGGCGAGAGGCTTAGCCCGGGGTTATCCCCGGCTTCGGATTTTCTCCCCGCTGCCCAGCCATTCCGCAACGCCCGGCAGATCTTCTCCGAGCGCCGCCCAGCCGAAATGCTCGGGCTTTTCCCCCAAAGAGGAGGCGCTGGCGAAAACTACCCCAGTGGGAAACCTCCCGGCCAGCCCGAAGGCAGAAGCGGGTGGCGCCGGCGGGGCGGCCCCGGGGCGCGGGGGACGCCTTACCCGAGACGTTGAGGCGGCCGCCGAGGAACCAGCGGGCGGTGCCGGCGGCCGGGCCGGCCCGGCAGGCCGTGTGGAAGGGGTTGTCCCAGCGCAGCGTCCCCCGCGCCACCTCTGCCCAGAAACCGGCGGGGTCGCGGGCCGCCCGCTCCTGCCAGACCCCGTACCCGCCGGGCGGCAGCGCAGCCGGGCCCCCCGCGTCGCTGCAGCAGCGCCGGGCGGCGACCGGGACCCGTCCTAGCAGGAGCGGGCGGCTGAGGGCGCGCAGCACCCGCGCTCGGGCCGCCGCCACCGCCATGGACCGCAGCCCTGCGCCGCCGTCGGGGCCGCGCCCGGCCCCGCCAGCCCCGGCACCGCCCCCGCCCGCCGGGAGAGACCGCCCGCGGGGAGGGGCTGCCCCCAGCGGGGCGGCTCCGGCAGCGCCCCAGGGCCGGGGGCATCCTTGCACCTCTGCACCCCTGGGCGCATCCCACACCCAGGGGCACCCCTGCACAGGGCCCCGGGAGCGCCCCGCACCCAGAGAGACACGCCTGCACCCTCACGGCCTTGGGAACCCCCA
Source organism: Phaethon aethereus (assembly GCF_964289735.1). Taxonomy (NCBI): domain Eukaryota; kingdom Metazoa; phylum Chordata; class Aves; order Phaethontiformes; family Phaethontidae; genus Phaethon; species Phaethon aethereus. The sequence goes on from NC_138576.1 coordinate 115,762,803, forward strand.
TAGCACTCACACAGGTACGCTCCACCCAGAGAGACACCTACCCAAATGCACCCCTGTGTCCACACAGCCCTGGGGAGCAACCCCCCTGGCACCCCCAGAGTCACCTGCAGAGGTACACCCTGCACGTACACCACCCGGGGAACACCCCCCGCACAGCCATGCGGGCAGAGGTGCGCCCCTGCACACACCCTTATCACCACAGACACAGGGGCCCCGGTACCGCCATGCATTTGAGCACACGCAGCAACGCTCGGCGCACAGGCACGCTGTCCTGTCATCAAATGATGTCCGTCACCACGCGCCTGGATTCCGACCACGAAGTCAGCACAGCAAAGGCACGGTCCTCAAACGGCGTGCCCAGCCCTCACGCACAGTGCTTGCGCACGTGGGTAGGTGGCGAGCACGGTTGTGCCCTCACGCACTGCCACGCGTCATACCCCTGTCCCCTCTTTTGTCGAAACGGGGTAAGTCTCCCTAAGTAGGTACACATCCACTTTTCGCTTGGCAGCCCTGCAAGCATCGTCATTACCACAATGTGGAGCTCCTGGCTTTGGTATCACGACGCTCCTTCCTCCATCTTAATCTGAGGACCAGCTTTAACCCTGACTTTACAGTGCAAACCCTCAACAACGAGCTGTGAGGTTTTACAGCAGGTAACACAGAGCTTCTTCCCTGTGCATGGCAGGGACCTCTTTGCTGGCATGAAGAAACTAATTCTTTTAGGCAGTTTGTTCCAGCCTCCCAGCACAGAGTTTGAAAACTCGTATTAAAGCGGCAAGGTCTGAGCATCCTTAAGAAATGCCAAACTACCTGAGCGCCAACTCAGCTCACTCCCAGAGTTTGGGCAGACAAAGCACACTTCACGATCAAGGTTAAAAACTTGAACCTACTCTTTATGCTAAGCTGAAGCTTGTTCTGGCAGTGGTAGAGACAAGTAGAGTTTTCTATAAATTTTCCCTATCCTAGAAATATCACCAGACACTTTATCTAGGTAAATAATAATACAGATTTTATCAGGATTTGGATTTCTGGCACTTCTGACATTTGCAGCTGTGTTTTACAGGTAATGTGCAAGAATAAATATACTCTTAACTTCCTCATAAAGTTAATTAAAGTTAACTGCTTATACAGCTCAGCGCTCCTTCCTCGTGTGTTTCAGTTTTCCCAAGTGAAAAGTTACGAAGAGCAGCACGTTTGCCACTTGGTGCCAGACAGGAGTATAGAGAGCTCTTCAGCTTTC
>NC_138576.1:115764242-115790406 GCF_964289735.1 Phaethon aethereus
CTCTTCTCCCAAGTAACTAGCGATAGGACAAGAGGAAATGGCCTGAAGTTGTGCCAGGGGAGGTTTAGATTGGATATTAGGAAAAATTTCTTCACCGAGAGAGTAGTCAGGCATTGGAACAGGCTGCCCAAGGAGGTGGTGGAGTCGCCATCTCTGGAAGTGTTCAAAAACCGTGTGGATGTCACACTTCAGGACATGGTTTAGGGGACATGGTGGCGCTGGATTAATGGTTGGACTTGATGATCTTGAAGGTCCTTTCCAACCTAGTGATTCTGTGATTCTGTGAATTTTATAGGAGTCTGTGAAATACTATAAAGTCTTGAGAGGTGAATGAGAGGGTCTCTGTTCTCTTTGGTTACATAGGAATAAGATATTCAATGAAATAGGTGATAAATTTAAACCAATAAAGGGATGCATTTATTCATGAGGCATCACTTGCTGCCACAGGTAGTCAGCATGCATTGAGAAGAGTAATACAGCACATGTATGCAGATCAGAGACTGGTCTAAATAGCAGTGATGGCGTAGAGTATGCTGTGGTAAAGGTAAGGGCCAGCTATAGAAAATAGGGAGGGGTTATAAACCAGCAGGTGACATTCTGCATAGTTAAAAGGTGGTTCTCATGGTGTGTGTTTGAGGGCAGGTGAGAACAGTTCTAATTTCACACATATGATAGTGGCCTCTGAGCTGACAGGTATCACCGATAAGTAAGACCTTGATGTTGTGGAATAGATTCATGAAAACATGGACTTGATACTAAACAGCTTTCAAGAAGGTGCTCAAACATTAGAAGTCATTGGGAAAGGAATACAGGACAAATCAGAGGTCACTGTTGTGACCCTTGATGAGATGGGGGTGGCTTTTCAGAGATCTCATAGCACACCTGAGAGGAAACTGTAGACAGATCTGAGGTGGACTGAGTATCTGTTGGCCTTGTCTTGCAAAGAGCCTTTCTCTTTGTGTTGGTCATAGTGTGATGCTAGCAGCAGTTGTGGGTATAGGCCATCTCTGACATCTACTATTAAAAGAACTTTTTAACACTGCTCCTCTGAGATTTTTGCAGTGGTTTCGCTTTGTGGTTGCATGCAGGCAAACTAGCCCAGAAGCAGGAAAATGGGTAAATACAAAGACTGTTTAGAAACATTTTAAAAATGGAGGTAAAGAACTGGTCTTGTCTTCCATATCAATAGTCTTCTTGCAGAACATTTGCACCCCATTTTTGCCTCGTTGGAGGAGAAAATTGGGAAATATAAGTAGCTTGGGGTCAGTGTTGTCTTTGACCAATCTGACCTTTGTCCAGACTACTGATATGTAGGAAACAGTTTTTCCTTCCCTTTATACCTAAAGCAATCCCATTGCCTCATCCAAGGTCACTGTTCTTGTTTTTCAAGCCTACATTCTGCACCCTCCCACACCCTACAATACCTTATTCTCCATGGGATCTTCCCAGGATTTGTGCTATTGTATAACTTCAGTGGCAAGGAAGCATAGGGGGTTTTTTTATATGGTTATGCTTATGTGTTATATGCTTTGTTATCAGCACAAGCGTTCTCATCCAAGTGGGTTTGAAGTGGGCAGTAGTTCAAGCCATGTGTTTCTCAGTCATGGAAGGCTTGGAGATCTGCTTAAGAAGAGATGGCTTATGGAGGATATCTGCTAGCTCAGCTCTAGTTAAGAAGTGCTTTCAGATGCAGAGGGTACTCTTCTGAGAAAGAAGTCTAGTTTTCTCTTTGTGACATGCCTCCCCCCTCTCCTCCCCCACAAAAAAGTTAATTTTGGGGTCAATCCCAAGACCTTCCGTAACAAATTGGATATTACAGGATGGAGAGAGCTTTTTTAGGGATTTAACTGTTATTTCCTCTAGATGCAAACTTCTTCCATGGTTCAGATAGAGACATGAGCAGTTTTACGCATTGTGATGTCCTGGTTGTAACAACCCACCTTTATCATGTGGCAGTATAAGCAGTCAGTGCTGATGCACATCTTAGGACAACAGACCTAAGCAACTGGCAAACAAATTGAAAAGTTGGGTGTTTTTTAAAATTTGTGGAAGTATCTTCTATAGAAAGCGCACAAGTCAAAATTTTCATCTTGCATTAGTTTTTATAGGAAGGAGCTGGACTACTAGAATATGTTTGATATGAAGAATTTAGACTGAGAAGAAAATTTGAACTTGGAGGGGAAAATAGACATAAACACGCTTATACAGATAATATGATGAACAACATATGCTTGTATAGTGGAGGTGTTCTGAGTCATGAAGGTCTTCTCTGCTAATGTAGGTCAGGTTTTGGACAATAACTCCTTGATAAGTACTGGTCTTCATTCAGGTCTGCTAGTTTTGTCACTAACGTGCAGTATACAAAGCATAACACTTCTCTGTCTGTGACACCCTGCCTTCAGAAACATATTCCCTGTGGCTCCACAAATATTAATTGAAAGTGGTTGAAGGTTTAGCAGCTTGGTCTTAATTATTTATTTGAAAATAGAGGAGAGGCTATGTTTTTCCGGGAGTCTCTCTCCTGTTGCAGGATCTGACACTGGGCTGTTATGCTAAGCAAGCATTTTTTTAGCTTAGTCAGCTGCAGCCCATTGATTAGATCTCGATCTCCTCATGGCTCAGACTGCACTGCAGTAGTTTGCAGTGCCTTGCTGAAGATACTGTACATGTGTGAGGGCAGCTCTGTGAGTCAGTAGGCAGAAAGACGATGTTGTAGGCAGGACAGTGTATAGCTTGTTTATACGAGCATGAAGAAGGCTGCAGAAATGTGTCAGCTAATTGAGAAAAAGGTATTTATTTTCCAAATGTCTGTGCATAGTGTTAAAAATAAACTTTGCTGAAGAGAACAAGGTATTAGAAGAGGAGAGTATGGTATGTTTTTCTATTAAGTAATTTTCCCCCACTGGAAAATGAGCTATAAAATAACATCAAGGGTATTAACTCCTACATCCTAAGACCCCAAATATTCAAACATAGAAGCCCAGTAGCTTTCATACTTACTTTGTACTTGAAATATATGTAAAGCTGTAATGTTATGTAGGAGATTAACATTTTGCAGTGGAATAAACAGATCTGTGGAGCTTTAGTACTCTGAGCACTATACTAGTTTAGGAAAGAATATAATTTTTGTCTCAAACTTCTGTTGTAAAAAGGTAATCGGAGAAAAGGCTGAAAGCACAGCATAGTCACATTGGTTTGCACAGAGATGGGGAAAAGAAAAAAAAATGGATCTATGTCTTTAAAAATACTGCACATCTAATATATTATAGAAATGCTGTTTCTGTGGGAATGGGTTAGTTATAAAACAGACCATTGTGAAAAACACGTAAAGGTTCTTGTCATTACTTTCACTGTTGAAGTATCAAATTTGGACTTGAGAAGGAAGTTCATGTTCTGGTTTAAAACATTACAGCTACAGAAAGCCAGTGTGGTTGAAATTAAATGCATGAAAAGCAGACTAGCTGATGCATTTGAAAATCTATTAGCAAGCAGGGAGACTTGTATCTTGTAACTAGCTGTTTCTCTGCTTTCCTCCCCTGGAAGACTTCATTCAGTGAGGGTGGCCTCAGATCATCTACACCAGGTTGTTGGTTTTATTTTATGTAGCAGCTCTCTGATTAGAGCTCTTGTGCTACAGGGGTGAGGGAAAAGGAAGGACAACTCAGGCTCATATCCCATATATGCCTGCAGGGAACTGACATCCCATTTTCCATTTCCAAGTGCCTTTATTACCAAGCTGCAGGGGGAATATGGTACGTCTGAATCTGTCATTCCTTCTGGTCAATGCTGTTCCACTTGAAGCTCTGATTATTCTTCCCACTGGTCTACAGAGAGAGGAACAGAAAACTATTACTGTGTCCGGTGGTGAGGGAACAGGGGCTTCACTCCCTGGGCAAGTGAATGTTGAGTTGGATTGCAGGTCAAGTCTCCCCTCCATCAGGTAAGTGCATTTGCTGCCAAGTTACAGAGTGCCTGTCATACACTTCTCTCTCTTGGTAATAAGTATTCAATTACTCTGTGCAAAAGGGATCCTTTCCAACATGGATGTCTTAGACGTGCTTCTCAAAGCACCTTGTGGCTGAGGGGTGAGGGTGTACTCTGGAAGGAGGGAGGTGTGGGTTTCATGTTTGTCCAAGGGGTGGAGAGGTTTGAACTTAGCTCTGCTGCATCTCAGTGATTGCCACAAATGTCTTTTGTCTTCTTCCTTTTGGTAGAAAAGGACCATCTTCTCCATCTGACTCCAGGAAAGCGTTATGAGCTCTAAATCCCAAATGAGATGTGACTAACACTTTACAACACTCTCCAAAACATTTTGTTTCAGTGGTTCCCCTGCTCTGTGTAACAGCACATGAAAAACTTATATTTCTTACTTAGCACTCCCCGTGCTTTCCATGGAGATATTCTTGTGCTACTGTGCTACTATGGGACCATGCATTTAAGAAACAAGTGCAGCTCTGAGGCCAAAATTCTCTTGTTAAAAATCAAATAACTGAATAATAGGATTACAGCTGGCATAAACGTTTCATTAAAAAATGCTCATCCTTAGCCCTGTTTCTAATGTGAGAAAGGCATCCTCATCTCCAGCACAAGTTCCGGTGCAGGAATCCTATAATGAGATGGTTGGCGCATGATATTCAGAAAGACAAAATTATTACCTTGGTTTTTCTGATGTTAAAATCTATCGGAAATTTTGAGTTCTTCTAAGCTAAAGAATGAAAGATGGCATTTTAACTTATCTCCTTCAGGTCTTTTGCTTTGGAAAGAATAGTAGGGAGACTATTAAGTCACTCTGTTAAAACTAGATTTTGTGCAAAATCTACAGAATTCTTAGAACTTGCACATTTTTAGGGAAGAGACTCAAATAAGAAACTCCATTGGGTTGATTGGTTTTGATGAGTTGATTTCTGTTGGAATAAGTATCTCTTAGACGAGGTCTTTCCTCAGTTTAGTGAATTGAGGTTTAAGGTTATATAATAAATTATAATATTATCTCTTGCCTCTGATCAGGGTGGCCCTCGTGTTTCCATACTGTGCAATTCACATCTTAAGATGCAGTGACTGCTCATGTGGCCTAAAAGCAGCACTGACTTTCCTTCTGCTCTCTTTCAAACCACCATGCTGCATCCCACCACAGACAGCGGACACCCCACTATTTCTAGGTGGAGCACTGCAGCAATCATCAGGGAAGGGGAAAATGCCTGAAGCTGGCAGCTGTGAAGCCTGTAAAGTTGGCAAGCTAGTGATCTTGTAGAGATTGCTGGTGAGACAGCAAGGTGGTGGGTGCAGAAAAAGCCAAATATCTTGAGTGGCAGCCCATGACAATTCAAATGGAGAAGGGGATATCTCTGCTCATTTTTAGAAATTTATGCATTAACGTTAGAACTTGCTCTGGATGAAATGGGCAAGAGGTGAGAAAGCAAATCCCCTTGCTGGTTATTAGATCAGTTTGATTGGGGGAGGAAGGGAGGTATAGGTATCCGATAATTTGAGGAAGGAAAGTCACAGTAGAACCAAGTGACCTGTGGTTAGGCTGTATGCATCTCTGCTCTCAACTTTGTGTTTTAAAACTCTGTGGTGTGATATGTGAGCAGGGGGAAGTTAGTCTCTAGAGGGACCCCTCTCACCACTTTACAGAGCACTCACAAACCACAAAGGTTCACTCAATGCTTTGTGTCTAAATGAAACAAAGTATAGCATGGGCCAACAGCCCTGGGAAGGATGCTGGGAGATGGCAACAGCTAAACAAGAGACCCAGGTTTCTGGAGGAATACAATATTGAATTGTTTTTAAATTCATTTCTGTTTAATTTTTTTTCTCATTTTGTTGTTTTTTATCATGTTTTTCTTTGGGTTTCTCTCTGTTTTACAGTTCTTTTGGGCTCTTCTTTTGAGGCTGTGTTTGATGCGTTGGCTTCCCATCTGCTGCTCGTAACCATCTCTGCTATGAGTTGTGAGTGAGCCATCACCATGCTTCTGGGTTTTCATTTTGTTTTGTGCTTTTGTTATATATGGAAGTCCGAATTACACCTGGTTTTCTTTTTTCCTTCATGATATGTTTGTTTTTCAGCAGGATCGTGACAGCTACCTAAATGTGATGCAGAGGCCTTGGGATTCAGTCTGAGGGGCTGGCAGACATTTGGGTGGTGCCATAGACTGTAATTGTGTCACTTCTGTGGTTTCAGAGGCAAGGGGAGGGGAGTTCTCTCATCTTACATTTTTAGCTCCAGCATCCTCTAGTCATTTCTGACTCCCCACTGGGATAAAATATGCTGCTGTCATTAATGATGCTACAAAGTGCTGCTGTTTAAATTAGCAAGTCAAAACGCATGTAAGAGGTGCAGAATTTGTCTCCACAGAAGAGATGGAGATGCATATCCTTGCATTTCTCCCATGAGCCTAACTGATGGAAGCAGGAGATTCCTTGAAGTCACAGAGACACTTCCTTTTAGTTCAGTTAAAGCTTCCTTTCACTTCGCTTCTTATAACAACTTTTCCAACAAGTCATTTCAATCCAAGATATATCTCTGAGTGCTTCCCATGATCTGTGGCATTTCTTCTCTCCCCTTACCACCTTCTCTTCAATCTGCACTAACTTTCTTTTCATTTTCTTACTGCTGGAAATCCTTTTCCTGTTTCCAGGAGAGGTGGGTTAATAATCCTAGATGACAGCAGGCCTGCCAGGGGCAAAGGTGGTGAATCTCATGAGGTGTTTGCACAGGCTTCCAGAAAGTTGGGGAGGAACCAGTGGCCATGTTCCATGAGAGTACTACAGGCATAAGAAATGGCAAGAGGAAAGTACTGGCATCCAAATATAAGTTTTTGGGAAGGAAGCTGGAAACCAGAACATTCAAAATATCAATCTAGGGACCAGTGAGGCAAGAGGAAAAGTTTTCATTCTCTATGTATGAATGTGGTGTAAGGAGCAGGGATTCAGATTAATGAGGAAATATGAGCAGCTCCTGAAATAAAAGGAGCATATACAAGAAAGACAGACTTCATGTGAATCGTAAGGGAGACACTGTTGGCACTTACAGTGCATCACTTACACTTCATACAAATGATCATGAGTGTTTGAACTAGAGAATGATGAAAAGCTGATGGGTGCGAAAGAGCACAGTTTGGAACAGTGCATCCACGTCATACAGGATTTTGTTAACCTAATTTTGTCTTTGTGAGGTAGTGTGCATTGCTAATATTTTGAAAGGAACACAGAGTATAATTTTTGCTCTGTGGTAGTGATCTTACACATTCTCCCAAGCTAAAACTCATTTTAAACCAAGCTTCTAACACAATGCAATATACTTCATATCTCCATCATCTCTGACAGTTCTGTGTAATACATTACTTTAGCTTTGTGCTAGACACAATCTGAATGCAGGAAGAGATGTACTCTACCCCGAGTAACTTTTTTTTTTTTATAGTAATACTGATGTGGAAAAATTAAAAAGTAAACCATGTATGGTTTAAATTATATTTCAGCTTGCTAGCGTATTACCTTCTTATCCTTTTTGGGATTCAAATCAGTTGGGTTACATATGATTCTATAGTCTGAAGCTCCTGTTACAATTTCCGTTCTGTGTCAAATGTGGACCAGTCTGGACAGCAAGGATGCTTTATTGCTCTTCTCCACTGCTGGGCAATGCAGTGGTGGGATGAAATTTATTAACTGGAAGAAATGAAGTCTGTAAAGAAATGAAGTGTGTAAAGAAATCATTTGGAAAATTAATATTGATGAATTCAGAAGAAAAGACAATAACAGTTTGGTATACAGCGTGTGCTACAATAAATGCTCAGGCAGGAGCTGTTAGGTTGAAAAACAAGGTATCTCCACAGCCATGGAAATATTTGATTGCAGTGATTAGTGACACACTCAAAAGGCATGACTAAATGGTTTTGACTGGCAGGGCAGTCAAATATGGTTAAAAGAGGTGAAAACTTTATGAGAAAAAGATGCTATTAACACTATTAACACTGCCTATTTTGTTCAAAGCTCTAAACGTCCTGTCACAACAGTTGCAAAGTCTTGCTCAGTTGCAGTGCTTTCCCTTCACTGAGTTACCATATGAGAGAGGACTGGAGAGAGAGCCTTTGGGTTCAGCTGCAGGACTGGCTTGGTGAACTGTTTCATGTTGGCTGTGGGACAGATGCACAGTTAAAACATGCCTGGGCTCTTGGTTTGCTTCTGAAAGAAATGGGGAATACATTTGCAAACTGCCTAGCATTGGTTTCAGAATAGATCTAATTAAAGACTGCAAAGATAGCCTGTCTGCCAGAAATAAATAGTAAGTATTGATCTAAAAAGATTTTCAGAGACATTGCCAAACGTACTGAAATCAGCAGATGTGATGCTTGGTTCAGTACATACACAGCTGATAACTGAAGGCATTGAAGTAGGGAAAGAACATGAAAGGCAAACTCCCATGGACTGCAAACATTGAACAGTATTTTTTCTGAAAACATTACATACTAGGATTGTTCACAATATGCTTTTATTTTATGGCTCATGAAATGTATCCAAACACACTAGCTTCCACTCATAAAAAGAGGAAAGAGGAATGTCCTCTTGCTTTTGAATATGTAGAGGACATTTGCGGTGATGGCTGATCCCAACAGATGTATTCCAGTGACCAGTATTCTGCTTTTCAGGAACTCACATCAGTGAATTCACTAGAATTCTGAAAAATATTTTGCAGTCATTTGTCAGTGGGAATCCTAAATGTATGCTCCAGGAGGAATGAGGTACATAATCATGAATATAATATCTCGACTATGACCTGCTGCTAAATAAGTAGCCTATAGCTCAACTTGGTGTACTGCAAGATTAAATGATGCATTAAGTGCATGGGATATGCATACGGGTTCTTCTTGTGGAGTATTTGATTAATGTAAAGGAGTTGTAAGATAACTCTTTATCTGTAAGATAAAGACTTGCAGCTTTTTTTGCTTGGAGTCACTATAACTTAAGAGCTGCACTATGCACATTCAGGTGTGTGTTAGTGGCATGGTGTTGGTGAACTTGTTTAAAAAACATGTGAAGTTTTATTCTTTCTGAGAGTATTGAAACTCAGAGCAACTTCCGTTTACCCAAAAGTAAGCAACTGAATGGTACATATTCAAACTGACAGATAGGGCACCCTAGAATAAGTGTATGGAGTTTTAGGCTTAGTTCTGAAAGCATAGGCACAGCTGAAAGAACAAACATGAATCGATTGACCTAAGTGGGACAAGTTACCCAATTAGAGTTGTTATTAATGTGCTCCAATTTCTACAGGAGTAGGGTCTTAATTATGAGTATGTTTAGTTCTTTGCCCAAGTTTAGCCTTATGGTGGAACATATCTGGGCCTGAATTTGGTTTTGCCACCTGAATTTTGAAAGCACTGCTGCTAACACTGGTACTTTGAGCTAAGCTGAAAGGATTTGATTGATGTCATCATTTAAACGCAATTTTTTCAAAACAATGACATCTCCAGTAAGTGAACTCACATGGTCTGATGTTCTTGTGGAGGCAGCAGTGGAAAGAGTTGGAAGTGTTGCTCAGCACCCAGAACAGAGAAAGCCTCCAGCTTGGAGGAATAGTCACAGGAGGACTGCCTTCTTCCCAAGGCCACTATATCAAGCCTTCACTTCCTGAGGACATGAAGAACAAGAGAATCAGAGAAAAAGAAAATAAAGATACATGGTTTAGGATGTAATGAGAAGAATCTGGAAAAAAGCAAGAACTCTGAAAGTCAGAGGTTCTTAGTTTAAGTCTTACAGAGGCTGTTGACAAGCAGTGTCAGCAAATGCATATAGTCATCTGCTCTGTGTCAGAGTAGGGGATCGGGATCCCTGTTCTTGTCCTGACCAGGCTGCCCTCAGGCTTTGCTTACCTCATGTTATTCATGACTCGGTTTGCACTTGCACTTCTTTCCTATCTTTTCCCTTACCCTGGAGTTTACAAAGAGAAATGTGATCTCGGATAATGTTCTTAGCTCTATGCCTAGACTATTACTGTTCTAACCTACCACTGTAACCACCTTGCCCTCTGTAAAATAAGGTTTTCTAGAAATGTGGAATTGGATAATGCTGTCTGTTTAGGTGGCTGCTAGAGCAGATGAAGGCAGCAAGAGCTTTGTATCACTTGAGTACATATGAAATAACAGTATAGATAAGAAGTTCTCAGGCGTTAGCTGCACAGGAGATTTAGTAATCTGCTCTGTCTCTGAGATTTTCTGTTGTCTCCCTTCAGCCTCGCAATGTTGCTGGTTTTCGAGGAACAGTCCGCTATGCTTCAGTGAATGCACACAAAAACCGAGTGAGTATTTTTGGGTTATAAGGAGTTAACAGCAAGGTTATGTCTCCTCAGAAACCCATTTTCAGGAGCAGAGGAGTTAAGAAGCGTCACTTCTGGTTTGTTACCTACAGAAGCTAGTATATCAGATTAAGTCCATTAGGTGGTCAAGGCTCTTGACTGTAAAATCAAAATTATGATTCAGTTATTGGATCCTCTCTAGCTGGCAGCTTTAATAATTGTAATTATTGCATTATCAGACACTTTTTAAGGGGGGAAGGGAAAACACCACAGTAAAGTGGAAATCAGGTTAAGTGCCAGGCTGCTTGCTGCTAGTTTCTAGCAGAACTTGGCTGTGAATTACCAAGTACCAGGTCCCCAAATCCATTCTCCACCTGGAATTTTTAATATTAGCATCATGCCATCAGGTGAAGAGCCCATCTAGTGAAAGCTAGTTTTTTCCCTGAAAAGAGCCATAATTTACATAGTGTTTGACCTGTTTCATTCTGAACACTTCCAGAAGTCTCATCCAACATTCTTAAAACATTTGTTTGTCCTATTTCAGTAATGATTCTTCATAGACAATAAACTGTAAGTCCTCTGGTTCTGCTGTGAAGTGCTTGCCAGATGGAAACTATCAGCTCTCCTGCATTACCTCCAGGTTTCTGGCCTTGTTTGGGATGAGTATGTAGGATGACCTGTGACATATGAGGAAGTTTCAAGGTTTTTTAGGGAAGTAAGTTATTGTCTACAGAAAGTGGAAAGTGTGATGTGGGGAGGGTAGTTGAATGCCATCATGAATTCATTCTGTTTCCTGAGAGACAGTGAGAAACCTGAGGTATAATTTTTTGAAGACCTGAATAGTGCCAGCTGTAGCTGGCATCAGATGAAGGTATATTATGACACAAAAATTGCTATATAATTCATGCTATTCTGAGAAATTGTCTCTAGACATTAGGTGTTGAGCACCAAAAATGACTTCATGTGCTTTGATAATTTCAGCCTTAATCCCCATGTTTCAGTTTCCCATTTGCTAGGCCAGGAGGAGACTGGTATGTGGAAATGTTATAAATCCGTAAATTGTTGTGGTGCTTGATGATCAGTGTTTTGCAAAAGCCCTTGAGTAAATGCTGCCTTGTGAAAAGGGTTTGAATTATATTTAGCTTTAATAATGGTAATAAAAAAGACTAACTGCACACCAAACAGTTTGGTTTTTTTCTTGATCTAGGTTATTCTACATCCCATTAATAAATATTGCACTCCTGTATACTCAGTGAGGGGGAGTCCTATGGAAAACTTGTATAGATAAAAAACTTTTTCCTAACATATTCACAAAAAGGAAAACAAATGAGGTTATCCAGGTGACTGTATTGACATTGCCAAGTTTAATAAATGCTTGATTTTGTGTCTTTAGTCTTTAATCTGGCTTCTTTAATCATTGAATGGGAAGTATGACTTCTCTTCCTGATTTTTAAAATGAGGTAGCTCATATGGAGAGCACACGTGGACTACTGAGCAGTGTGGAACTTTGCTCCTCAGTCTTCGTCTCTCTTTTCTCCAGGAGATGGGTAGACATGATGATCTCTGGTCCCTCTTTTACATGTTGGTGGAGTTTGCAGTTGGTCAGCTTCCATGGCGAAAGATCAAAGATAAGGTAGGAAACCTAGTGTCTGTGCTTAAGATAAGGTGCTACATTTTTATTATTATGATTCTTACTATTCCTCTTGCAGCTCAGTTCAGCAGGCCAGAGCCTGCTTTTCATCAGATCTTGCTGCAAGATACTAACCTGCTTTTGTGTGTTCTGATGCACAGTGTGGAGCTTATCTTACTTGGAGTAGCTAGACATTTTCTTACGCACATTGTTAATCGTATTTGATCAAGTGACTTTGACTTTGTTCTTGTAAAGCGAACAGCAAAAGTGGAAAGGCTGAGCTGTCCTTTGGACAAATAAACAGAGCCTTTAGAAAGGTAGGAGGATAATGCTTTGCCATGCTAAACAAACCAAATGGGAATTGCAACTGGAAAGTTAAACAGAATAAAGCTAACTGTTCATGTTGTCTTGGAAATACTTTTGTGCTAGAGAATAAAATCCCTGGAAAGGAATAAGTCAGTCACCTGTGCAGAAGGTTCTGGTAAAATGAGAGCTTCTGAAGAGTGTTTCTGACTCAGGATTCCCCTTTGACTTTTGCCTGCAGTGATCATCCTGGCTTTGCTAGGGACACCGAACAGAAGAAGTGCGTAGACACAGTGCTGGGTCTAAGCAGAGGCTGTGTTCCAGGAATGATAAGACTAGATGGTATTCTAGGAATGGTAAGACTGTATGAATATGAAGCAATAGAAGAAAGTCTTGGCTCTCAGATTTTTTTTTTTTTTTTTTCCAGGAGCAGGTTGGCATGATAAAAGAAAAGTATGAACACCGAATGCTGCTAAAACACATGCCTTCAGAGTTCCACCTTTTTCTGGATCATATTGCAAGCCTAGACTACTTCACCAAGCCAGACTATCAGGTAGGAGCCTTTCTTTGTTACCAGTCTGATGCATGGCACTCTGGATTGGCATTTGGATTTTCTAACATTTCCATGCACATGTTCATATCTGGCTGAGGAATACCTTTCCTAGGGACGAGGAGAAAAAGGTTGGACTGTACAGTTCTTCAACGTCTCAAAAGCTTTTTCTTCTCTTTCCATCACAACGTGCAAAATAATCCTGTACTCCAGACCAGAAAGCTCTTCCCAAGCAACAGAGTACTTTTTGACTCTCATTAAAACACAGATGTTTTGAGATACTCCTAATGTGATGGAATTTTAGCACAGCTTGCCAAAGTCTGCATAGAACCTATGCCAACAGCTCAACAGTGCACACCAACCCCTTTGTTATCTTGCAGGCTTATGTGGACCTTAGCTGTTATTATCTCTTTCTTTAATATTCACCTTAACATTTTTTTTTCTCCCATTCGCTGTTTGCTATCAGCATATATGTGATCAGTTACAGTAGCTCAGCTAACACAGTATAACTGAGGCAGCTTGATTCTCCGTCTCATTTTTATCATAGTGGTTTTCTCTGCACATTAAAGCCAGAGTGATGAAAACAACATTTTATTAGCAGATCTGTGCAGTCTTATAGGAGTGCCTGCTCCTGTTGACAGTGCATGAAATGAGTGGGAAAATGGTAGCAAGGTGTTCCAGCAAACTCTCTCCAACAGTGCTTTCATATTTTAGCCATGTACGTGTTGCAGCATAGCAACCTCAACCTTTTTAAAAAGAAAAAAAAAAAAGGGGGGGCAAATACTTTCTGGATAGTACAGTGAAAAAATAACATTTGCTACTAAGATGGAGGGATATAGAGGGATGGAGGTGCACTGAGGAGATGCTGAGAGAGATGGATTTGTTTAGCCTGGAGAAGAAAAGTCAAAGAGGAGATCTGATTGATTGCTTAATCTTCGACTGCCTCAAGGACAGTTGTGGGGAGAATTAGAGGCAGTCTTTTCTCAGAGGCAGAAAGGGAAACTGTGACTAAATCTGGGGGGAGAAAAAACAGAATGAGGGTTCTTAAGTACAGAACAGGTACCTAGAGAAGCTGTGGAATTTCCATCCTTGGGGATTTCCAAAAGTCGACTGGATAAGGAACCTGATCTGACTTTGCAGTTAGCCCTGGTTTGAGCCGATAGTTGGATTAGAGGTCTCCAAAGCTTCTTTTGAACCTACATTCTGCTATATTCTATTCCAGTTTAAAATAACTGTGTCTTATCAGTACTGAAAAGCCATTCATGAGATGGAAATGGAAGGAGCTGTTTCCAGACAAATTTTAGTGTAGTACAAATCACAAAGATCTCTTTCACATTAGGGGATTTGTCTGAAGCTGTGAATTCCCTCTTTGCCTTCAGGTGCTTGCAGGTGCAGCTCTGGGAAGAAGTCTCCAAAGGGAACTTCCCACAAAAGTCTGGCACCTGCAGCTTGCCACCAAACACTGATTCTTCTAGCTTGACTTGGAGGCCTATTGCAGCCAGCAAATTCACAGAATCATTAAGGTTGGAAAAGACCTTTAAGATCATCAAGTCCATCCATCAACCCACTAAACCATGTCTTGAAGTGCCATGTCCACATGTTTTTTGAACATCTCCAGTGATGGTGACTCCACCACCTCCCTGGGCAGCCTGTTCCAATGTTTGACCACTCTCTCAGTAAAGAAATTTTTCCTAATATCTAGTCTAAACCTCCCCTGGTGCAACTTGAGGCCATTTCCTCTCTTTCTGTCGCATTTATCTGGATTTTTTACTGTGAAAGATTAAAAAGTATATCAGATAGCATCAGCATTTGTCACCACTGCCAGACCCCCAGGGAAATCAAGGAAATTGGGGAAGTGTGTCTACTAATATATAAAGTCGTGGTTTATTTAAAAGTTGGAATGACAAGATTAGAAATAAGGAAACAGAATAAAACATATATGAATATAATTTGAAGTTACAGGTCACCATTTCGCTTCTTAGCTCTTTAATGTATTTCAATTTAAGATGTATGTTAATCACCAGGTGAGGATTATGACTCTGAATGTTTTCCTGTAGCTCGACAGGTTTGGTGTTTCATATAGCTACCCAGCTCTAGTCAACCTCCAAGCTCTCCTCTGAGAGAAATTCCAATGAAAGGGCAGCTTCACTGGCCTGGAGAAAAGCTTTGTCCAGCCTACTGGCATGTCTCCAACAGTGTTGGTCGTGGGAAGATTATAAAATAATGAGCATTCAGTGACATTTCCCCAGAAAACTCTCAAAGCTTGAGGATCAAGGATCCTTGAGGCTCAAGAATCTCCTAAACCAAAAATGTCTCTGTATTTCATAGCTCTCAATGAATTTGTCTTCCATGAATTTGTCCAATCTCCTCCTGAATTCATGTAAACCTTTAGCATCCACCACATGACAGGGAGGCATCACAGCTTAAGTGCTTGCTGTGAGAAGAACTACTTTTTTCAGTTTGTTCTAAACTTTCCATCTGCCAGCCTTATTTAATGCCCCTTACATCAGAAAAACACAACTGTGAACGCTGGTCCCTAGCCTCTCTCCTGCTTTCCAACCACATAGCCTTACAGACCTCCATGGTATTGCTTTTCAGTTACTCTTTTGCCCAGACTGAAGGATCCTAGTCTACTTACTTGCTTTTTGCCCAGAAGGAAACCTTTCCACACCTCTGGTTTGTGTCTAGTTGTACCTTTGAGGTGAGGACTTTGCCAGCATTGCATGTTCAAGATGTATGTAGCCCGTGAAGTGATAAAACTGCAGTTACAATGCTCTATTTCATTCTTAAGACTTTCTAATATTCTATCTGTTTTATCCAGTGGCAATGCAGTTTTGATTGCTCCCGTCTCTGTACACCAAGTAAATCTTCGGCTTCTTTTGCAGTAGCCTGAAGTTTTGGTAAAATCCTTCCTCTCTCACCTCCATCATTTTGAAGTGGGGAATGATGCATAAATGCTGCATGTGAGCATCCAATAATAAGATCATTCTGACTGCTCCCTCCTCCCTCACTGAATTCTGATGTATTGTGTCTCTAGCTTCTCCTGATGTATGTCTTCTGGCTTTGCAGGATGCTGGATATCATAGGATGCTTTTGGGCTTTAGAAAAAGGCAAGACATGAATGTAAGAAGAGCTGTACGGGGTCAGCACCTCCTTTCTTGCTCCGTTGTAAGCAGGGACAGACAATAGGGGACTGGCCACTGCTGCTGTCCTCCTTGGAGTGGTCCATGCCCTGAAGTTTGCAAGTTTTTTCTTCAGTCTGCCATCATCAACATCGGGGATTGTCCATCTAAGCAGATATGCTAGTGTAAAGGATGGGAAAGTGAGAGGGGTGAAATATTCCTGTAGCCCTCACGACCATTGTGCAGCACACCTAACTATTGCATGAAAGAAAAAGCAACGGCACCTGTTATCTTTAGACTTGTTTTATCACTGTCACGGGGAAAAAAGTTTTAGGGGTGGAAAGCAATGCACATACTTCATCTCAGTGACCCCATGACTTCCCCCCGCCCCCTTCCTTCTCCATGTTGTTGTTTAAAAAAACCCCAAAACTAAAAAACCCAAACAAGAAAAAAAAAAAACCCACCAGTCCTCTCCGACCACTCAGAGCTGTATTTTTCTATCTCTCCATCCACTTCCTAGTCTGGCTTATGGCTTTTTCTGCCTTTGTGTGAATTCTCTCCTCTCTGTCTCCTAGTTTTGCAATTCTCCTACTCACACCCTTGTTCTGATGTGATTGCTTTTTTTCTTTTTTTGCACTTGTTAGCCACCATGATTATCTCTCATTTTCCAAAATTAAGTAACCACACTACTGTCTTTTCCCCCTACCAGCTCTGACTGGGAAGATCATAATCCTCCTTAACGCATGAAAATAACATTGCTAACACTCGGGACTACAGCTGATGCTCTGCGGCATCCAAGTAGTTACCTGCCTCGCGGGGGAAAGGGGATCCATCGTGTGTCTGCAGCAGGTTCACTCTTACTTAGCCAGTGATCTCAGCTGGGCCCTGAAGCTGATAGGGTGGTGAGCCTGTTCTTCCTGGACCTACTCCCCATAGTGGTGAAGGTTGCCAAGATCATACTCGGTCACAGACTGTGGCTCTAGATCCATGGGAAGTGTGTGGTTCTTAACCATTGACATCTATGCCCCAAGGTCAAGCTGCCAAAAAGTATTTGTCCATAGTCATCTGCCTGCCTTTGCCATTTTAGATCCTCCTAAGCACACTTCATGCTGAGTGGCAATTTTTTTCAGTTTTGGGCCCCTGAGATCATGTCAGAAGAGAGAGATATCAGGCTGTAACTGAAGACTGAGTGTGACTGGAGACCACTACTCTCTGATGGATAGATGGCACAAGCTTTGCCTAGGCATAGGTGAATAAAATGATAGGTAGAATAAAATGGAGTTTAGCTGTCAAGCGATGGATCTTACGTTTACACCTTGTGTTTTTGCACTTTTTGGGCTCATGGCCTCTGATATCAGGCTTGTCCATTTAATGGATCATTGTCAGTATTTGTTCATGGTTAGGACCAAACTTTTAGCACTTTCACAGCAGGAGGATGTGGGCATTAAAGCAACATTTCTGGGTTTTCTGATTCATTTTACAGCAAGAGAGACATGCCATTTCCCTGGCATAGTGAAGATAGGATGTGAGAAAGGTGCATGAAAAACTTTTCTACTACAGTTGCATGCTACGTCCAAGTGGTAGAGGGATGAGTATCAGAAAAGGAATGGTGACCTTTGGTCCTGGAAGATTATAGGAATTGGGGTGCCTTTGCCTGGGAGCCCATCAGATTCCCTCAGCTGGTGGATTGTGAATTGCATTTCACCCAAGAAAAAGTGTTCACGTCACCTGTGATTGTATAAGAGAATGGCTGCCTTGTACACATCCAGAGCAGATGCTGATCCAGTCATTACCAAATATTGTCAGAGCATGTGGGAAAGACTCCCTGTGGACAACCAGTGCCAACTTCAGCTCTCTCATGCTGGCCAAGCTATTGGAAGTCTTCCATCATAGGCTTAATGTTTTCTCCCGAGGCATCACTCTAGGGCTAACAAACACATATGAGGAGCATTCCCTTGTCAAAAGGGGACCCCTGTCACTTAAGAGGTGTGCCTAATATTTATTCTTCAATACTGAGTTGGGAATTACAGTGCAGATTAGAAACTTGAGCAAGAGCAACGTGCCACACATGAAGTTTGTGCTGAAAGATTCCATATTCCTAGATGAGCCCCAAAGAAGTCAAGGCTGGAGCATCTGGACAATCCATAACTGTTTTGTGACCTTTCTGGTCACTTTTTTTACCTTGTGCATGGATGGCAGACATATGCATTATTCTCAACCAGTAGAGAGAAATTGGGATAGCCTCCTGCGTCAAGGAAGTCTTATTAGAAGACATTACTTAGTCATCTACTACCTTTTCCTATGGTCCCTCATGACCTGAGATCAGCCTTCCGTGAAGCCTCTTCATCTAACCTCAAGCCCCCCCCCTGCAATGGTTACTCATAAAGTTTTTGAAAAAAAATTGTTCATGTATGCACATGCTTCATAATCACTTTCCTTGTTTTGTGTTCCGTCTGGACACTAAAAGGCTAGGTCTGTTACTGCCAAGAAAATGTGGCAAGTCAGTCTCTATCTACCCTTAGGTCCATGGTATACAAACTAAAAAATTCTTAATGGAGTGTTGTATACAGGCAGGTATGGTGGGTATTATATTCTTACTGAACAGGGATGCTGGGCTCATTATGAAATAACTACTTTTGGAAAGCATGTCCAGGTGTGTGAAAGATTAGAAGGGGACTGGGAAGAACCAGCATGGATTTATCCAGGACAGAGCATACGTGACCAGCCTCTGAGGAGGTGACTTCTATGGATGCAGAGGGAGTAGTGAAAAAGTTATCTACCTTGACTTTCCACAGTCTTTCATAATATCTTCATAACCAGATTTGAAAGAGATGGTTTGAATAAGTGGACCACAAGGTTGGTGGCAAATTGTCTGGATTGCTGGGTGTCAAAGGGTTGTGATCACCAATGCAAAGTTCAGTTGGTGGCTAGCCACTAGTGGTATCTCTCAGAGAACAGTACTGGAGCTTATAGTGTTCAGTGTCTTCATTAAAGACCTGGATGATGGGACAGGGGGACAGAGCACACTCTCAGCCACTTCACAGAAAATACCAGTTTGGGAGAAGCAGCTGATATGCTGAAGGGTAGTACTGATACTCAGAGAGACCTTGACAGGCTTACAGGAACCTCGTGAGGTTCAGCAAAGACAAGTACAGTCTTTCATTTGGGATGGAATAAACATGTACAGGCTGGGCATCAACTAACTGGCTAGGGAGGAGCATTGCTTCTGCAGACCTGTATGTCTTAGAAGTGACCAATGAAACAGTAGTGTGTCCTTGTGACAAAGCAAGCTAACCACATGTTGGGCTGTATTAGGAAGAGCATAGCCAGCAGTGTAAGGGAAGTGATTATTCCCTTCTGTTAGGCGCTTGTTAAATCACATCGGGAAAGCTGTGTCCAGTACAAGAAAGACATACAAACTGGAGTGAGCCCAGTGGAAGGCCACCAAGATGACTGGGAGCTACGGCACATGCCGTAAGGGCAGAGGCTGAGAGAAGTGAGTTTCTTTGACTTTAAGAAGGGAAGGATCAAAGGGGATTCCTGGTTTTGCCTTCTGCTACCTACGGGGAAGACTGTGCTAGACTCTTCTGAGGTGCACAGTGAAAGCATGAGGTGCAATTGATGCAATCCACAGCAAAGGAAACTGCAATTAGTTATATGGGAAAAAGTTATCACTAGGAGGATGTCAAACAGTAGTGGAACCTGCGTCCTTGGAGATAGTCAGAACATAACTTGACAGGGCATTGAGCAAGCTCATCTGACTTTGAAACTGGATCTGACTTGAAGGTAAGCCCTGCTTTGAGCAGGAGGTTGGACTAGGTGATTGCCTGAGTTCCATTGCAGCTTAAAGATCTTTTGAGTTCTAGCTCTCTGCATCTGTAGCACCTCCTGCCAAGGCTCTTGCTGTGCTCCTTATCTGACATCCTGTGTAGCTGAGTGATCTCTTGTCATCTTCCTCCTGACTCTGCCAAGTTAGCTGTTCGTGGGCCCAGCAGAAGGAAACTCAGAATGGGAGGCTTGCAGTGACTGCAGAAACTCTTCTGTTACATAACAATATTGTGTCTGCAGGCAGGGAATCCCCAGAAAGGATCCAGTAACTCTTTGCATGACTTCTGGAAGCAGTGGTTGTTGTTGAGACTATTTTGTGACATTTCCCACTCCACTTTCCTCCTTGTAAAGCTTTGACCTTCATCAGAAGTATAAAGGGTTCAGTGACAGCTGAGAAGGCTCAGTAAGACCATGGAATAGCTTGAGAATAGTGGCAGCTGAGGACACTAGTATCCTTCACCTGCGAAAAAAGACCTTACAGGAAATAGAATAGAGGTCTGTAAAATCCTGAATGGCCTACAAAGTCAAATGCAAGTGTTACAGAAGAAGTTATAGCAAAAAGTAATAAAAGTTGTTTTGACTGAGCGGGTTCTTGATGTCATAAAGGAATGCTAAGAATAAGACAGCTGAACTTCTAATTTTAGCATGTGGTTTCTTACTTCAGACTGCTTCAGTATCAAAGGAATGGAAGGTGGCAGAAGCAGTACCAACTTTTAAATGGCTTCAGAAGATACTAGTCCCTGACACTGACATGTACATCACAAAGAGTCAGAAACTGTGATAAAGACTGGGATTAGTGGATAAATGGGTGAGGATGATCTAATGAGCAGAAGTTAGTATGGCTTTTACAAGGTCATCTGTCTACAAATGTATGGAGTTCTTGGAAGGAGTTTTGGAGGATGTGGGGTATTAATTTCTAAAAGACATTTGACAGTAATCCTTGCCAAAGTACCAGTCAGAAAACAAATATAACCCTAAGAATAATTAGAGTAGTATTAGAGGGTAAACAGAAAATATCCTTATACCACAATGTAAATCTGTGTGAAGTATACGCTTTAAATCCTGTGTATAGTTAGTTCCATTCCTGCATTTCAAGAAGGATATCTTGAAATCAGAGAAATTCTAGGGAAGGGTAACAAGGAGGCTAGAGATAGATTGATTTTCAGATACAGAAAGACTGATTAGACTAGGACAGTACACTCTGAAAGAGAGGACTGACGTGTACATGACATCTTTAAAATCAAAGACAGAATGGCAAGAAGTGAATGGAGAATGACTGTTTTCTTCTTCTGCTGATATGAAAATGAGGAACTGCCAAATGAAACTAGCAGGTGGCAAGTTTGAATGAGCAAAGAAGATAGTTCACATAATTGGTGCATTCTTTGCCATAAGATAGCTGTAGTCCAAAAGCTTATGTATTCAATACGTAATAGGCAAATTCATGAGAAAACATCCATCTAAGGTTACTAAATACCAGAAATGCATTTACTAAAAGAAAGACTGTGACCCTTTAGTTACTCACATTCAGTTTTGAGCAAGAAATTCCCTGCCAACAGCAGCAGCACAACTCCTATTTCTGTCAGAGGTGAAAGGGGGCCTCACGACATAAGGCTAAGAAGCAGAAACACAATCCTATCATATTAAACTGTCACAACAGTAAAATCCCTTTAAAATCAAAGAAGCTGCTACCACTGCCATGTTGCATCCACTCTCTTGAGAAGTGTTACCTGTTCCTTGGTCTGACCAACAGTCAACTCTGGGAATTCTTTTAATCAAACGTAGTGCTGCTCCAGGAGTGGGGCACCTAATTCTAGGATTCTAGATCACAAAAAGGAGGAGAAAGATGGCTCAACTGAAAGCTGCAAATAGGCATTTTACTGCAGTGGTAGGTAGGAAGGTAGTAGGAAGCGGCAGGCTCTCCTGGCCTTCTGATTATGCTGATAAAGAGAACTGGAATATAAATGCAAATAAATAGGAGTTTGTTCACGGTAATTTTTATTCATAACTTAGTGTTAATTCTATGCCATAAGCCAAATGTATTTGTCACCATATTCTCTCTCTGTATAGACTTTAGGCTGAATTCTCTCAGTTCTGCATTACTTAACGGAATAATTTTGTTTAAAATGCAGGACCTCACGTATGGCTATGTTGGCTTATAGCTTCCAGTTTACCTTTGACAGCATAATGTTACATTTCCCTAGCACATTGATGCACAGAGTCCTGGTGCCAATAGTTTCATTCTCACCTAAAGAATATCTTTTTTTAGAAAGCAACCAAGCATAAACCATGTCAGCATGAGCATTTGTACCTGCCATCTTATAAAGAAAATTGTATCATCCCTTTTACAGTTTTATTTTCTTCCACAGCCAAATGTGGGAGGCCGTGTTGTACATAAGCATATCATAGGGCTCCTGACCAAGCTGTATTTGAGCCAGACACTGCAACAAATCTGCATCCTAGGACTGTGTTTTCCCGTTGTGTTTACGTCTTCAGCAGCCCCTGAACTATACATATCAAATGTACTATTCTGCATATGTCTCATCTACAGGAAAGCTGAGCTGAAGTTAAGGCTTTAGAGCTAGATTAACAAACCAACTGCAAGATTTCATCAAATACTGATGTCAAAATGTTGCATGCACTTCTTTTGTAGATTTAAAGAAATTTCAGTTACCAAGCCAAAACCAGCCTGAGAAACAACTGATATGATTTTATGACATTTCTTGGTACCTTTCATAGGCAAGATGGAGATTATAAGCTGTACTTGGTCCTCATTCTCAATACTTCAGATTTTTTGTGAGAGCCACCCGCAGCTACTTAACAAAAATTGTTTTTCTAAATTTTTTCCAGCTAATCATGTCTGTTTTTGAGAACAGCATGAAAGAAAGAGGCATCACTGAAAATGAAGCCTTTGACTGGGAGAAGGCTGGCACAGATATCTTGTTGTCCACTAGCACCTCTACTCCACCACAGCAAAACACCAGGCAAACAGCAGCCATGTTCGGGTGAGTATTGCAGTTATGCCAGTCAGACTATGAAGAACATCCTCAATAACAAACTCAGTAACAAGTTCAGTTTTGAAAGATTTCAAGGCCATTATGATCCTGGGAAGTTGGAGCTGCGTGGCAGCCACCACTTGATTTGACTTTATATATATTAACATATATCTAAGTTGGTGGAACCCAGTTTCAGACCCTTGCTGTCCTGAAAACACATTTTCTACTGGGCATGAGTGTGTGGGTTGGTGTCATGTTAAGGGATGTCTGGAGACCTTGGCTAAGATTGATGGAGCTGTTGCCTTGCTGTGGGGCGGGTTTGTGGTTGATAGGGAGCTGAACAGGCACTGGTCAGACCTCAAAACACAGCTCCTTGACCTTTACAGGGTGTTTCATCTGCTGGTGCAAAGGTACACAGACCTTGGTGCTCAGAGATGGAAATGAGTCCAAACAAAAGTTGATTAGGCTTAGTTCACTGGTCTATCTTGGTGCTTTTGAGGGAGCTGACATTAAGGGATAACAGTAATCCTTAGTAATAATACAGAAGATAAAAGCTTGATATTCTAGAAGATAAAAGCTGTAAGGCCTATTAAGCTTCATTTGCTCATGCGAAGAGGGGAAGTTTTTTCTAAGCTAAATACTGTGCAATGGGCACTTCTGAAGGAAGTCTGCAGCCTGCATATCAAGGGTCCCAAGATGCTTTCACTGAACCATCCCACTGTCTTTGTTAGGTGGAATCCTGTTCTGTTTCAGGTTGTCATATCTGGGATAATGCTGGACTACCTGTTTTTTCAACCATGTCATACCCTAAAAGCTGCTAAGGAATTTCTGTGGGGCAGAATTTGTGTGAGAGGCCTCCTTCTTTAATTACTAATATATAATTTTACATTTCTTCTTGTCTCTTCCATAGGGTGGTTAATGTCACTCCAGTACCTGGGGACTTACTTCGTGAGAACACTGAGGATGTCCTACAGGGTGAACATCTGAGTGATCAAGAGAATGCTCCTCCCATCCTGTCAGGCCGGCCAGCGGAAGGTCTTGGTCAGGCTCCAAACACTGCCTTCAATGAGGCTGAAGTTTGGGAAGAGACAGATGTGAATCGCAACAAACTCAGGATCAGCATCAGCAAAGTAAAGAACATTTATATATCTCCTGTGGCTGTTGGATTCAGAGCAATGCATTCATAGACCGCTAGAAGCAGCCCAGATCCACTGATGTAGCATCCTACATAGTGCAGTCCAAAAAGCACTGTGGAATTTCCCTGTAGAAATGGGAAATTACAAAAAATTTTTTTCACAGACTAATTTTCCCAATTTTTTTAACTTTCCTTTCTAAGCGTTGCACAATCTATAAAGAGCATCTAATGATGGTTTCACCCCCTGTGAAGAGTGAGAGAAGCTATCACTTAATATTCTCATATTTCTGCATCCCAAGGTCATAATGGACTTTTTAGCTTGCATAAAGTGTATACTTCAGTTGGTTTTCCTCATAATCCTTAAGCTGTTTCCCAGTCCTTTCTTGTAAATGTTACTTAATTTCTTGGAGGCATTCCCATTGAATGATGATTCCATCGTAAATGTTAAGTATGAGAATCTACCAGTTTGTTTATTAGATCAACTTGCATATTGTAAGTAAATTACTATTTGTTGTGCTGATCTCAATGCTTACTTAAAAATCAGAATGTCACATTGCATGACATCAGTTACATATAGAATCTGTTAGCAGAGAAACCTTCATCAAACAGACTTAAAATATTATCAGGGCATATTGGATTCACTTCACAAACCTGTCTTTAATGTACGTTTGTGACTAGCACATTAAATGTACCAGTCTTCTGGGTCTGAACAGAATTCACTTTAGCCTCTGGCAGCACAAAGTTAGTCCTTCTTTCAGCCCTGTAGGTATCTCCACTATCCTTAGCCGTTTCAGAAAACATTATTCATGGACAAGAAATAATCTCATCTAACTTGATTAAAATTCTCCAGTGCAAATAATTTGGATCAACATGTTATCTGTATGGAATATTACCAGCAGCATTCCCCAATACTGAGCATTATAAACCAAGTTCAAATCATTTCTTCATCTCTCACTGGTAACCTGTGTGCATTCCCAGAAGTTCTCATTTGAAGGTACATGAAATAAGAAAAGCCTGGCAGAGTGGAACAGGTTTGTTTCCAGAAGATACAAAAAAAAGAGTATTACAGAAAAATCCTGGTAACTCCTATGTGTCTTCCTGTCCTTTGAGCCACGAGGTGTCTTGGTGCTCTTCAGTCAGACTGAGATGTGCACAAGGGAGTCCTAAATGTCCTTTCGGTGTGCTAGTTGTACGTCATGTCTTAGGTACCCAGCACTGTCATTCACAAGCCTAGCTAAAGGCAGGAGAGTTTCTACAAGATCCACAGCATGACCAGGTGACTGTCTTGCCAAGGGATATGCTATTTCTTGTCAGTTTACTGGCAAAGGAGCTTAGGGAGTTATTCAGCATGGCAGTGAGCACTTCAGTTCTGACAAGCTCTGTAGCTACGTAGCAGTCTATGAAATAGAGCCCATGCTCTCCAAAGCTAAAGAAGTCTGTCCTTTCTCTCTGTGAGGATTGTTATCTTTAGTCTGACTCTTGCCTGTCCTTTCACTCTGCTAGGCTTATTATCTTTAGTCTGACTTCTCTGAGAGAGAATCGATTTTTATTTAAGTCACAGTCGCCACATGGGAAAAAAAAGGAGGGTGCAGTTTTGATATGTAAGGGCACAGCTTCACCTCTGCTTGTAACCTCAGGTATCCCTTGTGTCTTTCAGAACCACAAGGGCATCTGGTGTTTAAAACACCCTTCTGCTGCTCAGCTTCATCATCCTTCATCTTCCAGTCTTGTAGTGCTAGAAGTAACTTTGGCTCTCCCTGTCTTGCTCTTCTATTTAGGTGATGAGTAGATCTTGACTTCCCAACACCTCTCTAAGGTCATCCTTATTTCTCTGTTCAGATCTGTTTCTTGCTGACTGTCACTGACCTTTCTAAATCCTCCTTCTGGTTCTCCTTCCTCCACTGGATCAAAGTTGTCATTCTGTGTTTTTTTCAGAAGCCTCTTCCTTCTCTCCTGCACCCTCCCCCAATTCTCTGCTCCTGGATCTTACCAAGTTGCCTGTTACCCTACAGGTTACATCAGCACTTTGCTCCTTTCACAAACACATTTGACCTTCCTTTGTCACTAACCTTCTCCTGGCCTGAAAGGATTACAAATTAAACCATTATCATCTATTGTGCTTTTCCTGTAATGCCTGAAAGTTCTCCTTCACTCTCCCTAGCTGCAAAAGTTCCTTAGCTATGCATTCCAAACTCAGCCTGGATGGTTTACATCTGCTAATTTATGGACACTCACTGACTTGCTGTGTACACAGTACATGCACAAAAGCAACTGTCCTGATCAGCAGCATATTACTGAGAAGCCTGCTTACA